>NW_027397064.1:1285376-1394595 GCF_003265705.2 Callorhinus ursinus
GGATATGACACACTTGCACATTTACTAAAAGTGCACGACAGAAAACCCAGGTCAATGTTACTGCTAATTTCCCACCGTCAACATGCTAGCCGGGACACAGTCTGCAGAATGCTAAGAACATTCCATTAATCCCAGAGGTTTAAATGTATCTGTCTCTTAATCTTATGTTTCCATTAATTTTAAGGCTCAAAAAGGAATCATGAACTCTCAGTAATCAAAACTTAATTTACCATAATTATGAATTTCCCTAAATCTTTAAAATGTCCTACGTGTAGTAACTTATACCCAATATAGGAAAATTAAATAAATGGTTTCTGCTTTCTTTGTACACGTATTTCCTCATAATTGAGCTTAAGCACTAAACAAACTGCAGAAGGTGCAGAGAGAAGCAGGCAGCGCCCTGGGCATTGGACAGGAGCCCACGGACCTGATGTTGGCTGGAAGCTCACTCGGCAGCTCAGAACTCTCAGACACCTCGGGCTTCTCTGGGCCAGAAGGTCCCCCTTCTCCTTCTGAACCATGATAATCCAGTGAGCAATTCACAAAGGAAGAAACACAAACAGGTAATAAGTATTTGAAAAGACAGCAATTAAATAATCGCAAATATATATGAACTTTATTCATCTATCATTTTCATGAAGATAAAACACATTTTGTATCTAGATGTGGTGAAGATCTGGGGAGATGGGTGCACTCAAACCCTGGAAATACAAACTGGTTCAATTTCTCAAGAAATAGAATTCAAAAGGTAGGTTGATCCAGTCAAGCAATTTAACATAAAGGAAATACAACCCAAGAGGGATGGACGCGTGTGATCCTGTGTGTCAAGCTGTTCACCAACCACCACTTGTGTTAGTGACGATGGTGGGTCATGCCAGCAGACTCTGGCAGTTACTCGCCAGACCCTTTGCATAAAACAGTGTCACCGTCCTAACACGTAACTAAGGACCGTAACGTATCTAATAACACACACACACATACACAACGGGCGTTCTAGAAGGACATTCATTTAGGTTAGAAACAGTGTTTTTCATTTCCTTCTTGATATTTTTCTGCATTTAAAAAACTTTATACTTTGGGTATAAATAAAGCTTTCTTCATTTTAATAAAAAGATTTAATCAGTAAGTAACAACCCCTAACTGTTAAGGCAATTAAATTTACTCCTGCCTTTTAAGTAAAAGGGCTTTGTGTTTTAGAAATCAGACTTTGTAATTTAGAAAAATCAGACTTCGAATTTAGAAATATACTTTTTATTCTGGAAAGAATCGTAATACATTCTTCTGGAACATAAGATATATAAATTAAATCTTAAAGTGGTAGAGTTATATTTCCTTCAATTACCTTCACTAACTCACTGTGTAAAACAAATCTGACAGTACATGTTAGTGTCTACACGCACACGCACACGCACGATTTATACCAAATATACTTAGTTCAGGCCGTTCCTCACCTGCATCACTAGGGGAGCCGCCTGCAAAAAAAAAGAAAAAAAAAGGACATCAGAAAACCGACTTCTGCGTTGGTAAAGCTCTGTGTATCAAGTAGCAGGACTAGGGAAAAACACAAACTAAGTAACGGCAGACCTGTCAGGGAACACAGAGACTTTCCTAGGATCCCACTGCTATCACTTTATTTTCAAAGATCGAAAGACAAAGAACAAAGCACACTATGAATTCTAAAATGCTATTAATGAAAAGAGGGAACAGGAGTATGAAGAAAGCAGGTCACAGACATAAATGAGAGAGATTCGAGATGAGGCAACAACTGATAAGCCAGGGAGCATGAGAGACGAGAAGGTGTGACGCCCTTTTCGTGACGGGGTGACAGCAACCAGGGCCCTCCCTCCCTAGCTTGTCAGCAACGGCTCTTCCATCAGCTCCTGAACGAGGACATTTCTCCAGCTCCCCATGGGCCTACCTCCTCCTTCCAGTGCTGCGTTTTAGGGACAAATGGGACCTATGTGGCCACCAGGAAATGAGCGGGAGCACTGTAGGGAGGGGAGACTCAAGGTCACAGAAGATACTCTCTGCCTGACGCACCTGAAATGCGGGACCACATCTGCAGAAGTGCCAAAACAGCATGGGTCCAAGTCGGAGCCAAGGACCCCCGGGAGGTGCTGTGCAGCCCCCCATAAACCACAGCCCCACCTCCACACAGGGACCTTTCACATGCACGAGGACTGGGCCCAGGTTACCCTGAGGACACACAGCGCTCCTCAGACACCTCAGTCTGTCTGCTGGCGCAGACTTCAGAACTCTGGCCCTTCTGGGCAAAGGGAAGTGGGGGGCCCTACAGGACCTATGTGTACAGAACACAGGAACCTCCCAGAGGTCACACTGCACAGAGCAGAGGACAGGCCCAGCTCCCAAAGAGCCCGACAAACTGCGGGTTAGGAGGGCCTGTCAATCATGTTTCTAGATAGCGCCACTAGAAGGATGGGGTGACAGCAGTGAGGGCTTGGACCCGACCCTGGGCAGCAGAGCCTCTCCTTCATGCCATGCCACCTGGAGTGCACTTGGCAGAGCCCAGCGGGTGGCAGCCGCTGTGCAGCCTGGAGCCCTGGATTCCAGACCCCTGGGGTCTCCTCCAGTCTCACACCATCAGTGTTGGGGACAGACTGCGGGTTCATGTGCAGCTGCTGGATCTCAAGCCCGACACCCAGATGGACAGTGCACACAGCAGGCCCCCCCTTCACAGATGGGGTCTCCCACCCTTTGGCGGGGGCTCCTGCCTCACAGACACTCAGGTCTTCTCTGGACCCTTCACCAGCTCAGCCTCTTTGCCTCGCCCTGGCAACCAGACCCCTGGCCACTCACATGCCATCTCTGGTAAAGCCCTTGCCTGAAGCACCCTGGGACCTGCCCGTCCCCCCACCGCCCACTCCAGCCCAGGCCACTCTCTCATGGACCACTCACTAAGCCTCCCAAACTGACGTGACCCACACGTGACCGAGCCGCTCACGCCAACAGCAGCACGGGTCTCCCGCAGGGGCTGCCCCCCACCCCCCGCCCAGCTCCTCCGCTCCCCGCCTGAAGGCTCTCTCCAACCTCACCCCGGGGCTAAGTCCCTGGCCGCCCAGACCACCGCAAAGGGCGTCCTCCAGGCTGGCTCTGCTCACTGGGGCACTCACTGCACACAGCAGGCCGTCAGCAAACATTTCAGTGCACACACACTGACAAGCACCAGCCCTCCCCACAAGCGCTGGCTCTGGGGCACCAGCACCCTGCCAAGCCTGCGAGGAGCTCCAGGCCCCGCCAAATGCCAAATGTGTCCTTCAACACAGTGTAAGTGCTGAGAATATTAGGCCAAGAGCAGAATCTCACCGAGGCACAACTTCAGACACCCAGAAAACATGACAGATAGAAACACCGGGTCGGGATGGTGTTTCAAGCTGCCTCGAAGTCCCCTTTGAACATGAAATCTGGGTGAAATCTGAGTGGTGTAAGGCTCGGCCCGCGGGACTCCCCAGCACTGACTCTGAAGCTGGTTTCTGGGCCTTCCGACGCCACCTGGGCTCCACACGTTACCTCCGAAAGAGCGCTGGGGACCCGGGAGAGGCCGCCATACAGGGACAGCGTGCCCTACCCTAGCTGATGTAAAAGGGCGAAAAGGGGTCCTTCACCACATCTGGTCCTGTTGGTGTGAAAACCCAGAGACTGGACCCCGTGTGCGTCAAAGAGCCGACGGGGCCCTGCAGCTCTGGCTGCCACCCTCTGGGGAGAGAGGTGCCCCCAGTACACGTGTGGAGCGGCTCAGGCTCCCTCACCAGGAAAGGAGTGAAGAGAGGGTGTCCTTACCTTTCTGCTTCACTGCTGGTTCTGGCTCAACGTTCTCACGCCACAGACTAGCGGAATTCTCATCTGAAACACTAGCTGAGTTAGTATTAGCTTCTTTTGTTCCTGGCAGAAAACAGTTTAAAATGAGTCATTATGATGTACACGGCAGGCTGGGCCTCTATGGCTTCATTAACAGAGAGCACACACACTCATCCACACTCTCCCACACTGCGAGCTTACAGAAGACTGACCAAAGGCAGCTTTTGAGAACTCACACCAAGAACGTTCCTCCCAGCTGCGGCTGTGGGATCAGGAGAGGGAAGGGGTGCCCAGAATATGAGAAGACCCCATGCTCACTCAGCCCAGGAGGAGGTTGGGGGTCCCCACAGCCAAAGCAAACTGGCCGCTGCACCCCCATTTCCAGAACCTTCCTGACGCTACCTGTCTCCACCCACCTCCCCACTGCAGCCAGGCCCAGCTGAGAAGCTGCAGATAGGTGACAATTTCAGCAAAGCAGGAGGAAAAGAAAAGTATCTCTGGCATAGTCCATAATCCTAGACATGTTGAAAGCTCCCGAACTCGTGGAACTACTGACTAATGGGCCAATGTCTATAAAAATAGAAAAAATATCTAAGACCTGAGAAATAAAACATTTTTTATATTAAAAATAAGGGGGGAGCAAGGAGGTGCTGGAGGAAAAGATTTTTAATGTGGTAGGACTCAGGGTAGAAAACTAACCCATCACTAAAGGACCCCCACTCTAAAATGAAACCAGGAGACAAAAATAAAGTTAGAAAAATGTCCCCTTTCCTGAAATACAATCTTATAATTTCTTAAAAGCATTCAAATAAACAGTTTATATCAGAATCAACCTATCATTAGCCATCAAAGAACTGAATTTATGTAATGAACTTCATACAGTAGATGACATAATTTTCTAAGGAAATTTTTTTAATCTATAAAAATGATAATTTAAACAGCCTGATTCAAGTAATTATTTATGACATCTAAGGTAGCCAAAGAATCAATATGAAATACTAAATTCTAAAACAAATGTAAAAATAAAATAAGCTTGGCAACTGTAGATTATCTATTTTAAAAGAAAACATGCAAGAATTTTAGATTGTTACATTTTATTTGAAAATGTCAAAAATTTCCTACACTGTTCAAAACCTACCAGCGCAATAAGTAACTTTCAAATCCAACACCTTCTGTCCAAAGCTGGAGGGGACTGATGACACTCTGCACCATTTCCTGTCTTCAAACGTCTAGTGACGTTCTTTTTTTTTTTTTTGGAGAGGCCTATGATGGTTGTTTTAACATTTTTCCTAATATTCTTAAAGTTTACTAAAACTCTGATACACACAAACACAACAGAAAAAAGCTATAACTAATAATACTAATAATAATACATACTATAATAATAATACTAATTCTAATAATATACAATCAATTCTTAATCATAGAGGACAGACTAACCAGTCTGCCAAATAACAGCTTTAAAGAAAATAAATAATACACCCATAAAAAATAAAAATTATTATGAACTGGCAAAAAAATCTGTTGTCTGAATTATCGGTAATGAATGAACCTGGCAGGTAAGGATACGGGCCTTGGCGTCCTGATTTCCTAAGTTCCAGGGCCCCCAAGTGCCGCACCTTGAGCAGGCTCCTCGCCTCTTCGGAGCCATTTTGCCCCCAGCTTATGGTGCTATTGTAATGAGATCCTGTGCTTTATAAAGCAGGGAGCGCTGTGCCTGGCCAAGTGCCCCTCTGTCAGTTACCATCCCTGAAACTCACCAGGTACAGCCCACAACACAGCCGCAAGCAGCTTCCCACTATGCCCGTGTGCTGTGCAAATTTTAGTAGCACAGAGGTGCTAACGACATCCAAGTGTAAATGCGAACGAATAACCAGGCCTTAAAATGAGGGGCTCCACCTGGCCCAGCGATCAGTCTCAGCAACCTGTTATGGGATGCAAAACACTAGTGTATCCAGACAGGACACAAGATAAAGGCACAGCTTTGCCTATGTAGGGGTCAGAGCGAAGCCAGATGTTCCAACCCAAATCTAATGAGGACTTTAGATCAAACAGACACAGGGGGAGAAGCGGGGGAGAGAGGAATGTCATAAGTGAAGCAACATCACAAGGAAATGGACGTGTCCAGAGGGTGGAACATTCTACAAGACAAGCAACCTCCTCTCTTCCAAAGCCAGTGTGTGAGACTAAAAGGGCAAGGTGGGCGCACAGAGGGTGCACGGTGGGGGGGGGGGCTGTTGAGATTCGAGTCATTTAAAAAGACAAAAAAAAGAATAAAAAATGTACAGTGTGTTCATCTTAATGGAATCCTGGTTTTGAAAAATAACACTTTTGAGTCACTAAGATTTCAATACTATTGGGGAACAGCAACCCTGCTGGAGACAACAGTGACGTGGCTGTGTCTGAGCATGTCTTCTTTGTTCTTTGAGCTGCAGGCTGAAGTATTTAAAGTGTTATGGTGTTTTTTGTGTTTTTTTTTTAAAGACTTTATTCATTTATTTGACAGAGACACAGCGAGAGAGGGAACACAAGCAGGGGGCGTGGGGGAGGGAGAAGCAGGCCTCCCGCTGAGCAGGGAGCCCGATGTGGGACTTGATCCCAGGACCCTGGGACCATGACCTGAGCCAAAGGCAGACGCTTAATGACTGAGCCACCCAGGCGCCCCTGAAGTGTTACGGTGTTTTAATACACTTTGAAATCATTCATAAAAATACATGGCTCTAAATGAAGCACGTATGACGAGACATTAGAACCACTGAATCTGTGTGAGAGGTTGAAGGGTGCTCATCACTCTTCCTACTTCTCTGCATTTTTCATAATAAAAAACTTTACACGATAAAACAGATATGAGTGGCGGAACCCAAGCAAGGTGAAGACACATGGAGGCACAGGGTTCCAGGAGAACCCGGACCGTCAAACAACTGTGAAGAGAATGAGGCTCATCACACAGCGGGCATTCCGAGGGGGCAGGGAAGAAATGGTTCGTGTTTGAGAAAGAAGTGGGTAATTCCCCTGCTGAGCTCTTCAGCGTCCCTGAAAGACAAAGCACACGGCCGCCATCAGGTGCAGGCTGGCCAGGGCCCAGGTCTGCAGGCACATCGGGGGCACGGCGCAGCTTACAAGCACCAGCTCAAGGTGAAGGGCAAGCGCGAGGAAAGGCTCCCTGACCGACCCAGGCACTGGGTCTGGAAATCACACTCAACGAGAAAATCAGCAACTGTGACAACCGCTGACAAACCCTGAATCCCAGAAGTCAAATGGCTGGCAGCACAAGGTGACATCTGTGACTGGCATGACAGTGACGACAGGGGCCCAGGACCCATGCAATGTTAGGGGGAGGGGAGGAGGCACCAACGGTCCCAGGACCACCTGGGGACAGGGTGCAGGACCCCTCTCTGGCCACTAGGTGGCACCAGGCTCTGCTCGAATGTCTGCCAAGCTCTCCACTGAGAACCACGGGTGTTGCAGGGTTCCGGCTCCCGGGACACTGAGCTGTACCTAGTGTCTACAAAGTGAGGATGCATGTCTGAATAACCACTGCACTTTATTTTAAATCCATGTTACCATCTCAGGATGACATGCCTCACCTGACGTAGGGCTCGCGGTCACTAAAGAGGGATCTACAAAGCAGATCCAGTAGGCACACGTGGGACACACCAGCCACTTTATGGACAGATCTCACTGAGTCTCAAGGCAGGTGTTTTTAGATCCACCTACCACGAGGTCACTGTGGCTCAGAGAACGTACCCATGAAGCTAGCTCAAGGCCAAGAGGCGGGCAAATGTGAGGAACGGGATCTTCCCACTGGTCTGGGCTGCAGGCAGATCTGCCCACACGGGCAGCACGACCCAGGCCCTCTCCTGCCGCACAGGGACTGCCTGGTGCTTCCCTGCTCGGACCGGGCTGGACCGGCCCACAGCTGGGAGAGGCTTCCGCAGGGAGGAAACACATACACTCTCACAAGATGTGGGCAAACTGCACCGTGCAAGCCCGCGGTGAAGTGTTCCTCAGTAAGAACCCATCCTGCTCCTGTTCAGCACCTCCCAGTCGGTCACCCCACACCGCTGAGGAACTAGATAAACCACGGAAGGCTGACCTGCTTGGACTAAGATCAGTCAAGACCACTTTTCAAGAGGCCTGCCTTTTAGGCTGTGCCCCTGCTGAGCCAAGGATGCAGCCGGCAAACACAGCTGCTCTCGAGCTCAACTTCTTAAAGGGAAAGCACTCGCTCACATACAAAGATGTTAAAATCCTTAAAATCTTTATTATGGGTCATTTTCTTAATACAACACAGCAGAGCAGGATGGGAGAGCTGAACGACCATTTCTCTGACCACCCACATCATTTTGCAAAAATCCAACAGCAAGATAAAGAAAGCATCTTGATCTAGATGCGAAAGTAAGTTACACATAGAAAGGCATGTAAAAGTTAACTAAAACTGAGTTAATATTCTTTAACATATAATTTAGCAAATTAGAGCAAGTGGCATATAAGTCATTTCTGATCTTCACTATCTCTTGGTTAGAATAAAATATATAACTATGCTGAGAGGTAAATATTTCTTATCAAGGTGGTGAGGAATGTAAACTAAAGAATACCTTTTTCTTACCGATTTCTGAAGTTGCAGTTTCCTGATCTGCTTCATGATTTAATCCAGACACTATGGGATCTAACATTTTAGCTGAAATAGTATCTTCCTTTCTTCCTGACATAAAATGGTTAACGACAGATTAAAACACTGTAGAGGTTTTTGTACGCGGGTGCTCTGGTCGGGACAAACAGGGGTTTACACCAGGCTCACAGGAGGCCCCCCCACCGCCGCTCCTCCCTCCCAGGGCTCTCCGAGCAGGACCCCGTGGGTCCTGGCCGGCTCCGGGGTCCACCATCTTTATCTCCACACTCCCCTACACCAATTTCACCTGGATCTTCACGTGACGGCAGGAGAGACCACCATGTAAAAAACCCCAACTTCTTTGATTTCACCTTCAGTTGCCCCAACTCCCTCCCTCAATGGCAGGCCTCCCACTCTGCTCTTGTCCTGACACACACATTGGGCTGCACCGCGGGCACCTCAACCCCACCTGTGGGAAACTGAATGCGTGGCGTTGTCCCCCATCCCAGCAACTGGCTTCTCCCAAAGCCTTCGCACTCCAGCAACAGCACCACGTGGCTGCCCAGACCCCCTCCACGGATCTTCTCGCTGTGCCCTCTCCTAACAAGGGCCACCCAGTCACCCAGCGACTCTGTCATCCCTTCCGTCAAACACATCCTCACCAGTGACACTCGGGTCCCGGCCGTCAGTCTCAACTGGACATGAACTGCTGTCCAGCCTCTACACTTGCCTCTCTGCACTCTGAACAAGGGATGCTTCTAACACCGTCAAATCACGCCTCTGTCCTGCTTACTGTCCTCCAAGGACTTCTGCTCACACTCACTACAAAACTCTCGGCCTCCGTGGCCCCAGACCTCGGGCCTCTGCCTGTTCGTGCGGCCTCTCCTATCCCTTCGCCCCCCGCCCAGCCTCACTGCTGCGCCTCCTGCCACTCAAATAGGCAAGCCTGGCGCCCGCTCAGGGCCCCTGCCCATTCCTGGACACCTGCATGTCCTCCTTCACCCTAGTCAACTCCCTGTCCAGACATCCCTCCTCAGAGCCCCTCTGCCCGTGCACCCGCCCCTACACCCCCACCCCTCTTGGCTACTTTTTCCATCAGAAGACTCATCGCTAACATGGAAGTGTACACCCTGTGGTCTCCTGATTATCTGACTTGTCCCTCCACATTATGTGCCCCAGAAGGGTAGGTACGCCATAAATATCTGCAGAACAAATAAAGGAAGACTCAAGGGGACAATCCCAGCCCGTGACTGACTTGTAGGAAATGGGCAGGTGGCTGGGGTGGCCCCAGAGCTCAGCAGGCAGGGCTTACGTGCCCTTCTGCCCCTGCTCCGCTCTGGGTCCAGGCCCCATGTCCAGCAGGGCTCCACCCACAGGGCTCCACTAGCTCGGTGGTCAAAGGGAAGCAAAGGTTCCGACTCCCCGACATTCGCGGCCTCGACTGGGGCCTGCGTCGCCTTACCGAGCTGTTTCCCGGCATGTTCCTTCTTAGCTTTACTGTAGGAAGAGTTATGTTCTTTTTCAGGGGAAAGACTATTTTCAGTGGTTCTAGAGTCCCTTCTTCCTGATATGAAATTGCATAACGAAAGTTTGTATTAAGCTTAATTTGTAATGCTGCATAGTATACTCACTCATAGTACATTATTCTGCTATAATGTGCTACTTAATAATAAGCCAAAAGTATCATATTCTTATGAAGAAACTTTTTTGGATTCTATGGAGATTCTAGAATAGCTTTAAGATTCTAAATATGTTTAACAAACATGACACCCCGCACTCTAATAAATGCAAGGCTTCTCCCCTCGGGCAGAACATGGAGGTCCTGTGCCTCCTACACCTTCTGAATGCTGGACATTCGCCCAAACGTGGCCCATTTCAGTAAGGCAGAAGATCGGAGTGGAGCACCAGCCCCGCTGGGTGAGGATGTGCGGTGAGGTCCACGCCCAGCTCGCCGGCAGGGAAGGAAAGAGTCCACGAGCTTATCGACAGCTGGGGAAAGCTAGTCTCAGAAAGCCTGCAAACCTCTGTAATTCTCTCTCTAAGAGGCCACAGGAAAGGAGCCCTATGGCACAAGCTCGTCAGCAAACTCGGATGCACACACCCCGAGTTATTAGGAAAAAAGACAATAACAACTGTCCGCTTACAAAAAAATCACAACTCGACAGAAGAACTGCGGGCTAAGATTGAACACAAGGTGGGGTTTGCGGTGCAGTGACCACAGTTCATGATGCTTCTACGCTCCAACAATCATCACTAAGAAACAGGGAAGGGAAAGAAGATGCCATCTCTAAACAAACCAAAAACAAACTGTCGTGACCCGTGACTAACAGACACAGCCCAGCACATGCATAGGGAGACTCCCGTACTGACTTGGAATCAGAAGTAAGGAGACTCCCGTACTGACTTGGAATCAGAAGTATCCAATCTTCCCCAAATAACAAAAGCGTAAGTTTAACATGAGCCCAACTCAATCCTGATAAATTTATTAGTTCTGTTTGTGGGGGGGAGATTCTTTGACTCAACGCTTTTATAAATAATCTGGAAGAGTAAGCACATAAAAAGGCTTAAAATTAATGATTCTGGAACACTTGGTGAGTTACTCTGAAATGGAGAGCATCACCTTACACCATGTATTAAAATAAGAAATAACTAAAAAGATTAAATATATAAACGCATGACAAAACACAAATCTTCATCTCTCAAATCTCTGGACAAACTACAAAAAAAAAAAAAAAAAAAAGACTGGCCATTTCCAGTGCATAAAAATTAAACACTCAGGCAAATCAGGAACTAACATAATGAACAGAAATGAACTGGGGCGGGGGGGGGGGGGACAAACACTTATTTAAAAACTGGCGGATGTCCTTAACATACAGTGAGCTTGTGCCGATTAAGAACAACACTGAAACGGCTCACAGCAGTGAGGGATCCCACAAAGAACAGACAAGCCCGAGGAGCCAATACAAATTACACACATAAAAATGCACAATTTCACTAGCAATTCAAGAGAGACAGCACTGTTCGTTTTTCCCCTCCCAGACTCAGCAGCAAGCCTTGGACACCGTGGAAAAGGTGTAGGGGGCACGGTCGGCACACCCTGCAGCCGATACTGCCAACATCCTGTCCCCAGAGATGCCCGCAGAGGGACAAGCTCATGAAAGCCTCACGTACTATTCTGAAGTGGGGCTTTCTGTCTCAGTGTAACGTCCAAATGAGAAATCCCAACTGCGGCACTCCTGCCATACTGCTCTAACTCTTACCATTTAGGAAAAGGACAATGTTTCAGACGCTACCACCGCTCAAAGTAAGCTCACACTTCACCTGAAAACCTGCAACACTACCGGCCCCCAGCAGTACCTGCCCGCCCTGGACAGACCCCCCAGTCCGGCTTGTCAGTCGGGCTGAACCGGTGCTACTCTTGGGCAAACCCCCGGCCAGGCCTGTTCGCCTCAACCTCAGCTCTCAGTAGCACGACTCCCAAGGATCGGTCCTGCTGTTTTTTAAATGCATGAACATCACCCATGAGCAGGATGCTCTTGCTGGCCACCGAGTCAGGATTACTTTCAGCCTACCACTTCAAATGACAAGAGTCAATGAAACATGGGTGACTGATAACCATTTCTGGAAAATTAAAATTCGATCACATCTTTTAGATAGCAACAGATCTCCAGCAAAGAGGTGCTACTACCAGCCGCTGGTGTCACGGGCTCACACACGTACACGCAGATGTGTGCGTGCGTGTGTGTGTGTCTGTGTGTGTGTGAGAGAGAGAGAGAGAGAGAGAGAGAGAGAGAGAGAGAGAGAGAGAGAGAGACATATCTTCACCCTTTTCACATAGTCTTTGTTTATCCCCCCAATGGCAGACCTGCCTTCTAGCCACAGGATATTTTTTCTACCAGATACTGTGATTAATACCCATATTTTCAGCTCCTTATATGATAAATTTGCAGTACCTTCCACTGAATTTTTGGATCGCCGTTTTGATGGTTTTGTTGTCACTGACCTGGATGCTCTAGTGGAAATCTCAGTCTTAAAGAAAAGAGAATGGAAAAGAATTAGTTGATGCATGACACAGCAGTGCCTTGAGTAGATTTACTAGTCAAGCTCTGCTCAAGGAAGAACAAAGAGGAAACAGAACACCACCCTCTGCTAAAGAGGAATGGATTCCAGCTGAGCACGGCTCAGCACCCCAGGCCTGAGGGTGAACAGAGGACACTCAGACCTCCTTCACTCTAAATTCGGGAATCCGTCTTTCTGCAAAGCTCTCCAAAGCCCAGCAGTCCACCAACCACACCGAGAAGCACGGTCTTATCAGATGTGTTTTTGAGAACTCCATCTCCCTTGCTATATGCTAATTCCTCGCATGCATCTGTGACAATTCCGAGTGCAAACATACACACGTTTAAACAGAGCACACACCAGCCACAAGGTTTTGCTCAGCCTGCCATAATGCCCTCCTAACTGGCCTCTCATCCTCCACACCACACCTGGTCCGTCCTTCCCTGCAGCTGCCTGGACGCGTTCTCTAAAATGCAAAGTGCTTTGGAAAAGTTGGGCTAAGTCTAACCTCCACGGCCTGGAGACAGGGAGATGATGTGGCCCAGCCTCGGCTGCGCCCCAGCCGCAGGACACGCACCACGGGGCCCCACACAGGCCAAGCAGAGCTCAGAGGGATGCCTCCAGCACCTCGGCTGTCCCAGTCTGCCTGGTGACTGGATCCTCTCCCAGACTCATCTGAAGCTCCACCAGACCCTCTCCCAAATGACTCCCCCATCCCTTTGTACCCCATATGTCATACCTGTCAAACAAGTGTATGAGGAAAGCCCGGAGCCCAGCACAGAAGCCGGGGCTCACGCGTGACGCTGCGCCACGTCCCCACCCCCGGGTCTCCACAGACTAGAAGAGACCACAGCATGGCAGTCGCCACGTCAACACAGCCACAGTTTATGTCCCTTGAAATTATTTTTTAAAGTTTACCTCTGTTTCAGCTTTGGAATCTTTCAAAGATCCATCTGGCAGCTTTTTAGACACCTCCCCTGAGCTTGAGGACTGTTAAGAAAAAAAATTGTCACATTCTAGAATGATTCGAATCTGTTACATCCAAAAACACATCAAGGTGCCAGATGATTCTAGCTGAGCAGCAGCGAGATCACCCTTCCCTTAAGAGCATCCATCCCACTCCAGGCCTGAGTATCTGCAGCTGGTATGCAGCCCTCATCCCAAAGGGCTGTCTGGATCATTCCTGGTGGGGCAGACCGGGGGCACAGGGGGTCGGGGCAGCGCCTCCCAGGAAGCTATGGAATAGTGGGACACATGGGATGCCCACCTGAGGCCAAACCTCTTGGAAACGCCCAGTTAAACATGGGGAATCTGGAAGTGTGGGAAGGAGTGAACAGGAGAAACTACCAGCCACCATGGAAACATGGCCCCTGCTCATTCTGGGCCAGGAGGGTGGGGGGCACTTTCCAATGGAGGGTTCTTGTCAAGCAAAAGCTTCAGACTCTCCATCAGGAAATACTCCCGAGGGTGCAGAGAAAGGGGAACCCTCCTACACTATTGGTGGGAATGGAAGCTGGTGCAGCCACTCTGGAAAACAGTATGGAGGTTCCTCAAAAAGTTGAAAATAGAGCTACCCTACAACCCAGCAATTGCACTACTGGGTATTTACCCCAAAGATATAAATGTAGTGATCCGAAGGGGCACCTGCACCCCAATGTTTATAGCAGTAATGACCACAATAGCCAAACCATGGAAAGAGCCTAGATGTCCATCAACAGAGGAATGGATAAAGAAGACACACACACACACACACACACACACACACACACACACACACACACACACACACTGGAATATTACTCAGCCATCAAAAAGAATGAAATCTTGCCATTTGCAATGACGTGGATGGAACTAGAGAATATTATGCTGAGCGAAATAAGTCAATCAGAGAAAGACAATTATCATATGATCTCACTGATACATGGAATTTGAGAAACAAGGCAGAGGATCATAGGGGAAGGGAGGGAAAAATGAAACAAGACGAAACCAGAGAAAACAACAAACCATAGACTCTTAATCTCAGGAAGCAAACTGAGGGTTGCTGGAGTGGAGGGGGGTGGGAGGGATGGGGTGGCTGGGTGATAGACACTGGGGAGGGTATGTATTGTGGGGAATGCTGTGTATTGTGTAAGACTGATGAATCACAGACCTGTACCCCTAAAACAAATAATACATTATTTGTTAATAGAAAAATTTTATAAATAAATAAATAAATAAATAAATAAATAAATAAATAAATTTTGAGGTGTTAAAAAAAAGGGGTGGGAAATACTCCTGAAAGGAAGTACAGGAAACTTGGGAGCCCTAGCTCATAGCTACAGTCAAGTCTCTGACCGACATGTCCTAATGTAAGGACTAGAAGAGACTAGACCTCAGACCCTGTGCCCCATGAAGACTGAAAAGCAAGGGATAACTGTCGAGTTCAACACTGATGCGTTTCCCTAACTTCTGCTGGAGGCGCCAGGCTGTGCACAGCCTAACCCGCCATCCCCTTAAGGGTGAGGGGCACCGCACACACTGCCCAGATACCTGGTCCTTTACTGCCACACCTGACACTCTGCACACACCTACTACTTCACCTTCTCTTCATACACAGCCTGAGAGGGGTTGAGAAGGTCCCAGCATCGTCTCTTCCAGATGGGAATTGAATGGAGGAGAATCAAGGGATCTCAGGGTGAAGACCAGCAGAGGCGGATTAGAAGGGAATCTCTGCCTCCCCAGAGCCTCCCTGGGAGGTGGCCCACATGGGGTGTCCTTGCCACTGGCAAGCGCTGCCCCCCAGATGCCTCCCCACAGAAGAGCTGACCCAGCAAAACCACCACGAAAGATCTACGCAAAGCCGACTTCGGGGGAACGCGGACCAGCTCTGAGCAGAGGCACAGGCCCTGCGCCCTGGTCTCACACGCTCGAAGCCAAGCTGTCACTGCCGCTAGGCTCCAGAATCCCACAGACCCCCCCCCCCATAAAAACTTCTCTTTGGAATTAGCTTTCTATTAAAAACAGTCCTCACAACATCAGCAATTTTAGTGAACGTAATGCATGGGAAACTTTGTCTGAAAACCTGGAGGGCTGAGGCTATCCCACTCGGTGGCTGCCTCACACCAGGAAAATACACGAGAGCACACTAGTGCCTCAGACAATTCAGGTTGGTGCGAAACGCTTTTTCTTAGACCTCTACAAAGAGACAAAAGATGGGGAACGCCTTTGTTATTCCTAAAACTCCTAAGGGAAGCCTGGTTTTCGTGACCTGTCTCACAGGTTCCCTTACTGTAGGGCATTCATGGGAGACCATGAGGCTCTCTAGGGGTCAGTCCCGTGGCCCCTCACCCCCTGATATGGTCACATACTGAGACACAAGGCCACAGAGCCAGGTGCACGAGCCACGAGTGCCAGGGCAGCCCTTGCCCCTCCCCACGCTGCTGCATCACGTGGGCGGACCTTGAACCTTTCCAGACCCCCGCTCCCTCCTTCCTAGCAGCTGGAGACCAAGAGATTTCCACAGCCTTCCGGAGACACTGCATAATATGCTGTCCCCACAAGAACAGGGGTGAGCAGCGCCAGCCCTGATGGAGACCTGAACTACCTACAGTGACCCCAAGAGTAACTTGCACATTTAGAAAACACAAACCAAACACATTTTCTGTGTGTTTGGCCACAAACACAATCATAATCAAACACAAACATAATCTGTGAATTATGGCCAATCATAAATTTACCTGAAAATTTAATTAAACAAAAATTACAGTAACAGAAGCCTTGTATGTATCTGCTAACGCCCACGAGACTGAAAGAGGAGCCCTGAGCCTCGGTAAACTCAGCCGTGCCCAGGAGCATGCACACGACCGAGGCAGCTCGGAAGGACCCCCTCATGCCGCTACAGAACGGGCCCCCGTCTTCAGAACACAGCCCAATGCACACACGCAGCCCGAGGCGAGAGCGGGGCACCTCGGAGCCCCAGCAAAACCTGGGGTCGGTTTGGGTTTCTGCTGGGCATGCCCGAGCGGCTTCCCTTCACCGCGGTGCCAGGGAGAAGCAGAGTCCCAATCGCGCTGTGGCAAAGACGGGAAACACCTTCGAGAACACCACAGAGTCTCCTTAGAGACAGAGGTTTTGAAGCGGGACGTTACCTTTCTGTCGGGGCTGCCGAGCTCGCTGGCCTTCTCCCTGCCCGGGCCTCGGGAGCGCCCCCCGGCCTGCGCCCTCCGCCTGTCCCTGCCGCGGGCGGCCCGCTCGCGCTCCCTGTCCCGCTCTTTCGCCCTCTCTTTCCCCTTTCCACCCTCGCTCCCTTTCTCCCCCGCGCGGGCCAGGTCTCTGTCCTGCTTGGCCCGGTTTCTGGCTCGCTCTCTCTCCCCCTCCCGGTGCCTGTCTCGCTCAGGATCTTTATGTCCTTCACGGTCGTTCTCCTTCGCTTTGCTCTCTTCCCTCACTTCTTCCTTCTGTTTTTGATCTCTGCTTGTACTTCTCCCGTTTATTTCAGAGTTCCTTTTATCCTGGAAAGAAGGTCAAACAACAATATCACTCACAAATGTCTTCACCTGAACTATAAAAAGACTCATTATTTCATTTTTGAATATGTGCAATTTGCAAGTCACCTCTTTATCTTTATGAACTCTGGGCTCTTCTTCTCGTGCATTCTCATTGTCCAATTCCTGAGCTTTTGACGTCAGTGAGGTCCTTCCCTTCAGGTCCCCCTTCTCTCCAGCTAACACTCTCTTCACCGCCTCGTCGCTGGAGAGCTTGCGGGCCGAATGGGAGGAAATGAAACACCCAGTGAAAATGAGATCAGCACAAGTGACAAATGCGAGCATCTGCATTCACAGACGGTTCACTAAACACGTTAAACACGTGGACGTGAAAGTCAAAGGATAAAACATTAGAAGGAAATGCTGTCACCACCAAGTACAGCATCCCTCCGACACTTCACACGTGAGCAGCAGAGCCGACCCTAGCGAAGCGAATCGCACTTCAATCCCCCAAGCTGTCGAGTGTGGACGTGTGTGTGTCGTTCTAGGACAGCACAGCGCTGTGCGCGACCCCACAGATGCCTTACACCTCTCACAGGGTCAGAGGCCCGGCACTGACGGGGCCTCACAGAATGATCTAACTCAAGCTCCATCACATGCCAAAACCCTTCCACAGCATCCCTGACTCTGCACAGAAGCTTCGGACACCTCCAGGCAGGAATCCCACGCACTCACACACTCATCCCACGAGGACGCACTGAGTGACCATCACTCCCCAGGCACTAGACGGCCAGGTTGAGGACACCCTGTGTATCGGGGGAGAGGCCAGATGCAGCAGTTAAACATCAGTGTGCCTAAGCCAGCATGGGAGAGAGGAGAGGCCAGGGCTCCGGGACCAGCAACCGATCCCCCACTGCTTCCAGACAAAGAAATGAGGGGGCCTGACCACTGCAAGGGGCCTCAGGGTGCAGGCACGGGTGCAGGAGCTAAGAAAGAACTGGAGGGGAGGGCGTAGCCACAGCTCTTGAGGATGCTTGTGAGCCATGCCACAGAGCTGGCTGGGCCCAGAGGCAACAGGAAGCTGGCAAAGGATTCAGCAGGGAAGACGGGAGTCAAATGTGTTTTGAAAGAGCAGTAACAGGAAGGATGCAGGGGTGGGGACTGGGTACGGAAGCCAGGGCACTGGCAAAATCAGCTGCGTGCCTCTGAGCCTGAGATCTGGATGCAGACCAGGGCAAGACTCTCTCGAGGCCTCCTTGGAGCCACCACCTCCCACCCCCACCCCTGCCATGTGGGCTGAAACCCACCCTCTTTCCCATTTTGGTAACACGGAAGGTCAGCCCCAGCCCACAACCCAACAGGCACACGAAAGGCTGTATTAGCTATGCCCTCTGCCCTCAGGGGTGATGCGGCTCCCACAAAAAAGAAAGGCCCTGGAGATGCCCTGTTGGTACCGCCAAACCTAGATGTCCTCCGGCGTCCCTAGTGAGGACAGCCCAGGCTGGATCTAAGCAGAGATGCCAAGTTTCCAACCCACAGTGAGGATCTCAGGAAGCAGCGAATCAGTCCCTATACAAGAGACTCAGGATTGCTTTGAAGGAGGCACAGCTCTGCTGTCAATAGCCAGGAGGGAAAGAGGGACCAGAAGAACAGAGTGCAGGGGGGAGGGAGGAGAGTGGAAGGAAGGAATGGAAGGAAAGAAGCAGACACTGGAGGCTGGAAAGGCAGGAAGAGAACAGGAGCATCCCATAAGCCCCGAAGAAGCAGCACAGCAGGTCCTCCAGCCCCCAGACCCTGCCCTGGAAGGAAGCCCAAAAGCAGAAGGCAGGCAGGGCTTGGCTGCCGGGCATGCTGCCCCCTGCCCCTGCCCCTGCCCCAAGAGCCAGTGTCTGTGAAGTTCCCTTGTTCATACTTAGCGCTTGAAGAACTTGTGCGTGGCGTACCTTTGTTTTACTGTATAGTTTTAATCACCCCTTCTGGAACTCTGAGGCTCCAAAGCACAGCACTTGGCAGACACCACCAAACACTCCTTCCTGAGACACTGCCCACTACCCTGCGGTCGCCTACCATCCCGTCTTGTCTTTCAGGACTGCTGGGTCTAAACTCTGGCACCTCCGCATTACCTTGCTGAGACAGCATTTTCCAATTCTCTGGAGCAGCTCGTTTGTTCTTTCAGGCTCGAGCCCTGCCACGATCCGCGCTGGTTTTGCGGACAGTGGCTCTCCTGAAACCATCACCACCACGTCTATGGCCTTCTGAAGGAAGCTAATTTTTGCATCTTTATCCTGAAAGATTTCCATTTAAAATACAAATAAAAAGTACTTCCAAAAAAGTTTCCACCATCCTCGGTATGCTCAACAGGCACAGTTACTATTTATATCATGTCAGATTTGGAAATACTAACTCTTTGTAACAAAAGAAAAACAATTAATTAAAGCTTTTAATTTTAGCTGGTAGTAGGCTAGCAGGAACCTTTAAAACACTAGTTCCATTTCTCAGTGGATAAAATTAGCATGATACGCAGTTGGCAAAAATAAGAAAATGAAATGAGAAAGGGTATACCACAATTCACGAATTAATCAACCTTGTATTTCAACACGCATCAGCATATAAACAACACACATCCAGTTCACAGCTTACAGAAAACCCACTTGTTAGGGTGAGGGGCAACACCCCCCCGCCCCAAGCCTACCTTAACATTATCGGACTTCAGCTCAGCGTCTGTGTAGAGACCCTTCATGAAACCGGTCATCCTAATCACCTTCAAAAGATCAAGGGCGCGGTCAGCACCTCACAGGGCAGCCTCTTCATCACCCTCAGCCCCTGAACCCCACTCTGTCAGGAGCTATTGGAGTCCGTCCATATCCAGGATTTAATTCCTTCATTTACTCAACAAGCTTTTGAGTGTCTACTATATGGGAGGCCTTTTACCAGGCAGAAGCCAGCCTGGAAGTACAAACAGGTAAACATCTCAAAGACTTGCGGGGTGCCAAGGGAGCACGGGATCAGTCCCTAATCCAAACACAGGAGGGGCGAGGGTGTCAGAGGAAGTGTCCCAGAAGACATGGTATCTACACCGAGACCACAGGCTGAGTGGGGGGCGGGGGTGTTTAGGACCCATGTCCCAGGCTAAACCATCCCTGCAAAAGGTCCTGGGCCCAGAGGGTCCGGTTCAGGGAGCAAAAAAAGTTCAGGGCAGGAGGAGCCTGAGGCCAGAGTCCAGCGGGGCCAGAGTCAGGCAGGGCCTGACCCAGATGGCCTTCAAAGACACTCAGGAATACGGACTTTGGCCTAAGGACCACGAGGAGGCCCTGAAAGGTTCAGAGGCAGGGAGACAGCATCTTACAAGGGTCACTCAAGCCCAGTGGAGAGAATGGATTCTGGAAAGAACAGGAATTTCTCAGCCTGGGTTTCTGAACCCAGATGGAAAGGTCTTTCTCCTCACTCACTTGCTACAACAAGGGGGTGCTCTGTGCAACTGTCACTTTTGTTCTCTCCGTGCCTGTCCCTCCCCTCAGTCAACCTGTAGCTCCCCATTACCCTGAATCAGCTTTAGGGGTGGCGATCTTCCCTGTTCCTCCCCACACCCACACACAGCCAGGTTCCAAGTTCTCTCAGACCAGAGTTTTTCAAAATGCAAGAAGTCGCTGTAAAATCAACATAATGGGTTGGGTAGCAATGAGTTTTTTGTTTTTGTTTTTGTTTTTTTCAAAAAAGAGAAAAGAAAAGAAAAGAAAACACCAGCTGCATTGTATGTAGGAAGCATGAATATACCTATATGTATATGTCCTGGATGGGTATAAAGCATATGTATTAGTGCAAGACATGTTTGTTGGAAAAAAGACAGTCCCATGCTAACATCAGGCTATTTCTCTGAGACCAAGCACACCTCACTACTAATGAAACTGGCTCTCATTCCTCATCAACTACCTAAGAGTTGTGCTATTATTTCTCCTGAGAAGACAGGTGGAATATTAAGAGTATCCTGCACTGAATATTCCTAGAGCCTTTTCATTTTGTGTCTTCTGGGGTCTTCCTACTTTGCTGGCAGTTAAAATTGTGAGCAATACTTTTAAGGGACAAGAAACACTAACCTTATAAGATCAATGCTTTGATTTATGAAAGAGACAGAGTTAGTTTAGCTGTAACTAAATTACTAATATGGTGACTTGTGAAAACAATACTCAAAGAGAGTTAAGAATTTTCAGGAGGCTCTTCACCTCTGACCGGAAAATGCTTTCCAATATGCCAATCATTCTAATACCCTTAACAAGTAGGTGACAATTAACATATTTACCTTTACATAGGCAGAGAAATTAATTTCAGCATTAGACTAGGAAAAAAACCACTGGTTCCTGATTGGGAACGTGTAACCGCTTCCACGCAGCCTGGCTACTGGTCCACCAGGTCAATTCCTGCTTGAATGTCCCTCCTCCTTCCCCACTCTGAGGCACTCTGACCTTCCAGGAGCCCCGTGCCACACCAAGACCCACAGGAGGAGGCCTATCCCCACTACCTCCTCCCGGGCTCTCCATTCCAGTGGGGAGACAGGACTAACACAGAAGATAAAAGTGTGAGGGTATGGTGACAACTGCTGTAGTCAGGCAGGCTCACCTCCTGGCTAACTCACTTCTTCCCTTCTGGGTTCAGGGACGCTACCTGC
This sequence comes from Callorhinus ursinus, assembly GCF_003265705.2. Lineage (NCBI taxonomy): Eukaryota > Metazoa > Chordata > Mammalia > Carnivora > Otariidae > Callorhinus > Callorhinus ursinus. The sequence goes on from NW_027397064.1 coordinate 1,306,990, forward strand.
CTACTTCATGGGTAAGGCAGCACATAGCCCAGCTCCCACCCGGCTCTCCTCACAGCCCTGTCCCTTCCCCAAATACTGTCCAAGACAGGTGGAAGCGTTGCCCCAGCTACAGGAGGAGGCGGAGGCTAGACAAGACAGCGCAGGGATGTGTGTGGGATTCCAAAGAGTTCTAAGCACAATTAGGGTTTTCAACACAGAGGCACACGTTATAAATTAAGTTGAGACAGCAAATGATAAAGCAAAGCTTGTGGAGAATAATACACCCAACCTGTTGGAAAGAGTTAAGAAATGAAGTTTGAGGAACGATATGCAGAGCCCTCGGAAGTCTGCAAGTTCAACCTGAGTCCTAACTCCCAAAGACCACACCCATGTTCCCCGAGTTGAATACCCTTCTTAGGTGCACCATGGAGATGAGTTACCAGGAGCCTAGACAGCCTCCTTCAACAATGAATGTGTGCTGTGCACCTTCTGTGTACCTTACCCAGCTCAGCTCTCCCAGGATATGGCAACAAACAAGTACTGTCTCCATCATTCGCTAAGTCACCATCCACAGGGGAAAAGTTACAACCAATCTCAACGGAGGTGAGGCGCCCTTCATCAGCCAATACCAACCTGCTCTTTTATAGTTTTCCCCTGTGGGTCCCACTACAACCACCTTCAATAAATTTATCCACGGGAATTTATTAAGCATCCAAAACGTGATCACCATGCTGAGCAGTGTGGAGAAAAAGTGGGGGGGGGGGGAGCCAAAAAATACAGTAATTCTCCAGCGATTTGTGATCACCTTTCACGAGCTAGGCACTGAAGGGGGGAAAAAAAAAAAAAACACAGAAACGACTGGCGGGCAGGGTGGAAGAGTGTGCTAACAGATACAAGAGTAGTCTGGAAAGAAAGAATGCTCCCCGAGGGGCCGGAAGAGGCGGGCCAGCAGGGGTGAGGGCGAGGACCTCCATACAGAGGCACCGCAAAATTGGGCCCAGTGGGCGCTCCTCTGTCAGGGCCTGCGCTAGGCTATGCGAGGTGCGATTCTAACGCCAGCCCGGTTCCCGGCCCGGCCTGCACCCCGCACCTGGGCCCTGACTCCCGGCGGGCACCTGGGGCCCCGACCTCCGGCTCGCACCCCAGCCCGCACCCCGCATCTAGGCCCTGACCCTCACCCGGGGCCCGACCCACACCAGGACCCCGACCCTTGGCCCGCCACCCCCCGCCCCGCCCTGACCCATACCTGGGGGGCCTCGACTCCGGCCCGCACCTGTGCCCTGACTCCCGGCCCTGACCCCGACCCGGGGCCCCGACCCTTGGCCGGCACGGCGGCCCCCGGCCCGCACCTGGGTCCCGAGCCCCACCCGGGTCGCTGACCCTCGGCCCGCACCCGGCCTCCGGCACGGCGCCCACCTCGGTGATGATGTCGTGCAGGTAGCGGAACGGGGGCTTGCTCAGCAGCTTCTCCGTCAGCGGAGGCCTCCGGATCACCTTCCCCAGGGCCTCCTGCGTCCGCTTCACCACCGCGGCGTTCATGGCGGCGCGGCCCGCGCCCCCGCCGGCCGGCAGAGCCTAAGCCGCGCTCCCCGGCCGCCGCCGGCCCCGCCGCCGCCGCCGCCCTCCCCGGCCTCTACGCGCCGCTCGGGCTCCCATCCCACAGTGCACCGGAGTCGGCCACGGCGCGTGCGCGGGACGGCCGGCGCCCGTCGCCAGGGCGGCGCGGCCTTAGCAACGGACGCGCCGCAGCGCCTGGCTTCGCCCCTGCCCGCCGCGCGCGCTGCGAGAGATCTAGACCAAACGTCCTGCCCGCGCCTGGCAACCGGGACCAAGCCACGCCCTTATTCTTCTACCAGGTGTCCGTGATTCCGTCCACCTGTCTTCCACCCACCGTGCACTGGCTCACTGCAGAAATCCTTCCAGCAATTTGGAAGCCTTGTGACCTGGTTTTGGTTCTTTTTTTATAAAAAGATGCTGATTGCCCCTGCATTTTTAAATCTTTTTTTATTGACAAATAATTGACATATGGAACATTAGCTTCAAGTGTACGACATAATTATTTGATATTTGTATATATTGCAAAATGATGACCACAATAAGTCTAGTTAACATCCACCACCGTAGTTACAAAAAGTTTTTATTGTAATGAGAACTTTTAAGGTGTACTCTTAGCAACTTTCAAACATGTGACAGAATATTGTTAACTACTGTCACCATGCTGTACCTCATCTCCCCATGACTTACTTACTTTATAACTGGAAATTTGCACCTTTTGACCCCCTTCATCCATTTCGCTCTTGTAATTGTATCTTTATAACTTTTATTTACATTTATTTTTACCGTTTTCAATGTTCTTCATTCTTTGCATAGACTCGAATTTCCATGTGGCATCATGTTCCTCTGTCTGAAGAACTTCCTTTCTTTTAGCAAAGGTCAGCTGGTGATGAGTGCTGTCACCTTTCCTTTGTCTGAAAGTGTTTATTGCAACTTCACATTTGAAAGATTGTTTCACAGAGTATGCAAGCCCGGGTTAACTTTTTTTTTTCTTTCAGTACTTTACAGATTTTACTCCACTGGCTTCTGGATTACATAGTTTCTGAAGGGAAGTCTGCTCTAGTCCTTTGTTCTATGTATCTGGTTGCCTTCAAGATTTTCTTATCATTGGTTTTTGTAAATTTGCCCATGATGTATCTATCTAGCTGTGGGGGTTTTTTAACTTAAAATTTATATTTGGTTATTATTTATATGCGAAAAGCCTCACCTATTTTAAGTATACTGGTTGATGTATTTATGTTACTGCCACCACAACCAAGATATAGAGCAGTTCATGCTCCCTCAAATATTTCCTCCTACTCATTTGCAATCTATCTCCTCCTTCACCCCAGCCCCAGGCAACCACTGATCCGCTTTCTGTCATTATTATTTTACCTTTTCCAGAGTTCCATATAAATGGAATCATACACTACATAGTCTTTTGTGTTTAATTCTTTCTCTTATAATGATTTTGAAATTCATCCATGGTGCTGCATACATTAATATGTCATTCCTTTTTGTAGCTGAGTAGTGTTTCACAATACAATTTGTTTATCCATTCACCAGGTTATCGATACTTGGATTGCTTTTGAGTTTTGATTACCTATGAATAACGCTGCTGAGAGCATTCACATAAAGTCTGTGCCAACATAGTTTTCCTTTTGTTGCAGTTGCAAGGTTCTTGTCTCACAGAGCCGAAGAATGAATCTCTCGGACACAAAAGGGTGAAGTGAAGTGAAAGCTTATTAAGTGAAGGTAAGAACAGAAAGGAAAACTTTCTAGAGCGAGAGGGGTCCCGAGTGCGTTGCCACTGAGGGCTTTTATGGTCGGTCTTTTATTGAAAACTGACCAGGGAACTGAAATCTTGACGCTTCTACCACGGATAGCACCATGTTTACCTCTCCTTTGAAGTTTCGTAGCTTTTAATGGTCAGTCTGTAACTGTCATAAAAATATCTCGTCTCTGACATTTGAGACAAAGGAGGTGGTCTGGTTATGTTCCCTTATCTCTGGTTTCTTACGCCTCAGCATTTTTCCGTATCTGGCATTTCCGTGAGCCTGGTCATGTACCCCACCCCTCTCTCTCCCTACCTAGCCCCACCTGTCCCTTACGCACTTTCTCTTGGATAAATACCCAGGAGTGGCTTTTCTGGGTTGTATGTTAAGAATATGTTTAACTTTACAAGATGCTACCATGTTTTCAAAGTGGTGGCATCATCTTTCATTCCCACCAGCAATGTATGTGATTTCTAGATGCTTCCTATTCCTGCCAAGATGTGATAGGTCAGTCTTTTTTTTTTTTTTTTTTTTTTTTTTTAGTTCAGTCTTTTTAACTTCAGTCATTCTTGTCGTGGTATAATATCTTATTATGGTTTTAATTTGCATTTCTCTAGTGATTTGTGATTTTGAACTCTTTTCATATACTAATTGGATATTCATATGTATGCGGTGAAGATAGTCCTAAAGATGTATCCGGGCGTTCAATGAATCACTGCTGTGTGCTATGAAAATTAATAAAAGGGAACATGGTTCACCATATAGAATCAGGAGGCCAGCAGGAGGAGCTCTCATTCCCAGCACTGGTTATCAATTGCAGATCCAACAGGAACAGAAGGACCTTGCGCATGGATACTATTTTACCATCGCAGCCACAGGAAGACAAGTTGGCAACAGACCAGCCAATGAGAGACAGTCACAGCTCAGCCCATGAGAAGCCACTTCCAGCTCCCAGTTTCCTTCCATGGACTTTTTGTTTGTAACCGCCCTCCCAACTCTCTCTTTCCTCTATAAAAGAGAATTTCTCCCCTTTGTTCTGGGGACTTGCCTATGGTTTTGCTGTAGCGTGCTTGTCCCTGAATTCTCTACTATTCCAGAGTAAACCCATTTTTGCTGGTAAAATAACTGACAGTTTTATTTTTAAGGTTAACAGTGCTCAGCACTGTCTAGGTGCTGGGGACCTCATGGAGAACTATGTACCTTCTAGTAAGCAACATCCATACTGTCCTCTGCTGTCCACTGCTCCAGGGAACATCACTGTCCCTGCGGCTAGCTGCATCCAGGACCACATGAGCTGTGGTCACCCGGACAGAGGCCAGGCGAGCCACCAAAGCTCATAGCCCTCCAGCAGCGCTGACCTGACTTCTGTCCATACTTCACCACGTAAGCAGGCTGCCTGTCTGAGACTTTACTGAGAAGTTAGGAGCCACCTAAGAGGATGATGACCCAGAAGGGAAGGAATTTGGCAACACTCGCTGGATAGAGCTATTCCGTGGGGAAAAAGCACCCAGCAAATTTCACCCTCAGACGTGTTCCCTCCTGGGTGGCCCTGAGGTACTAGCCCTGCTCCCCAGCTTCCAGGTCTACTCCCTCGGCCAGAGCACCTCCATCCTCTGACCCCTGCTTGTCAGATCTTCCTGACTTTCTAGAAACTCCACCACCTACATATGTATCTCCCCAACTACCCCCTCTCTTTCGGCCCTGGATGCTCCATTCCAGACTCATCCCAAGGCAGGGGCAGGAGAGTTCAATCCCTTGGAACAGTCCAGGGTGATGGGGGACACTGTGACTCAGGCTCCTCCCGGGGCTCCCAGATCTCCATTGTTCTCCTGATTGTCCACATATTTATCTTTATCACACACACACACACGTCCTGCTTCCCAAGAACGAATGTTCTCAAACAGTTCATCAAACTCCATGAAGAACAATAAAATAGTTTCCCAACTGTTTCATCATTTCTGAACATGCTTGTCCACACTGAAACTAATACTTCATATTCACATGGAGAACAATGGTAGCCTCCCTTCCCTGCCACTGCCTGGCCCCCCTCCAGCTTCCCTGGAAGTCTTCTAAATAGGGGGGTGGGCCATAGTGAGACTGTGTCCTTCTTCAGGGCTGGGCCCTTAGTTCATGAAGGCTGGCCCACAGCTCCAAAGTGACTAAGCCTTTGGGCAAAGCTGCACCAGCTTGCGGCCCTCCGGGTGTTAGGGAGAGAGGGGGTGGGATGTCATTCTCACAGGACGGTCAGGTAGAGCCCTTCGGGGGCCAGATACAGAGGATGCTGTGGTGTCTGAGAGCTAAAGTGTCCTGACCCAGATGTCTTCCCTGATCTGCTCACCGTGGCTGAGCTGGGAGCCCAGAGGCCCCTATGAGGAGCACCCACCTCTGAACTCTGAACATTGGCTGGGTGGACCTGAGTAAGGGTGGAGGGGGTTGAACTCAGGGAAGTCACTGACCCTGGTCTCTGACCTCAGGTGCCCTGCCTTCCCAGCAGACACTACCTAGCCCCCTTCCTCCAAAGTTCATGCTAGACAAAATCCTCCTCTGGGCCTGGGGCCATGGGACAGCTGTGACCAGCAATGGCTTGTCTATGACTGGTCAGTCACCCAGAGCAGTGAGGACAGGGGGTGTGGCCGCAGAGAGCTCTCTGGCCCCTGAAGGTCCACTGAGGATCCCAGCCAGTGCCCCATGAAGCCTGATTCTGGAAAGGAAGCAGAGTCACCAGACCCCACTGAGGACCTGTCTGAGGGAAGCGGGCCAGGGAGTGCGTGTGGCAGCCTCTGGGAAGGAACATGCTCCCCATCACATAGTGCATCCTCCTGAGGCCTCCCACTGCCCCTAGGCAAGTCCACGCCCTCCACACAGAGACTGACCGGGGCAGGGGTGCAAGGCCCTGGGAAAGCAGGGCCGACAAGACTCAGCTAAGGATTCCAGACTCCAAGAAAGAGACGTGGAACCACCTCAGGAGAGTGGGGAGCAGGAGGGGCCCAGGGGCCAGTGGGGAGTCTCCAGTTCAGGGGGCTGGTGGTTTTGGGGGCGGGTAGCTGAATCCCAGAGCACCTCAGGGTCATGTAAGGATTAGAGGAAAAGAGAACATAAAAAGAGTCATTCGTGAAAACAGACAAGTGATTACATAACTACAGAAAATCACAGTAGAGAGAATGTTTGAGACATAAAAAGCTGGCAGGAGATGCACTTGAAATAAGCAATTTCCAAATGAATGAAGGAGATGACAGAGGCCATGACTCACCCCATGAGAGAGAGCTCCACAAAGCAAGGGGCTTCCAGACCCTGCCTCTCCTCCCCTGAGAGGCAAACATTCCCAGAGACAAAGGCCCCAGGGGAGGGGGTGGGGTGGGGGAAGAGCCCAGGATGTGGGTCAGCCTGTGGGAAGGACTGGGCGAAAGGAGAAGTGGTCCAGAGCCTGGACACAGCCTCACCAGCCCTGGATCCAAGACTGAACTCCCTGGCAGGCTCAGGAAAGAAGGCACCAGTTTGCGGGGCCAGTCAAGTGCTTTGCTGTGTGCTGCCCTGGCTAAGCTGGAAGGTGACTGGCACCATGGTGTGAAGCCTGAGGGGCCGGGCGTGCAAGACCTTGTTCCCTCTTCTCCAACTGAGCCTGGACTAAAAGAAGACACAGCCTTCTTCCTAAGTTTGCTAAGATCATTTCTGCCTCAGGACCTTTGCACTTGCTGGTCCCTTTAACTGAATAAGAGTAACACTTATCTCCCAGATCTTCATATGGCTGGAAACTTGCCATTATTTGGGTCTCAGCTCACATGTGACCTCTCAGAAATATCAATGATAGACTACATCTGAATTCCCCAGCCTGTCATCATACCTTATTTCCTTTAAAGTACTTACCACTCTGTGAAAGTCATTTTTTATTCCTATCTGCCCTTTTGTTTTCTCTTTCCCCACCCCGATCACCCCCAGAAAGGGATTTCTATGAGTAGAGGGGCCTGGTTGATTTGCTTACCCCCGAGTCCCCTATACCTTCAACATCGTCAGACACATCCGGGCATTCAATAACTATTTACTGATGTTCAATAGACTATGCTCTTCTTAAAACTGCTCTTTCCAACGGGCTCTTAATAATACGGTTTGTTTATACCATAATTTCAAATAAAAAAAAATCAAACTCTAATGTTATGTAAAAAATGGGATCTCAGCAATGTTAAATGTCTGTGTGTGTGTGTGTGTGTGTGTGTGTGTGTGTGTGTGAATATGTCCAGCAATTTCAAGGTTTCAGAGACTATCTGGGAATTGGGATAACGGGACATTTCTTCTGCTCCTTTATACCTCCTTGTAATTTAGATTTATTTCTCAATAAATAAGAACTTTTATTTATTTTTTAAAGGATTTTATTTATTCATTTGAGAGAGAGAGACCATGAGCAGGGGGTGGGGGGAGAGACAGAAGCCGACTCACCACTGAGCAGGGAGCCCGACACGGGGCTCCATCCCGGGACCTGGAGATCACGACCTCAGCTGAAGGCAGATGCTTAACCATCTAAGCCACCCAGGTGTCCCAATAAGAAATTTTAAATCAAAAACAAAAGTTAAAGTTGTCAGAGGAGACCCCCCCCAACCTAGGGAAAATCATGGTATTGATTAACCGTGTCAGTAAACTGTGTCCCAGGTGCCCATTTATACCCATTTGTGTATATAGCTGCTTCTAACAGGGTCATTTACAAGACTGAAGTTTACCTGTGTAGGTGCTATGGTGAAGGCCCTTCCGGAATTAGCCGGCACCCGGAGCGGCTCTTACCTGCAGCCAGCCATGCAAACTGCGTGGGCTCCGCCCTCTTCGGTCCTCAGTTATTTCACCCAGAAAGTGAAGGATGTGAACTACGTAAGCTTGAACATCTCTTCCCGGAACTGTCCGTAATGGCGAGCACTCAGAGCAATCCCCCCCAGAGCATGAGGGCAGAGCCCCATTCCAAGTGTTCCCTTGAACCGGTCTCCCAGGACCTGAGGGTCTGACAGGAAGGCCCCTGAATCCCTGAAAACACAGCAGAACAATTGCTTGATGGAGGTTCCTGGAGCGCGTACCATGGCTTTCATCCTATTTGCACAGGAGGCTGGTTCTCAGACAAAGGGCAAGAATCCTCTGCTGTTAGAGTCCCAAGCGAGCCCTTTCCACCAAACTCTGGTTAACTAGCATCCAAAGTCAGCCACTGTGTGCTCTTTCCAGAAGCAAGTGAGGACAAGGCCCACGCGTGGACTGGGAGCTTTCCGCCTGCAGAGGTGTCAGCAAGAGCAGGGGGTGGAGGGATCCCAAGTCCTGAGGAAGCTCAACGTGGCCCAGAGCGCTCACGCCACCTCGGGGCGCACAGCCCCTCCTGCCAGCGTCCCTACCGACACCGGCCAGGCCTCAGGGAGGAGTGCTCAGGAGTCCAAGAGCACGGCTTCCTTTGGAATTACATAAAAGCGGAGAGTCCCACCTGAACTACCCCAACCTGCTGATCTGTGGCTGACCGCCCCCCCCCCAACGAGTGGGCCCCTCCCCAGGGGCCCCTGGACCTGTGCCTCTCGAGGCCTCTGTCCGGCTTCCTCCCGGCCACGATGGAATGAGAATGGTGTGACTGGCTGTGCAGTCTCCTCCCCCATGAGGACGCCGGCTCCGGGAAGAGGGAGCCCGTCCCACGGTCTCAGGGCCCACCATGAACACCACCACGTGAGCCCCAAGGAGGAAGTCTTAGACCAGTGTAGCGGATGCGGCCGACCGCCAGATGTCCCTCGGGACCAAGGCCCACTCCATGACCGGTATGGGTCCTTGTCGGCTCACGGCTAAACTCCTGTCTGGGGACACCAGCAAGGGGCCTGCCTCACCTGCTGCTCCACAGAGGCAGCCCATGTTCCAGGGCTGACGAGGTGGGGGTACAAACCCACATTCCCGGGGATCTCCAGCTCAGAGAGGTGCTTTCAGAAGCCGCCTGAGGAGGCAGCCCCTAATCTGAGGTTTGGGAACTGGAATCCGCCTCCCCCCCCACCCCAACACGCTCACAGCTGACCTCAAGTCCCCAGGGTCTTGGAGTTGCAGTCACACGGCCATCCGGCAGGGGGCGCCACGCAGGCCCGCCGCTGGACCCGGGGCTCAGATGGCGGTGGTAGGGCTGCTGCGGCAGCGCACCAATCCACAGAGGCCCCGGGGGAGGCTGAGGGTGAGAGCCAGGGCCTCCCTGGCAGCCTGCAGGGAAACTCTCGTCTCCTGCAGCCAAAGGTCAGGAATAGCTGAGGACCAGACCCAAAATCAATTGTGGGGGCAATGGGGCTCCAATTCTCAACTCAGGGAAGCTTGGGGGGATCAGAGACCAACCTGATGGGCACAGGGAAAGGGAGAGGAGGGAGTGTGGGCCAGGGGTGCAGCCTTGAGGGACGCGGTGCAGAAGGGGCGAGGGCTACACCTCGTGTTACAACATGGATGAGCCTTGAGGACATCGTGCGGAGTGAGACACGCTGGTCCCACACAGGCAGATACTGCAGGATTCCACGGGTATGACGTCTGCAGAGCGGTCGAGGTCGCAGAGGCAGAAGAGTCTGCAGGGGCTGAGGCGACGGGGAGTTAGCATTCAGCGGGCAGGGTTTGGGTCTTACGCGATGGAAATGGTCCTGGAGATCGCTTGCACAACAAGGTGAATGTGCTTAGCACTACAGAGCTGTACACGCAAAAACAAGTGTGACGGTAACTTCTCCGTTACGTGTATTTTGCCACAATTATACATTTTAATTTTTAAAAAACAACCCTCAGGTTGCTGGAAGGGAGGTGGTGGGGGGATGGGGTAACTGGGTGACAAGCATTCAGGAGGGGAGGGAACCTGTTGGAATGAGCCCTGGGTGTTATATGCAACTGAGGAATCACTGACCTCTACTTCTGAAACTAATAATACACTATATGGTAATTAATTGAATTTAAATAAAATTAAATTAAATTTAAAGAAAAACCCTCAGAGGGGGTGCCTGGGTGGCTCCGTTGGTTCAGCGTCTGACTCTTGGCCTCGGCTCAGGTCGTGATCTCAGGGTTGTGAGACCCAGCCCAGTGTCCAGCTCTTGGACCCTCTCCCTCTGCTCCTCCCCCCATACCCCCCCCACCACCACCTCCACCCATGCTCTCGCTCTCTCTCCTTGGAATAAATAAATTAAATCTTTAAAAAATAATAATAATAATAGGGGGCACCTTGTTGGCTCAGTTGGTCAAGTATCTGCCTTGGGCTCAGGTCATAATCTCAGGCTCCTGGGATCCAGCTCCACGTTGGGCTCCCTGCTCAGCCGGGAGCCTGCTTCTCCTTCTGCCCTTCCCCCGCTCATGCATGCTCTCTCTCTCTCTCTCCCTCTCGCTCTCAAACACAGCCTTTACACAATAATAATTAATTAATTAATTAATAGCATTCCTCAGGATAAGTCCCATTCTTCACCCTATTTTACAGAAGAGAACACTGAGGCTCAAGAATTTATCCAGCATGGTGCCACTAGGCTACGGCAGGCCTGGGATGGGGCTCGCTCCAGGGTCGGCTCTCAGCAGCCGTATGTGACGACCTCGAAGGTACTGGCTCTTAACTGATTAGAACATTTCCCTTTCAATGACCCTGCAAGAGGGAGAACTTCCCCATTTCTGGGTCCTTACTGAGACAGAGGCCCCGGCATGATGTGCTTCCTCAGAAAGGCAATATTTAGCTAATAATTTTGACCTTAGGTCTCTTAAGATTCACTTTGTTCAATCTGAATAGATAAATTTTATAAGTGCCCAACAATTATGATAAATATAAGACAGGTAAGACGAGGCATAATGCCAGAGTCTGGAAGAAAGGGGCGTTACATCGTGGAGTGTGGCCCCAAAATGAGGCAGGCCCGCCCCGGAGACTCAGGCGTCCCCCTGCAAGAGGAGCATGGAACATTTTGAGATCAAAGCAATTGTTTTTATTGCAAGTGCAATGACATTTTACAAACAAACCCAAACAATTCAACTTGCTGGGACTTAGTAGGCTCTCGACAAATGCTGAGTGCGCGAGGTTTGTCTTTGCCTGAAGCTCTCTTTGGGAACACGGGCTTGGCTGCGTGCAAGAGCTGACTCGGAGCCTGCATGGGGCCTGACAGCCAGCTCTGGATCCCAGTTAGGAACCAGGGGTTATGCTTTCAGGGTATTCCCACTGTCCGCTGTGGACTGAAGACAGGCTTCCGCCGTAACTGAGAAAAAGGAAACAAGAGTCTTCGAAATTTTCCAGAAAGAAAGGAGGCGGGATTCGACAGAAGGGCCAGGGCTGAGGTTCCCCTCCCACCTGCTAAGCTCACACCACGTCTCTTAAACACAACCAGGCTCGACTGGAGACACGTTTCAGGTCTCCCGTACAGACCGAACAAAGGCTTCACGGGCCGCAAGAAGGTGGTTACTGAAAATGGGTCAATCTTTTGATGCTGATGAAAGATGTTGGTCCCCGGTGATAGGCATCCTCACACATACACACGCCCACAGCACACATATGCACACACCGCACACTCACACAGAGCCATGCAGCTGGAGGCCCAGAGCCACCAGGGACAGGTCCGCAAAAGGCACCTTCAAGGGCAGCTCATCTCTGGAGTTAGATCAGTGTGGCCTGAAATCTTGATGACCTGAACGTTGAGGAGAGGGAGCCGTGGGGATCAAAGGGTTAAGAAAAGAAACCACCCCTGGATAGGATGAGGTGAAGCTCATCCTTGGAAAAGGGGGAAATAATCTTATTTTCAGTGAGTTTCGAACAGATTTGGAGGACACTTCTAAACCTAGAGCCCAAGTTGAGTCCCTAAGAATTAAAGAGCCTCCATTATCTTGGCACGGATGCCATCACAAGTTCCCTCAGAGGGGCCACTGGATGATGAGTTCTGAGTTTTGGAAGTCCGGAGTCCTGAGCGAGAACAGAGAGGAGGGCAAGGACGGAAGCTCGGGCCCAGAGTGGGAGGCAAGGGTGCACAGTGTCCCCGCCTCAGGCACTGGGTGAGGGGGAGGCTTTTCTCATCAGGGGACCGCCCGGACAGTGAGCATCCCCGACCCAGTGCTGCCTGGCGGCGCTGTTTCAGCCACATTCAAGCCCGGGGCCTGTGGGGCATCGGAGGAGGAAGCAGCTGCAAAGGGTCCGGGTCCGGGTGGGGCAGAGGGAGCCCACGCGCCCAGCCAGGGTCTCCGCCACACTGCCCACACCAAATCCCTCCTCAGCGGCGGCCTGAGATCCCGCTCACGACACACACAGGGCCTTCAAGCAAACACCCTTCGAAGGCTGTTGGTTTGTGTCTAAATCCATGTGAGAAAGAGAGCACAGGAATTAACAACCCTGTACCCTGGATTATTTGTACCAGCAAAACAGAGCCTGGACAACACTTTCACTGCATCCGCCCCAACAGAAATAAATCATTTTTACGTCTTCCCTCCCAGTGTCCTCCCTTGGCATGTACGTTTGTACGTTTTACATGGTTGGACACGTAAGATACATACCCCAAAAAACACAAATTCTGCTCCGTCTTTTGCAATATTGCTGTGTCCACTTTATTTTGGCTTCGCAGGTATATCCGTGCCCATCATCTTCTCTTTTTACCTTTGTAGCCTCTGTGTCTTGCCGTGACTCCTAAAAGCCTCCAAATATCCAGTATGTTCAATCCCCTGGTGCATCTCCATCCGCAAGAGCTCACGCCTGTGTCCGCTGTGCATCATCAGATTGTTTTCTGCAGTTTGTTCCTTGTTTTGCCATCTGACTTTTGCTCTGTAGACTATTTCAGCTGTTCATTTTTTGCAAAGATCTGGACAATAAATATAAGCATGGTAAATCCCCAGCAGTGGTTGTTCAAAATAACATGCAACTCCTACTTACCTGATTGTTGAAGACAAAACCTGGGAAATGAAGAGAAGTCAGACAAAAATAATAACTTTGCAGTGAGAAAAATCCAGTGCTTTTGCTTTTTGACCGCTCGGGTCCTTGCTCTCCGTCTCTGTTAATATAGCCCTGATCACAGAGCAAGCCAGTCTCATCGGATACTAAAGATCCTATTCAAAGTTAATTTTTTATTTTATACTTAGCAGTTTATAGAATTTAAAGCTATTGTTTTCTTTCTTTTTTTTTAAGATTTTATTTATTTATTTGAGAGAGAGAGAATGAGAGATAGAGAGCACGAGAGGGAAGAGGGTCAGAGGGAGAAGCAGACTCCCTGCTGAGCAGGGAGCCCGATGTGGGACTCGATCCTGGGACTCCAGGATCATGACCTGAGCCGAAGGCAGTCGCCCAACCAACTGAGCCACCCAGGCGCCCCAAAGCTATTGTTTTCTAATTGCAAAATGCTTATCATAATATATAAGTGCAGGTTAGACAGAACTTATTTTTTTTGAAGATTTTATTTATTTATTTGACAAAGAGAGACATAGCGAGAGAGGGAACACAAGCAGGGGGAGTGGGAGAGGGAGAAGCAGGCTTCCTGCCGAGCAGGGAGCCTGATGCGGGGCTCAATCCCAGGACCCTGGGATCACGACCTGAGCCGAAGGCAGATGCTTAATGACTGAGCCACCCAGGCACCCCCAGGTTAGACAGAACTTATAGCTCCCATATTCAAATATTTATAACATACTAAGTCCTCATTATGGACTATATGAAGGGCACTGAAAAATAAAAACAACAAAACTCATGTCATTCATGTTCCACAGCCCAGAAAAAAGTCACTGTGAGGGTTCTGACGTTCCTTTTTGTTTTTCTGTTACATACACATTCCCACAAACACGCTCCCCTAAAAACAGAGACTGTCAGGTTATGCACCTCATCTACAAGGGAGGTCCATTTTCTTCTCATTAATTTTCTTCTCATTAATTGGGTTGCTGGGGCCGGTATTCCACATCAAGGGCGGGGAGACTCGGGTGCAGCTGCTGGCCGAGCTTACCCTCCTGGCCACCGCAGAACAAGCTGTCGGGAACTGAGACTTTCCATGACCTCTTCCTGGCTTTTGATCCTGGTTTGGGCCTGGAAAGCCAAGGTCTGCCCAGACTTCTGGCTCTCCAGGCTCGGAGAGTGAGAGGTGGGCTGACTGGAAATGTCTGGAGGGCCAGATCATTCTGGAAGGATGAAACAGGGATGCCTGGCAGCCATCAACCCCTCACTGGAACCCTGATGACTTATACCAACACTTGGATGAGCAGGACCCTCACCCAGGGGCCAGAGACTTGAGTAGCCTCCTCTCTGCTGACGGCAGATTTTAAGGCCACGAGAGCAGGAGCATCTTGTCTGAGGACCGGTCTGTCTCTGCCACAAATAATGTCTCGAGAACCACTGTTAGAAATCCTCCACGGGGGCGCCTGAGTGGCTCAGTCGGTTGGGCGACTGCCTTCGGCTCAGGTCATGATCCTGGAGTCCCGGGATCGAGTCCCGCATCGGGCTCCCTGCTCGGCGGGGAGTCTGCTTCTCCCTTGGACCCTCCCCCCTCTCATGCTCTCTCTCTATCTCATTCTCTCTCTCAAATAAATAAATAAAATCTTTAAAAAAAAAAATTTAAAGAAATCCTCCACGGACTGACTTACAGTGGATTCCTCACACAGGAAGCTGGAGGTCTCCATGACTCAGAAATACTGTTGGCAATGAAAAGTTTAATGGGATTATTTTCTAACAACAGCCCCTTTTCAAATCACCTAAGTAGTCTGGAACAATAGTCTTGTAGGTGTTGAACTTTGGGAGACCGACGTCTCCTTGTAGCTGAGCAAACCCAAACTGTTTTCTAAAGCAAGGCTGTGTTGGCCACGTCAGACTGGGCCCAGGAGATGGCGAGGTGCGCCTCTTCTCTTCACGCATTTGGCCCTTGGAGGCATTGCCTCTTTCATAACAGAGTCACGTTGGTAGCATGAGATTGGCCACAGTGTGGGTATTTACACCATAAAAACTGGAAAATGCTACAAAATTTTTCCCCTTCAGAGAGTCAGCTGTTAAACTTTTACTAGTATACTTGCTGGAGTCATCCCGAGAAATGATTAGAACCAGTTCCTAGTGTCCTGGCAAAACACTGAGTTCTAAATCACAGACGAGTGCCCCTAGGCCAGTGAATTCTCCTCTAGCCCTGCTGACATATGACCTTCTTTATAGGCCTAGAATCAAAGGCAGGGCGGGGCGGGGGGGTGGGCAGTGCGGAGGGCAAGTCTTGAGAACAAGCATCATTTTGCAAGGCACCTGCTCCAGTGAGGTATCTAGCAAGGACAATCTGTTCTCCGGCAAGGTACGAGGCACTGCTTCTGCCAACTAGGAGGCTCCTGGGAACTTGGGGCTTTGAAATCCTCAGCTCTTCTCTCCAGTTGCCCACATCCGTGGTCCAGGATCATTCCCCGTCTGACTGCTAACCTTGTACAGGGGACCTGTCAAGGCTGTGGCCTGGGGTCTGCTTTGTAGCTCTGTGAACCTTATAATCAGAGTCTCACCTGAGTTCCAATAGTCTCCCTAGCGGCTGCAGAAGATGGGAATTTGCTGAGTTGCCATAGAGGCCTTGGGCTTGCAGACCTTGTCTGAGTTTGGCACTGAGCTGTCATAAGCCTATCATTTGTTTTTCGAGGTCTCCAGAATGCACACAGGGAGCCGCCCTTCTCTGTGATTGGCATCATTACCGTCGCGGCCCCCTGAAGTCCCGCATCTTCTTGGTCCCTCAGTGCCTGGCTCTCTGCTGTGTCCCCATCGTAAGTGACCACTGGTGAAAACTTACATCATTGCAATGCAGCCACTGTACGGTGGGTTCTTAACCGCGGTCAGCACATTTTTTCCTGTAAAGGGCTAGATGGTAAATAGTTTAGGTTTTGTGGGCCTTGTATGATCTCTGCAGCATATTCTTTGGCCTTCTTTTTTCCCCTTTACCTTTAAATAATGTAAAAACCATTCTTGGCTCAAGGGCCATGCAAAAAACCGGCCAAGGCTGAACCCTGGTTGCTGCCGTCCCACTTAGCACTAGGAATGGGGCTCCTATGGCTTGTAGACAGGTAGACCGTTCAAGCCCAGAATGAACCCCTGGGAGTCTGCTTTCTAGAACCATTTTCAGTGTCTTGTGCATTAGTGTGGAGTCCCTAGAAAGCAGAGCCTCAAGATAGGCTTAAGGATGAATGCTTTAATCTGGAGGTACAATCCCAGGGCAGCAAGAGTGAGGGACAAGGGAAGAAAATGCAAGAGGAGGCATTTTTCATGTGGCCTCTGCATCCTGACGGCCACATGGGACAAAGCAGACGTTCATCAGGTTACCGTGCTCGGCCTATGGGACTTCTCTGGCCTGGCTGAGTAAGAAACCATGCCTGGGATCTTTGCGCGCCAGAGGGCAACGGGCGAGGAAAGGGTGGGCTGGCGGCCTCCTGCCTCTCACTGGCTAAGGGTAAGGCCTGCCCCGCAGTGCCCATGGAGGAGAGGTGGGAAGAACCCAAGTGCATTTATGACAGTGACTTTTCTGGGTGACAGTGACAGCTCGCTGGTCTCTGAGGGTCAGCGAGCCCCAGACGGTCTGGGACCCTTCCCCTCCCTGGCACTGTGGACGGGAGCACACCGTCCGAGATCCCCCAGAAGGGAGCAGAGGAGTCAGGGCCTCATTCCTCATTCTCTGCTCAGTTCCCAGGACTGATCCGGGGGCCAGAGAGGCCGGGCGAGGACCGGGGGTGCCTAAAGCACCAGCACTCCCTGCCGGAATCCCAGTTTGATCCTGTCAGACTGTGGGGGGCTGGCTCTTTTGCTTCAGCTGCTGAGTCCTTCAGAGGGGCTAGAAGCTTTGCAGCGTGGACCTCACAGGTGAGAAGGACAGGTTCTGATCTCCTAGGGACCCTCAGTCTTCCACGTGTCCCTCTCCTCTCCCTCGTCTTCGCCATCCCCCCTCCCTCCACAGCCCCTAAGCTACTGCTGCCGTAAGCCCACCCCCTGGGTCAGCCAGCCCCCTGGGGTCCGGGGCTTGGCAGGCCATCCTTTCCCTTCTCCGAGCACTTTGTTCCCAAGCCACAGCACACAGCTTGGGAGAGGGGCAGGTCCTCCCTGTTCTGCTCCCCTTTCCTATCTGAGGCAGAGATCCGGGAGGACCGTCCCATCCCTAGCCTGCCTCCTGAGGAACAGAGCCCACAGTGAAATCATTCATTGCTTTCTGAGACCAGAGCACGGTGTCAGGGGGTCTCTCTGGACCCCCACCAGTTCTCTCAGGGTCTCATGGCCTCCGTGGGGTGTCCTAGTTTCTGCCCGCAGCCTGAGGGAACTGCCCCAGGACAGGTATGCCAAATTCCCTCGAGCACTCTTTCCAAGATGCAGGCAGGAATGCAAGCTGGTCCAGACCACTGACGCTGGCAGAGGCCCTGGGTTGGTCCCCACCACCTGCCATTCGCTCTGCTCCGCAGAACTGATATGGCCTCTCATCATGCGGACAAACAGGCTTTCGGAGAGCTCCCGAGTGCTGGTGGTGGCAACGCCAGGAGGAGTCCGTCTCTCCCCCAAGCAGCTGCATACTCCCACCCGTAAGGTCTCTTGGGGCCACAGAAGCTTTGATAGTGCCACGGGGGTGGGGGTCTCCTGTTTTCCCCTCCTCCTCCCTCATAGGGCCTGACTTATTGAGGAGCAAGGAGATGGGCATGTGGCAGCCCTCTCCCCAAGCTCTCCTTTGCGGCCAGACCACTGTGTGCCTCAAGGCTGCCGGGCTCCTGCCTTTGCACCTGGGCTCAGTCCTTTGCACCTGGGCTCCTGCCTTTACACCTCAGCCCAGTGACCCACCAACCACCCCTAGAGGGGATGGCTCCTGTGATCCAGTCAAACCCCTTTGTTCCTTCCCAAAAGCTCTGGTCTGGGGACAAGTGGTATCTTTTCCACATTGGGCAGCCAGGAGAAGCCAGTGAGTCGGGGCAAACATGGCAGGTAACACACTGTGAGGCACAGGGTAGACTTCACTGGAGGAAAAACCTACAGGCAGAGACTGAGGCAGAATTCACAGGGCCCTGTCATCCCAGGACAGGCAGTGTGAATCAGCATGGCTGCATAAACACGTGGTGGGTGTTAGGAACCCATGAAAGACCTGCATCCCAGCTGTCTACACCTGTGAGTCCTTTAGCTATTTGAAAAGGAGTTAGGAAGATTCAGGCAGCACCCGGCCGGCCACGTCATAGAGATTTTGGGTGGGGAGAATGTTCGGGGGACCAGAGGGACATTGGAGTTTGGACTCTGGTCACTTGGTTCCCAGACTCCGCGAGGGCAGAGTGGACAGGTGGCCATGAGATCATTCCATAGACAAAGGTTGTCTCTCCTTGGTGACATAAGACAACTCCACACGATTCCTTAGTGCATGGTGACATCGAGGGTGTCATTTGCAAAGGGACAGTGGGGACCTGGAAACAGGCCTTATGGAGTTGTGAGGGTTAAATAAGAGCACATGCGTGAAGCGCCCAGCATGGTGCCTAACACGGTAAGCACGGGCCGACTCACAGCTTGTCGCAGGCAAGGGGCGTCCCGAGGCCCGTGCCCACCCATGAGCATTCAGCCCAGACCTCAGCCTCCTGAAGGACCCGATGCCCTGCTGGGGCGGGGCCTCATTTGTCCCCCAATTCCTGACACTGCCCCAGGACCTCCTTGGGTGGGGGATGCCTCCCGGGCGACCCCTGAGAGCCAATCCCAGCACTACTGGCAGAACCAAACTGACATGACAGCCTCGGGGACCCACGGCGGGCCTGCACCCTCTAGTAGAGACGCCTGCCAACCAAGGAGAGAGACCTCCACCCTCTGAAGACAGAGGCACCTCGGACTTGGGGTCACCTTGTACACCAGTGGCCTTATCGGCATGCTGTCTTTCCTTGCACCCCACCAGGAGACTGAGGGATGTTGGTGGCCCAGAAACTTCAGGGGGTGGGGGAGGCGCTCAGGCTTGCCAGAGCCCAGCTGACCCCTAAGTCAGCCCTCAAGGTCCGGAGGCAAAGATCTGGCTACAACTCAACCTTCCCGCTGCCGCCCCCACCTCCCAGCCCAGAGGGGACACTTTTCTTCTCACTTCAGTCCTTGGGTTTTTTTTTTAATGGCCTCATGACCAGGAAGTTTAAACTTTTAGTCCTTTCTCAAGTGACAGGCTAGCCAACAGTGTTTTGGTTTCAGTTAAAACCATGTCTTTTCTTTAAAAAGCTAATAATAAGAGAAGTCAGTTGGGTACACATTTAATCACTGGATTCCTACAGAAATAAAGGAGAAGCCGACAACACACAAAAAGCAGAATCTTGGGCACTAATATTTTCATTCGTTTCTATCTTTTGTGTTTAATCACAATAATGAAGTAAGCAAGTCTATACAGGTTGTTACCTAGTAGAGACAAAGCTGCAGTGATTTAAATTATTTGCAGATCGACAAAAATAGATTAACGTGGAGGAGTTACTGTAAAATCATAATCATTGCCACAGATTAAAACCCCAACGTACCTATGAAGGATTTAAAACAACCACCACGAACCTCTCAGTGAACTACATGAGAAGGAAACCTTCTCTCTCTGATAAAGGCCATCTATAAAACAGAGAAACACCTAAGGCTAACATCATACTTCATGGTGAAACATAGAGCACGTTCTCCCTCAGATGGGGAACGGGGCAGGAATGTCTACTCTAACCACGGCAGGTGTGTCTGGCCAACACAGTGTCTGTCACATACTAGTTACTCAGGACACAGCTGGCTGACTGAGTGCATGAAGGGAGGAGAGGGCCGGCGAGTGGCTCTACAGGGGCGTGAACCCCAGGTGCAGAGGGGCCCTCCAGGCAGGGCCTGGGCATGGAGGGGCAGGGCTGACTTGGGCCGGGCCCACTGGAGGAAAACAGGTTGGTAGAACTGGACTGGGGGCAGGGGCAAAGCAGCCTTTGGCTGGGAGGCAGGATGAAGGCTGACACCAGAGGCCAACTCCTTCCACTAATAGCATCCCCCAGGCAGCTGGGGAAACTGGTTTACCACCCCTCCCCCAGGCTGTCTCCTTTAGTGCTAACAGCCATTTGCCTGGCCAAGGGTTCTGTGTCAGAGGTGACAGCTAACCCAACACATTACTAGGTCAATGTAGGCTGACCAGGAAAGGATTCATTCCCCACCACCACTTTAGTGCTCCAACATGTGTGTGCGCATGTGCGCGCGCGCGCACGCACACACACACACACACACACAGACACACACACACACACACTCTGGATTCTCAGTTCAGTGAGAACGTCCCCGTAGATTAGCCTGGTCCTAGGGGATCACCTCTTCTACATTGCAAATGAAGGAGCCAATGAGATACATTTTGCATACCCCCAACACTTAGGTCTCTACAAATATTTGTGGAGTGAATGAAAGTTCCCAATAACAAGAATAATAAAAAAAAAAAAACCTATCTGTATGACCCTGAAAATAGGTTAGGTTCTGAAGGGTTCTAGAGGTCCATGATGTTTTGTAATTTTTTATTTTATGTTTTCTAAAAGATTTCATTTATGAGAGAGAGAGAGAGAGAGAGATAGCGAGAGCTAGAGCATGAGCAGGGGAGAGAGGGAGAAGCAGACTTCCCGCAGAGCAGGGAGTCCGATGTGGGGCTCGATCCCAGGACTCTGGGATCATGACCTGAGCTAAAGGCAGACACTTAACCGACTGAGCCACCCAGGCGCCCCATTTTTTGTAATTTTTTATATAATGGGTTTCAACATCTTTCTACCAGATTTATGGGTAGAAATAGAAAAGGCTAAATTTAGGGAGGAAATGTGACATTAGGCTACAGACTGAATATGGAGCAGGAGCAAGGAAAAGCTGAGCAGGAGAAGAATCTCTGTGTGATGTGGATGAGCTGTCTGTTTACTCTTGTTTCCAGAACAATGGAGCTCACCATTGACGTCAATGTACATGAAGAAACAAAAGGCCTTTGGGTGTGTACAGCTGGGCCTGGATTTGCTTGGTGTGTGTGTGTGTGTGTGTGTGTGTGTGTGTGTGTGTGTGTTAAGGAGTGGGAGGGAAGGGTATCTAGGTGTCAAGTGTCAGAGAAACAGGAGGAGGGTCACTTATCACCTTGGAGTGTGAGGCTCACAGCAGGCCTCCCAGGGCTTCTGTAGGAAGGGCTGTCCTGATGAACCCTATTTGCCCCAGTTTGCATCTGGGTCTGACAAAGTTGCATACACATCTTGTCAAGGAGAAGGATAGAAGTGGCTCCAACACAGGAATTCCTGAGTGTGGGTTTGCCTGCAGGAAGAACAGGACCAATCGAGGGAGATGCCAGAGGCCCCTTCAGCCCTTCAGAGCCCAGCCAGCCCACCCTCCCTGCTGGGACCCTGCATTTTCAGAGCCTGCTGCAGCTGAGCTGCCTTGGAGGCTGCGTGCTGTTTCACGTCCTACAAGCAGGTCTCAGGCCTCTAGCCGGTCTGAGAGTAAGTTCCACTGTCTCCTGGTACCTTAAACAGAAACCTCAGGCTTGACCGGCCCCGGGCCATGCTTACTGAAAGAAAAATGGCCACAGCCAGGGTGCTCCAGATCTAGCACCGTCTCCCAGAGCCCTACGCTCCTGGCCCGTGTGTCCCTGGGGCTTGTGCCTTCTGAAAACCTTCCTTTTCCAAATGCCTTTCGTTGCCCATCTTCAAGTTCCGCCTCCTGCGCGGGCCCTCTGCGGATAACTCTGGCCTTGATTAATTTATGATCCACACCGCCCAAACGACTATTTACGTTCCCTCTTCAGGAATGAGCCGGTCCTTTTCCCCTAATGACGTGGTTGGGAGCACCTCATTTACTTCTTTAATACCTCCTCCTGGTAAAAAATGACCCTATTTGCTGAATCAAAAATTGCGACACGTGATCTCAAAAAGAAGAAAGGCCACTTGGAAGCTGACCGTCCCGGCAGATGTGGAACGAGTGTGGAGCTCGGAGGCCCGCTGGACTTGCGCCGGGCGCTCCTGCCCCGCGGCCTCGGCTCGGTCCCCGGGCAGCTCCAGCGCCCAGTGGAGAATGAATGGGAGTGAGTAAATGAATGAATGGGAATGAGTGAATGAAAGAGGTCCGCGGGGAGTTTCTCGCGGGGGCGCGCCTCGGGCCCGTTGCCGAAGGCGGCAGCCTTCCAGGGCCTGGGCTTCAGCGAGCGTTCGGTGCCCGGCCGGCCGGACCGAGGTGCCCCGGAGCCGGTCCCGTCCCGCGCCCAGCTCCCCCGGGCCCGCGGTGGTACGCGCCACTCAGCGCTCCCGAAGCCCGCGGACGCCGGCAGTCTTGAATGGAAGGTGCCGAGGCCGGAAGTGGAAGGGACCACTCGGGAGGACGAGGAGGGGGTACGAGCGCTTCGCGTCTTCATTGAGGAACCGACGCGGTGAACATGGAATTCCATGTGCGTCTTATGTAAAGAGAGCGACGGGCGCTGCAGCCAATGGACACGCGGTGCTCGCAGGTCCGGCCCCCCCGGTATGCAGATGAGGCTGCGCTTCGGCCAATGGCGGCAGCCGGGGGCGGGCGCGGCGCGCGCAGTCACGTTTTCCACTATGTGACAGCGGCGGCGGCGCTGCGGGCTACGGGCGGCTGGCGGCGGCGGCGGCGGCGCCGTGGACCGACCGACTCGCGGACGGACGCGCGGACCGGAGGGGACGCGACTCGGTGAGGGCGCGGCGCGGCGCGGCGGGCGGGGCGGGCAGACGGGCCGGCGGGCGCCAGGCTGGGGCGCGGGCAGCGGTCCGGCAACCTGGCTGGCTGGTTACGTAACCGCCGGGCTCTTGGGCCCGGCGGTCTGGGGTCCGGCGGACGGGCTCCCGGCGGGCGGCGGCGGCTCCTGCAGCCCACGGAGGCGTGATCCCAGGGTTCTCTGCCACGTGACTCCTTCTCCGCTTAAAACCCGCCTGGGGGGCGGTGGGGTGAGTACTGTTATCCCCATTTTCCAGATGGAGAAACCGAGGTCCAGGGAGGTTAGGTAACTTGTGTAAGGTCATGGAGCGACTGGGTGACTGCCACACGGGGCTGTCCTTCTCTAGATGGTTTTCTTTGGGCCCCGGAGAGAGGGCCCAGGAAGGCTAAGGCAACTGAGGTTCAGTGCAGCTGTCCCAGGGAAGATGCAGGACCCCGGAGGGAGCCGGCTTCCTGCTCTGAGGCCAGAGAGCCAAGTCTCAGGCTGGGGAAGGGCCACTGATGGGCACTGGTCTAGGAGCGTTACCTGGACAGTCCTGTGGACTGGGTGAGCAGAGAGACAAGAAAGTTCCCGTTCCAAGCCAGGCCTAGAACCCTGTGGGCAGGGAGGTCCCACCCAAGGTTCACCCCCTCTGCCTCCCCTGGACCTCCCTGTATTTATTCCCTCACCCCACACTGAGTAGAAGGGGGTCCCACTTTGTGATGCAGTAATCACACCATCTTTTGAGGGTGTACCTTGGCTGCCAAGGCCCAGACATGGACCAGGGGCGGGTAGTGGCCTGCTTAAGTGCTCCAGGAAGGCCAGGTAAGGGATGAGAACCCGGTTGCCAGAGTTTCTGTAACCTACACAGAAGAAAGCAGTTTGGAAAGCTGATTCATACAACAGAGCCAGAAGGTACCCTGGAAATCACCCAAGGTAATACCTTGGCTTGACAGATTAGGAAACTGAGGCCCTGATACCTGCTGGGCACACACTATGGCAGGACCGGGCCCAGGCCCTGGTTGTCTCCAAGGTCCTTCCATCATCCCGTGGGTCTTGCTCTGGGTCAGGATGAGCTTCAGAGGTTCTGCGAAAGCCTGCACCTGGGTGCTGAATCTGAGTGGGCTAGAATTTGGGGAAGGAGCCCCAGGTCCCCCAAATGTCAAGAACCCCAGCACCATGGCAGAAGCTCCTCAATGAATCCTGCTCACCTCCTGTGTCTGACACTGGGGGCCACTGCCTCCTCCCTGGCTGCAAAGGGGAGACACCCCACCCTCTAGCCCCATTTGGGGTTTCTTCCCCGGGCTGGGTTTGGCTGAGAATGAACAGGGCTCTATCTGAGGGCTTTAATTGGAAATTTGAGTTCATACATACAAGGTTAATCACTTCTTGTAAGGTGTATGAGTAAAATGAGGAAAGGGGCTCCTCTTTTCTTAAGTGGAAGCTATGTGATATGCCAGCACCGGGATGGCACTGTGGGTGTCCACAGTTATCTGTCACCAGCATCTTGGTGTGATTCACTGGTACAGAACTAATGCAGCCTGGCTTTCTGTGGAGGCTGGGGTGCTGGGCAGAGAGGGGTGACTCAGCCACTGCTCTGGGCCTCAGTTTCCTCGTCTGCACGGCAGGGCTCAGATTGGGCAATCTCCTGGGCCTGTGTCCACGCCCAGGTTTTTGGATTCTGGTTACTCTATGGATGATTTCCTCAGGCCCCTGCGCAGGGGACAGAGGTGTCTGATGTGCCTTTAGATCACATAACGTTCCCCTGGGAGGTACGTCTGCCATGCTTCGAAGGAAGTAGGAAAGGTTCCCCTCATTTGCGCTGTTTCTCATGCACACACTCAACTTTCAGAAAAATACTGGTGGGCATGGCTCTTTTTTTAAATGGTGATGTAACTTCACCGGGCCTCAGCAACCACAGGCTCTGTCGGGTCACTGAGTGGCTGGCAGGACCTCTTGGCATTTAGTCAAAAGAAGAGAGGGACGCTGAAAACTGCCTTCTTGGGCAAAACTAAGAGGAGACACATAACCCTCCACAGTGCATCTGCTCTGCGCCCCCGCCACCCCCGCCCCCTGGGAAGCTGGCCCACCTGCAGACCCAGCAGAGAGTCAGGGGGTTCTGGGGACAGGAGCCTCTGCCCCCTGAGCTACGTTTTTAGCCTGTGGTTTGAACTCTCTAAGCCCCACGTCTGTAACAAGCTTGTTACTGTGCTTCCTAGTCTAGATGGAATCAGAAGCAATAGGTGAGCGGGCAGCAAGGACCGGTCACGGGCATTATCAGAGGCGGGCAGCGGTGGAGGGGGTGCCAGCCCTGAGTGGCCCTGCAGGCTCTGGGGGCTCCTGCTGGGCGACAGGGAACAGTGGGAACAGCTCAGGTGTTCACGGGCACCCAGAGTAGCTCCTTCCCTAGATACTGAAGCCAGGAAGCTGACGTTTTTGCCTTATCGCTGTTTGAAATCTCACGCTTATGCGTATTTGAGGCTTTGGAAACAGAGCGGAGAGAATCCAAAGGAGTCTTAGTGAGGCCGAGACATGCATCTCTCCTGCCTTCTCCCCTCCCATATTTGGATGGCGTTTTCCTCGGTTACCCAGCTGTTGCCATGGAGAGCGCGGGTGTTTATTTAGCAGGACAAACATTTTCTCCAGATTACAGCAGGCTGGCCTCAGGGAATTGGCTCCTACGAGGAAGGAGCAAACACGTTACAATATTTGGGGCTATAAAATACCATGGGGTCTGAGACACAGAGTCCAGACTATGGAGCCCTGTTCTGTAAAGTGTGAAAACAGACAGAATTCACCAGCCTGTCAGAAGTCAGGCTGGTGGTAACCCTGGGGGTGCATGATGGCTGGAGGGCCGCCAGCAGCCTCGGGGGGACTGGTAGGGTTCTGCCTCCAGAGCTGGGTGCTAGATACACCAGTGTACTCAGTTTGTGGACATAGATCGATTGAAGACTTCTCTGGATCTTATACTTCTGTTTCAAAAAATTGATCACCTCAAGCAACTGAACCACACATACACTGACTTCTGATTTCCACAAAGAAATGCGGTCACAGGCAATTGAGCGTGAGAAGCCCTCACCTGTCCCGGAGTCCTGGCGGTGGTAGTGTAGGGTGGAACTGAGGACCAGGCTGTGCTTTCATTCCCAGTGTTTTCCACTATTGATCACGGAAATTATGAATACATGAGAAAGTAGAGAGAGCATGGCATAATGAATCCTCATGAACTCATCAGCCGGCTTTAACGAGCTGGCTCTCGGCCCCGCTCCTTCCATGTCCCTTCCCACTTCCTCCCCTTCCCGTATCACTGGGAGGCCCACCCCAGACTATGATCTCATTGTGGACTGTACTTTCTAAATGTTCCTCTGTCCAGTCAAGGCAACCCTCACTGGTAAGGCGTGGTCACATGACCAGCAGCAGGGTCCAAGCTTAGCTCCTTCCCTTCATTCTGTGCATTCTCTGGGGCAGAGCCAGTGGGCGGACGTCCGCACAGGGGGCAGCAAGCGGAGTCTAGGGACAGGTGCACCCCAGCTTCCCCAGCAGCCCCCTTTTCAGCCTGGCTGTCCTTTCCTTTCTGGGGCCCCTGGCGCCCCAGACTATGAGCACCTCACCCCGGGGGTGGAAACAGGTTTGCCCAGGGATCCCCAGGGTCCTGGCAGTGCTGGCGCAAGCCGCTGCTCCGTAAACCTTTGTGGACGGCAGGAGGCAAAGCCTGCTTTGATGAGCAAGTTGGTTTTGTCAACTTGGCAAAATAAGGTCAGTCCATTGGAGCCAGTGGTGCTGAGCGATGCAGTTTCTGGAATGATGAAGTTTCAGGTGGTTTGGTTGGTTGGTTGTTTCACATTTCTGCCATGCTTGTCTGGCCCTCTTTGCAAAGATTTATCTTCTGCCTAAGGTAATCTTGTGACTTCTATTCAATGACTCCTACTCAGACTTGCTCCCAGAGTCTGGGAGGTGGCAAAGCCGGGAGTCCTCTGAGGAGCTGAGAGACAAGCCCCTGGGGTGTGCATGGAAGCAAAGTGTGTGATGCCTCCTCCCAGGAAATGTCTTTATTGCCTGAGTTGGGGGTGGCTAGCTGAGCTCCTTGTCCTTTAAATACAAGCCAGAGACAGCTCTGGTGGCAGTGAAATATCTTCTTTAAAAAAATTATTTTGTTACCCCATCTGTTTTCCTGTAGTGATTGGCAGTGATGATAAAAGCTAAGCCTTTGTTGGCCACAACTGCATTCCAGACACTTGGCACAGATTGTGTCACTGAACTCTCCCAGCAACCCCCGAGAGGCAGGGGTGCTGCCACCTGGCTACAAAGGAGGAAGCAAGGCACAGGAGGCTCAGGGACTTGCCTGAGATCACAGGGCCAGGAAGCAGGGGAACCCGCTGATGCCCTTACCACAGGGCGGCTCACGTAACCCCTCAGCCTTCACATCTGACTCACAGAGGCTGCTTGTCTGGGGAGGGCTGTGGGATGAGATGGATGGTGTGCAGGGTCCTGGGGAGGGAGAGAATGCCCTCACCCCCTCGGGGCAGCCCCTTGGCAACTGTCCTGAACTGGAGACCCCTGAGAGGTCTCCTTGCTTCCACCTTGTCTCCACCCCATAACCCTGTTAGAGTTTAAGTCAGATCTTGTTGCACAGAACTCAGTTTCCCATCTCACTCAGAATAAAGCCAGAGTCCTGGCTCTGCCCCGTGGGGTGCCCCATATCACCCCCCTCTGCCTTGCCCGCTCTGCTCCGGACTGCTCCGTCGTCCTCAAATGCCCCTGCCTCAGGACCGTTGTTCTTGCCCCCACCCCGGCCTAGAATATTCTTTGTCCAGCACCTTCCTGGCCCACACTCATTCTCTTCAGTCTGCCTTCACTTGGCTTCTCTTAAAAGCAGAATCTGGGCTGACACTTAGGGCTAGAATTTCACTGGGAGGTGCAGTCTCAGGCAGCAAGAGCGAGGGAATAGGCAAGTAGAGAAGGCTGGGATGCAGGCTGGTCTCTCAGCCCACGCGGCCTCATCAGAAAGGACGACGACAGAGAAGGAAGGATACGAAGAGCTTTGAACTCCATCCAAGGGAGGGCCGGAGGAGTGGCTTTACCTGCTGACCTGTCCCCTCTCCCATCCCCCACGGCCAGCGTTCACCCCGGGGGAGTGTGTTCCCCCTCCGGGCCAGTTGCTTCACTGGGCCCTTTGGCAGCAGCTGGGGAGGCAAGGGCCCACCCCCATCGTGTGGGGCTTCATCTAAGGCCATGCGTGGCCAGCACGGCCAGAGCCCCCCGGGCTGCCTCGGGCGTGAAGCCGTGAGGAGCAGGTGAGTGGATACCCAGCCGTGGCTGCAGGCCTGCGGGAGAATAAGGTCCAGGGGCTGTGACTCAGCACCACACTCGGGGGCTCAGGCACAAGGTCGGATGCTGCCGGTACGCTCGCCTTCTCTGGTGGCACTCTCGGCCTCTCCCGCGCAACACCGCCTCATCCCCTGCTCTGTTGCTTTCTCCGTAGCGCTTAGCATTCTTCTGCTGTCTGTGCCGTTCCCTTGTGGACGATCTGTTTTCCCCACTGCAACGTAAGCTCAGGAGGGCCGGAAGGATGTCCTTCCCGTTCTCTGACGTCCACCAGCCCGAAGCGCCATGTGCTGAAGGAGTGAGCTAATCAACGGAAGACAGTGTCCAGCCCTGCCTATGTGCTGTCTCTCCCACTGTTGTTGTTCTTTATTATTCTGTAACTTGTTCGTTTGTGTCCTAGAATCTCCTTCTATCGATGTGTCTTGTCTCCCTGTCTTTAGTAGGTACTTAGTATCCCCTAGCACAGATGTCCCAGGCTTTATGTTGTTAACCACACTGGGGTGCTGGGCTCTGGGGATGCAGCAGAGGACAACTAAAGCTCCAGCACATCAGGGTGGAGTCCAGCGGTCAGCACCATGGGGGACGGGAAGCCAGGCAGGGGGTGTCGGGGCAGGTAGGGGAGAAGTCAGTGCTGTTTGTGCAGGATGGACAAGCTGTCTGCGGGATGAGTCCCGCGGGCACCAGGGAGCAGCAAGTGCAAAGTCCCTGGGGTTGGAGCTCAGTGTCAGGGCCGAGGAGGCAGGCCACAGCAGGAGATTCTCAGGAGGCAGCCGGGGAGGCCTTGTAGAGCTGCAGACCCTCGTACAGACCGGGGCTGTGTTCTGAGCCAGGGGGAGCAGAGGACTGGGGTGGGGCCAGGTGAGACACAACCCCCGTTTGGAAGTCGAGGCTGGCACTGGCCAGGGTGCCCATGGTGGATAGGGTGCCTGAGATGGGATGCCAGTAGCCTCCCTGCAGATGGTCCACTGGCAGTTCTGTCACTCCATACACCACGCTCATGGGTCTTTGTGCGCACGTACGGGCGTTCCTGGGGAGTGGAGGGGCCTCCTAGCAGGGCGAAGGGTGAAGCTTATAAATGGTCCTGAGCATGCCCAGAGTCCCGTCCAGAAAGACCGTTAGTGACCACAACACACAAAGTTCCCCACCTTGTGGACACTGGATGCCATCAGTCCTGTTAATTTTTGGTGACCTCATTCTTTGCGTTTTACTCACGAGTAATGAGGTGGAGCACCTCTCCAGGTTTATGGATCTCTGGTGTTTTCCTTTGTGGGAACAGCCCATTGTTAGTCTTTGGTCTCTTTCTTTCTAAAAGTGAGCCCTTTCCGTGCTCTCACTCAGTCAGCTAGAACATCCCTGAAATGTTAAAAAAAACAAACAAGCAATCCAACAAAATGAAGACTGGGGAGTAGACTTGCTTGTTTTGTTCCTGACTTTGGTCAGGTATTTTGCTGTCCTGGGGCTTTGGGTTCTCTGTGAGTCAGGACCCTGGTAACCTGCTGCTGTCTAAAGCCATGATGAGCAGGTGACAGCTGTGGAGACTGTCTTCTGCGTATCAACTCTGTGTACTGTATCTTCTGCTCAGGACTCAGTGACTTCCCATCCTTTGTAGGTAACCTGTTTGTTTTTCCTGTTTGGATGTGGGTAGAGTTTTTTTTCCCCTTGAAAATATCATTTTACATCGGGACATCTCTAGGCTTGGATTTTCACGTACCTTTGCGTGGTGTTCAAGGAGTCCTTCGACCGGCGGTTGCTAATCTGCCTTCGGCCGGGATGGTCTTCTTGGTGTGTATCTTTCATGAGAGTCTCTGTTTGACTGTTGTGGTGTCTCTTCCAGAAAGAGCTATTACCCGTGGGTAAAAACACGGCTCTGATGTTGTTGCTCTTTCCCTTGGTGCTTTTCAAAGTTCCTTGCGCTCATGCTCTGCATTTCTGAGGCCATCTTCTTCGTTTCCGACTCTGGACTTGGTCTTTCTGATTCTCTGCTCGAAGGTGGCATATTCGTCTCACTCTGTGGCTTCTGCTCATCCTTCATTACTTATTTCCTGGAATCCACCATTTCTCGATTTTTATTTGTGCTACAAGACTAAGTGCCGTCCTAAGTCTGCTGGTTCCCCATGCCATGCAGGCGCATCCCTCTGGTCTTTGCTGTGCATCTTTTCAGGGGACTCATGTTAGCTTTTTCCCTTTGGTTGGTTCATGAACAAGACAAGGCCTACTGAGACCTGTTGTTTTCCAGAGAGTAGTGTGGTTGGATTCTCCGGGGGTCCCCATCTTCAGGAGCAGGCAGGGGCGCGGGATCCAGGGCTGTCACCTGCCTTGTGTGGCCACTGACCTGTTTCCTCATCCACAGGCTAGAACAGACAACGGTATGCTATGTCTTATCCAGTGGTCAGTGATCACAGGGTTACGTGGAACAGTGAGTGCGTGTGGTTGTCACCGTCAACCAGGCGTCTGGTCTGTTTCTCAGAGCACGTGGAAGCTGTGGAGCACACTCTGCCCCTGGAGACCCAGCTCAGTCAGGGCACTGCTGCTGGGCCCTCCGATCTTCCATCCCCTGCTCAGTGCCCAAGGCTGGCTTTCTGGAACGGAGCCAGTGGGTCCCCTTGCTTTCTGGCTTCCTGACCACTGAGGTCAGGAGGAGAGAGAAGCCAAGGGTTTACACCCCCCCCAGCTCTGTTCCCCCAAATTGCAGGTTGTCTGGGTTCATTTGGTTTCAGTAACCCTTCTTCCTGCCCTCCAGGACCAGGGTAATAACAGCTTCCCCCCTCCTATACCTGCCTAGCTTCCAGGCTCAGACATCTTTTGCTTCGAGCTGGGACCCTGAGGAGACACCATCCTGGGTCCTCCTCTCCTGGGGACATCTCTCTCCCCATCCTTGGCTCCTGGGTAAACCCCTCCCACCTTGCATACTCCCTGTCTGCTTGTCCCCATGGTTGTCTCCCGGAATTACTGCAGAAGCCTTGGGGCTGGTCTGGCTCTGACTTCAGCCCCTCTCCACCCTCTTGCCCCTAAACGCCAAAGTTAAAGTTTCTATGTAGCACAGTGGTGAGGACCTGTCCAGATGCAACCAAGTTCGTTCATCTGGTACTGGCCTGGTGCTGCCCCCACCCCCGCTCCCCACTAGCACACCCCCCCTCCCGTGCTGCTGTCAGGGCTCCCACCCACTCGGCCCTCTTCATAGGGCAATGCCTGCTTCACAGCCTCCTCTCTCCCTGAAGTCTCCCCTGCCCACAGCCTGGTCTTGGGGTTCCCCCTGCATACAGCCTGCGCTTGGGGTCTCCTGCAGCTCGTGATGGCCCAGACTTCTTGGGGAGAAGACCTCCCCATCATCACCTGGGGAGATTTGTAAAATGCAGGTTCCTAGGCCCTGCCAGCCATTCAGTGGGAATCTGCGTTTTCCCCAAGGCTCCCCACGTGCTGGGAGGTGCTCACTGATGCTCTTGTCACCTCCGACCAGGCCATCAGCGGTTTGATGCCTGGGGGCTGTGGCCACGGGATTCATCTGCCTTCCTAATTCATGGCAGCTAAGAGCTCATGAGGAGGAACAAAGAATACCATGATTGGCCCTGACTGGTACAGACCCTGACGTGGAAACAGGTTCCAGCACACATTCCATGCGGTGGCTGTGGGACCCCCTGCACTCGCCAAGGCCTGACGACACTTGTCTCTCTTTCCCAGCTTCGTTGTGGAGCCAACATGAACAGATATGCCAAGTACCCGCCCAGCCGCGGTCACCCCACCCAGGAGCCCGAGGAGCCCCGGGGAGCCCCACTCCAGGAAGATGTGCACATGAGCAGCGGCTCTAGCGGAAATGAAACCAACGAGAACCGCTCCCCGGGGCCGGACTCGCGGGGCGGCGAGCAGCTGGGGATGCTGGTGGGGCCGCCCGTCGTCCCTCCGGGGTAGGTGGGGCCCTCGGAACGCTGAGGCCGGCCGCTCGTCTGTTTTCTCAGCATCTCATCCTGTTGTTTGATAGCTTTTGCGGTCTTTAAATCATGATTCCCCTGTTTTTCAACACTTAAAAAAAATCTCATTAACTGAGAACTAAAATTTACTATAATGATGCTGCTGTTGACGTTGACTCTCTGATTTTGCCGATAGATAGATACCGAGTGAGTATAGCAAGATCTCGGGAGCAGACAAGC
The DNA here is from genome assembly GCF_003265705.2 of Callorhinus ursinus. Classification (NCBI taxonomy): domain Eukaryota; kingdom Metazoa; phylum Chordata; class Mammalia; order Carnivora; family Otariidae; genus Callorhinus; species Callorhinus ursinus. The sequence continues at coordinate 1,339,297 of NW_027397064.1, forward strand.
CTGTGGCCCTGCTAGCAGCCGGGGTCTATAGAAAATGAACCTGCTCTGTCAGTCCTTCTCCCGGTACCTAAAACTTGAAAGTTTTATGCTCCGGCTTTATCTTAACCTTGTATTTTTCGTAATTGTCTTACTACGTGTGGGATAATCTGGATTGTTGTCCCTGGTTGGATGAGGGGATGGTTGGAGCATGCAGTCCTCTGAGTCTGGCCTTTATTTCTCGTGCTCACAGTCCCGATGCCTTTGGCCTCATGATGGCCAAGTCCAAACACAGCACGTCTGCAAGCGGCTGCAGGTAAGGCCAGTCACATGTCCCTTGACTTACGGCCTCAGAGAAATGGAGATTTGTTACTAGAGGTTAGTGTCGGGGTAATGTGACGTTTTGCAAGCCTCCGCTAGAACCTGTTGGTCTGTGCAGCTGTCTTGGTTGTGAGCCGGCCGTGCCCTCTCAGACACCAGCTGCTCAGGGCCCCTTACGATGCCGGGATCTGGAGCCCCTCCAGCCCCGTCTGCACAGGTCTTGTCTGCATCCTAGACATGTTCTTTTTTTTTTTTTTTTTTAAAGATTTTATTTATTTATTTGACAGAGAGATAGAGAGCACAAGTAGGCAGAGTGGCAGGCAGAGGGAGAGGGAGAAGCAGGCTCTCTGCTGAGCAGGGAGCCGGACATGGGGCTCGATCCCAGGACCCTGGGATCATGACCTGAGCCGAAGGCAGCCGCTTAACCGACTGAGCCACCCAGGCGCCCTCCTAGACATGTTCATCTGGAACATTCCTCCCCCTTTTTAGGTGTTGGTAACAAAGGTATCCTTAATTTCACGTCCACAGACATTTTCTCTCTCTCTCTTTTTTTTAAAAGGTTTTATTTATTTGCGAGGGAGAGAGAGAGCATGAGCAGGGGGAGGGCCAGAGGCAGAGGGAGAAGCAGGCTCCCAGGGAGCCTGACTTGGGGCTGGATCCCAGGACCCCGGGATCATGACCTGAGCCAAAGCAGATGCTTAACCGACTAAGGCACGCAGGCGCCCCCCACAGACATTTTCGTATCACTACAGGGGCAAACTCCAGCTCTGAGGCCTGGGTGCGTGGGCACCTGGCTGTCTCATCCTGACACCTGATTTCTAGCATTCTTTCTGCACCCTCTGCTCTAAACAGGAAGGGCCCACCTGTTTTGTCTTCTTCCCATCTCTGTACCCTTAAGTAGAGAGGTCCTTCTTATAAGTCTTTCCTGTCTGAGGTCTTGCTGTGTTCCTCATTCGCGTTCCTGCCACAGGAAACCAGTTTGCTGTCCTCTGTCATTTCCATCACTCGATCCTTTTCTGTCTGACACAGGGCAGGAAGGCACAGTCCTAAGGGGCAAAGCCCAGCTCCAGCCTGGGGGTGCAGAGAGCCCAGGGGAGGGACTTCTGCAGCCCTCAGCTGGGCGAGCGCAGTGGTTCTCAGCTGGAGCATTCCGTCTCCCCACAGGAGATGTGTAGCAGCATCAGGAGACATCTTTGGTTGCCACACTTGGCGAGGGTGCTTCTGGCCTCTGGTGGGGAGAAGGCCAAGGACGCTACACGTCCCGCAGTGCTCCACAGAGAACCACACAGACCGAGACATCCTAGTGGCCTGGTTGAGAAGCAGGACTGGAGGCGCAGGAAGGCAGAGTCAGGAAGCTAACGTGTGATCGCCTCTTTCTTTAATGCTCTAACAGTGAGTGGTCCACCAAGGCAGATGCGCACAAGGAGCTGATAAAAACACTGAAGGAGCTGAAGGTCCACCTGCCAGTAGACAAGAAGGCCAAGGGGAAAGCCAGCATGCTGGCCACCTTGAAGTACGCGCTAAGGAGTGTGAAGCAGGTGAAAGGTACGTCAGCCTATGTATTTGTTCCGAACTTGTAGAAATAACTTGGATTATGTCAACTTTCTAAAACCCAACCCAGAAATTGCAGAAGGAAATTCTAGAAGGCTTAATTCTTTACAGCTTTTCTATTGTACTTGACTTCTGGAGAAAAAAAAAAAAAGAAACAGGTAGAAAACCAGCTGATAAAAAGGAATGTATTTATGGCGTAAAGGTTTTGTGCTCTGGGCTGGGGTCAGGTCATGGTCAGGGGAGCCCAGCATCCTCCAGGCTCAGGCCGGAGTTGAGCTGGAGTTCACTGAAATGTGTGAGCAGCTCGGCACGGAATTTAAGCAAAACATCCCGCAGTGTTGAGCTGAGGGCTGGTCGCTCCTTTGAAAAATAACAAGAGGAGATACCAAGGAGGCTGTTGCCAGATCTTATCCTTCCTTACAGGACAATACTTTAGCGCTCCTACATTTAAGACCTTGGGCAGTCTGTTTCTTGTTTGTCTAGAAAGGCGTGAATTTCCATCGAGGTTTTCTTCCAATCAGGAAGCCATGCAGAGCGCCTTCTTCCATCACTGGTGCACAGTTGCAAGACCTCCACGAGCCACATTCCGTTCCCGTTTGTGGGCATGCTTGGACCCTATTATTAGGTGACAGAATATGTAAGAGCTTTTAGGACTGTCCGTGTTCTAGACTAAGGCTTTCACCTGAGAACACGTGTGCAAAAGTCTTCGTAGATGCAGTGCAGAAATCTATGAACAAACGCTGCAGTGTCCAACGTATTTGCATCATCAAGCTCAGACGCTTGACATTTCAATAAACTCCAAGCCCCTTAAATAATTTCCAACAGCACCGAGTCTTCCTTCACTTGCTGCTGCAGCTGGACCCCCGCTGAGCAGGTGCTCTGTGCCCCCCCTCCCTATCTCCTGGGTTTCAGGTAACTGCAGGTGCCTCTGACTCTAGGACAGGTGGGAACACACTGCCGTGGAGGTGGTACCAGCATTTCTAGTGAACCAAGAACTTGACTCCTGGGTGAATTCTTCTGCAGACACCCATCCCTGGGGGCTTGGGTCGTGACCCCTGCATTTGGGATGCTTTAGCTCTAGGCGGTCAGAAAGTTCCGTGCAGCCTTGCCTTTCGGTCTGTTGCTGGGAATGGGGATGTGAGCTTTGAGAGTTTTTAAGTTTCCTCCAGTGTGTCAGAGAAAGCAGCAGGAAGCTTGGAGGGAGTATCCCCATGTGCATTCCTGATCTTACAGCCGCAAACACTCAGGTGAATCCTTTCTCATTACACGGGAAGGAGTGTAATGAGTCCACCCCCTCCTGCACTTTGAGGAATTTCTTAGCTGTTTCGGTCCCTTCTGACCAGCAAGCAGAGACAGAAGCCAGGCCAGCATCTCATTAGGACAGACGAGGGAGCTGTCCTTTCCCAGCAGGTGTGGGAACCCCACCCCTGCTCTACCTGCTTTACCAGGGGGTATGCGTTACACGCACGCTGAGGTCCCAGTGGACTCCACACACTGGAAACATGGGTAAAGGCAGGGAAGTTATGAAGGCTGAGATAAAGGTCAAACAGTGGGCTTTGTTCTGGGATCATCAGTTACTCTCAAGCTTACCAGCAGGGCAGGGCTTCTCGCTAATGATGATGGATACGAAGCCATATTTCAAATAGTCTTCGTATCTTCTAATGTTTGGGCAACGTTTGTCAGAAGGGCGACTTTGCCTGCCTGGTGTATTCTGGTGGGGAGAGCTTGTGCCAAGCATGGAGGGCTGGGCTCTGCTGTGTGCTGGCGTGCAGTGGCCTTCTGGGTGCCCTCTGCAGCCCCAAGTTTCTCTGCAGGCTCTTGTTTAAGGCTGTATCTGTTTGGTGAGGGTTAATACAGTAAAAACAGACACCGTGCCCGGCCAGCCCACCCAAGGATGCTCACAAACTGCAGGGGGAGGAGGTTCTCTGAGGGACAGGTCTGCCAGCACCCCTCCCTGGGGACTGCCTTGGGTGCTGGGTGGGCAGCCCCATGATAGTGTGCCCTCAAAAGCTATATCCAGGGATGAGGGGCACTGGTCGCAGGCTCTGTTGGGAGCAGTCTGCTGCAGTGTGGTTTCTCGCGCCTTGTGTTTTTGAGCAGGGGATTCTGTCTGGATGGGAGTGTCTGCCACACCGCCGAGGAGCAGGTTTCCCAAGAGGAAACGTCAGCGTTGTGTCGTGATTAAAGACCTTGTGGGCAAAGTGAGGGTTAGGTGGAACTGTGTGCCCATATTATTTAAAATAATGTGCACTTGCCATTTAAAAAAGTTCTGTAATCAAAGGTCTTCGGATTTTTCAGGAAAACTAAAACAGATTTCTGTTTGCTTTGCCTTCACATTTCTCTGTTCCGTTCTCTGGGCGTCGCAGGAGGACAGTGTGCATAGCCCCCTTTCTCATGAGAAGAGTAGCGCCCCCAGCACAGGGAGGCGGGGCCGTTCTCACGCGCTGCCTTGGTCTCTCCTGCAGCCAACGAGGAGTATTACCAGCTGCTCATGCCCAGTGAGAGCCACCCCTGCAGAGCCGCTGTGCCCTCCTACACCACAGAAGAGATTGAGAGGATCACGTCCGAGCTCATTGTGAAGAACGCAGTGAGTGTCCGACACGAGCGACCTCTTCCCCCAGAAAGCTCACCTTCAGCCGGTGGCTTTATAGCAACAGAGTTCGGAACTTCTGGAAATAAGCTCCCACCTTAAAACAACAGCGTCAAGTCTGTGATTCACATGGAGCAGTTGTGCGGCAGACTCCTGCTGTTTTCCATGAGACTTCCTTCTCTCATGGCCGATCCACCCCCGGACTTTGCATGTGTAGGAGCGAGCCTCACCTTGACCGAGCAGTGACCAGGGGACCTTAGGCTCACTTTGGGGGGGAGGCTGGGATTTGAACTCAACTCATGAAGACGCCAAAGCTTGTGCATTTTTAAGTACCCCATAAGGGTGGGGCACCCTTGGAGTTCTAGGGGAAGGGAAGCGAGTTGTCCCTTCCCCTGTGCTCCTACTTCTCAGAGAGCACAGGGCAGGTGGGGACCCAGACCTACTGGAATCGTGGCAAAACTGATCTGGAGAGTGGGGCTCCCTGATCCCCTCCCATCTCCTTCCTCCAGCACCCCCGCTGCAGCTGAACCCCCTGGGAGCTCTGGGCCAGGGCTCAGGCCACTAGCCAGCAGGGCAGGACCCGGGTGGCAGCCCCCCCACCTCCACCCCCGCCCCGCGCACCCTGGGAGAGAGGTTTGTGGCTGCCGGCCCGGGTGAGGGGCGGGGGCTGGAGGAGGGGGCCCAGAGGCCTCCCCCAAAATCTGTGCCCCTCAGGGAGGGGCAGGCTGTCCTCACGCGGCTGCTGCTTCCTTCCAGGGTATGTTTGCGGCCGCCGTGTCCCTGGTCACCGGGAAAATCCTGTACATCTCTGACCAAGTTGCCTCCGTGTTTCACTGTAAAAGGGATGTCTTCTATGGCGCCAGGTTCGTGGAGTTCCTGGCGCCCCACGACGTCCGCGTGTTCCACGCCTCCACCACGCCTTACAGGCTCCCGCCCTGGAGCGCGTGCGGCGGAGCAGGTGAGGGCCTGGGGCCGTGGCCGAGCACGGCTGCCTGCCTTGTGGGCCCGCGGCATGGGGAACGTGGGGGCTGCTGCCTTCCCGGGGCGGGGGCGGGGCTGGGCTGGCCCGGTGCAGGGGCGCCCCTGCCCCTCGGCTGTCCCAGCCCAGAGCTGGAAAGCTGCTTGTTCAGGATAAACTGAGAAGAGTAGTCTTTTCACAAATTCCGGAGAGGGAAACCCGTTTCAGAAGACTTTAAGAAACGTTAGGCGTCTTAGAAACGAGGCTGTTGTGAGACGCTGGCGTTGGGCGTGAGCCCGCGGAGCGCGGGGGCGGCGGGCGGACGGAGGCCAGGCCCTGCTTCCTCTGCGCTGACGTCGGGGTGACCGGGAGAGCGCTCCTCCCCCCGGCCAGGCGCAGCTCGGTGCAGGTGGACGGCTAGGTGCTCAAACCAGCAGCTTTCCAGGCGCGTCAGGTTCCTGTCTGCGCGGCGGCCGCTGCTTCGGGGCCGCGGGGCGTGCAGTGTGTCCACTGCGAGCTCCGCCTCGCGGCCGGCTCCTGGGCCCGGCCGGCCTGCCCTGCTGCAGCAGCTGGCCTCTTGCGGTTCTCCGCAGCATGTCCTCGACCCCTCCACCCCCATGACCGGGAGACCTGGGGTCCGGAAGGCTGGAAGCTCTTACGTGGCCAGTGCAGGCCTTGCCCATAAGTGGGTGCAGGAGGGATGGTTGATCAGATGAGTCTCAGCAGAAACGTGGCACAGGATCCTGGCGGAAGGTACCAGACCAGCTCAGGCCTTCCCTGCAGCCACCCCCCCACCCCCGCCCCGCGCTTTCAGTGAGCAGGGAGGCCAGCGGAAGCCCGCTCCTGACCTGTGAGTCTGGCAGCGTCTGTCTGCCTGCCCCTCACTGGGCTCTGGTCACTCGGAGCTGAAGGTGAACAAGTGAGCAGAAACGCTCAGCAGCCAGGAGAGGTGACGGGAAACAGTGGGCCTGGGAGTCACCCCAGACAGGCGTGACCTCAGTCATGAGGCCACATCACCCAGAACTAGTCCCTGTTTTGCCCTTGGCTCAGGGGTCCGCATCTCTGCTCGCATCAGATGCACCTCACCCCCGCTCCCACCGCCTCCTGGATGGTGGGTCCCTCTCCGCCGCGGGCTCCTCACATCCTCCTGCTCGCAGTCGGCAGCCGGCTGGGCCACCACTCAGCCACCGCCCACCGCCACCACCACCGTTCCCTGACTGTAGCTTCCTGACGGCAAACAGCCTGGGCGTTTGCTTTAGGGCTGACTCACAAAAAGAGATGCTCGCTTTTGGTTTTGGATGTAGAGCCGCCCGCCTTCTCCCAGAATTCCTAGCCAAGGACTGTCCACAGTCAGGTCACTAAAGCTTGCAGTGCATGTCACGAGAACCCGTAGGTCACTGCGTGGAAGGGACGTCACTCCGCACGTGGGTTTACAGCACGGACAGGCCAGCACCGTCTGCCTGGGATGGTTGCCACTGAATTTTTGTCTGAATGAAAAAGAAGGACCAGGTGACTTCTTCGGGGCCTTTCCAGGCCGGCAATTTTATACCATTTTCCCTAACTAGTGATTTCCTACTTCTCTTCCTTCTTTTGAATAGAGGAAACTTTATGTGAAAAATCAACGTCTAAGATTTCTTCTTAAAAAAATCCTATATTGTGAAAACACCATTTCCTCATCTCTGATGATGCCTCCCGAGTGACATCGTACTTTTGCTAGGTGTTTCAGATTTCTAAGTAGGTTAATATTTTAGCAAAAAGTTTGATGTAAGCTTTGAAATTACCTGAACTGCTTCTATTAGCACTGAATATCCCCCAAAATACATAGGTTGAAATGTTTAGGGCTTTACATGCAAAAATTCTGCCCAGCAGTACGTCTCCCAGAGTTAAATTGTTAATTAGTTGGTGTGTTTGTGGCGGCCTGTGAACTATTTCAAAACTGGTAAACTTCTGGCACTAAGCTTTCCGTAATTTGGTACGTGCTGCATTCATGAAATAGGCTTGATTTTAGTCAGAACTGTAATAAATGCTAAGGGCTTTGCTTTGTGTTTGCGTAAATATGCATTCATGCCCTGACTCTGGATTCTGCTGCTTCTCTGTAGCTTGGGGGAAATAGAGTGCGCTCTGTACTGTGTTGTGCACTCGGATGGCTGACTTTGGGCTCTCTCTCTTAGATTCGTTTACTCAAGAATGCATGGAGGAGAAATCTTTCTTCTGCCGCGTGAGGTAAGCCTGGGACAGGCACAAACATTTTCTCCTGAGCACCTCTTGTGAGGGTGAGGAGATGTAGGAGTGGCCCCCCCCGACCAGTTCCTTCTGGGCTGTGACCCCCTGTGCCCCTCTGCACCTCTGCTCTTCAGGGTAGAGGCTCTGCAGGAGCACCCCCTACCACACAGTGGGCATATTCCTAAAAAGTCTGTGTGAAAACACCATTTCCATAAGCTGATTTAAAATGTGCACAAGGCCTTAAGACAGCCTGGTCAGCAGTGGGGTGATTTCACTGCTCCTCAAGAAGAGCCTGGGGAGCCTAGACTTGGTGTCTGTCACCCAGGAAGCTGCCCGAGGGCCACTCCCTGGGAAGGCATCTCCCCCAGGGAGGACCCAAAAGGCACATGCAGCTTTGTTCAAGTGTGCATTTTCCCAGGGAGAGCCCACAGCTTCCCCAGCAGCGGGCTTTTTGCCCGAAACAAGGTGACTGAGCGTCCAGCTGCAGGGTCAGGAGTGACCCCTGGCCAGGTCCTGGCGCTCTCAGAAGCTGGGGCCTCACCGGTGAAGCAATGTCCTTTTCCCGATTGAAATGCTCTAGAGAAGGGCTCCTGGAAGACCTCCCACTGCCCAAGGCTGTTCACTCTTTGGTCTGCCCTGAATGCCGTGGCGATCTGAGTGACCAGGGCGGAAGCCCGGATCGCAGGCCCAGGCCAGCACACCCAGCTTGGTCCGGGTCCCCGAGCGAGGAGCCTGGCTTTGTGTCGCAGGCCTCTGTACTGCTTTGGGAACAGCCACTACTGAGGGAGAGGTGACTAGCAAAAAAGGACAGTTCCTCTGTCATAGTTGCAAACCTCTGACGGGCCCTCCTCCGCAGTGTTGGGAACAAGCACGAGAGCGAGATTCACTACCGCCCGTTCCGCATGACGCCGTACCTGGTCAAGGTGCAGGACCCGCAGGGAGCCGGGGGCCAGCTATGCTGCGTGCTGCTGGCCGAGAGAGTGCACTCGGGCTACGAAGGTAACTGCCCGCCCAGGTGGGCACAGGCTCCATCTGGCCCCTCGGTGACGCCCCTGCTTCACACCTCATGTCAGTAAGGCTGCCAGCCCTGGCCTCAGCCCCCAGCCTCGGCCAGAGTCTCCGTCTCCCTCTAGACGCCCACCGACCTCTGTCACCTGGCCCTCCCCACAGCCGCTGCCAAACCACCTCCCCGCGTCTGTTGCTGGCATCTCCCACCCGTGACCAGCCCGTTGCCATGACCTGGGTGCCCTGCCCCCTTCCCCAGCCACTGCTTCCCATCTGTTGGTGGGAATGGCCCTCACCACCAGGTCCCCAAGCCCCTCCCACCCCCATGCACCCCCATGCCTGGAAGAGTGCAGGGGCACCCCCACCTGCTCAGAACCCAAACCATGCCCCTCCCGCCCCACCTCGGCCCATCGACCTTCCACTGCTTTCCCCGTCCTCTCCACACGCACTGGCTCCCGCCGGCAGGCTGGCCACCCGACTCCCAGTCTTCGCTCCTGCTCGCTCCTCCCCTCCTCTGTGTGTAGAAAGCCGGTCATCCCAGCAGGTTCATCCCACCATGTGTCCGTCCCCGGTCCTACCAGCTTCTCAGGCCACCCCCTCCCAAAAACCCCACCAAATCTGGACTTTCCCTGAAGCCCAAGGAGCCCCAAGGCGCTCAGCCACCCTGATTCTGTCCTTCTGGCGACCCCTCCCACTGAATGGCACTGTGACATGGTCCTCCTGCGGTACCGGCCACTGTACCTGGCATGGAACCTTCCTCATCCTGGCAACTCGACCACGCTGACTTCAGAATTCTCAGAGGGCAGGCACTATCTGTAGCTACTGAACCACAGGGACCCAGTTCTGTCCATGTTTCATTGTATTCCTAACCTTGTCTCAGTGGTTAACGAGGTCATTTCTTAAAACTGATGGAAATTTTTGGTGAGTTCGTTCATATAGCATATTCTCTTCCAAATATTCAATAAAGATTTAGAGGGGTTACTTAGATTTCAACAAGTTACTCCTCAGTATGATCTGAGTCTCCTTCAAGGACGTAGCTTTGGAATTTTGAGTGTTTTGTCCATGAATTTGGTGGTTGAGGGAAATTCTGGGTAGATGATTTCCTTAATGCAAATTACTCTACCACCTTTGCCCACCCTAGAAACTGTGAAGTCCCAGTGCAATGACATTTGCTGAGAATTTTGAATCTAAATACTTAACTCATTTTTTAAAAACAATTTGTTCAGCTCACTCTCGTTGGATCTTAAAAAAATCATGAAGTTGGCCTTCCAGCATGATTTTGCTGAGAGAAGCTTATGCATCACCACACAGTTCTGTGAATGTGGCAATTCTCAGCTTTCTAGACCAAACCCACCCAGAAGGAAGTTGAGAAGGCTGGCTGGCGGTCATCCAGCGCGTAGGGTCTGCTTCCCGTGCAGTGGGCTCTGTTGTAAAGGGTCCACTTGTTAATTTTCTTCCTTCACTGCCCACATCCATCTGAATCTACGTGGTATTTTCTAGTAGCTGTAATAGAACTGTGCTAAGTGTGCATTTCTTAGAATCAGAAACTTGTATAAAATTCTATTCTTTCAGCCCCTAGAATTCCTCCTGAAAAGAGAATTTTTACGACCACACATACACCAAATTGTCTGTTCCAGGACGTGGACGAACGGTAAGCACGCTGTGGCGCTGGCCCGTCCGCCGGCCCCCACTCTTGCATGGGGCTTGTCTTGGAGTCAGTACCGTAACCTTCGTTTCAGCAGACTCAGTCACATGCTGCTTAGCGTTTCATCATGATCTTAGTGGTTACTTGGTGGCCATTAAGTAAAGCTCCATGAATGTTTGTGATTTTGACATTGAAGCTACGCAGCTAAAGTGAAGCCTGTGCGTTGGTTTTACTTAGGTGATAATCCACAACAATGTTGAACTGTAGGCAATGAAATAATTCTGGAATTGCACTAAAAATCTCCTGAGATGTGAATGTTGTATAAATGGGGCATTCTGGGGAGCTGGTAATTGTTCTCATTGAGTCTGTCTGTATTATCCTATTGAAACCCATTTCAAAATCGCACATGAGCAAAGGATGGTACAGCCAGGGACAGTGTGCTTGGGACAGTTAGGACTGAAGCTGGAGACGCCATTGGCAGGATCCCAGCAGAGATGTGTCTGCCGGCCTGTGTACTACAGACTGCTCCCAGGGCTGGGGGCGGGGGTCACCTTGTTCCTGCCCAGAGCGTCGCTCAGTCTCCTGCCCAAGGCGCTCTAGCTGGTGCAGATGGTGCTTGCTGGAGTTGGGAGCACTGCCGTCCTGAGAGCATTCTGGGTTGGCCGGCTTTGGGCCAAGTCCCGTGGAGCACCTTCCCCCAGCTCCCCCAGCATGCAACAGGAAATGCTGCTGGCTGTGGGCAGGGGTGGGGAAGAGCTTTCCTCAGAAGAACCACTGGAAGTGGACCTAGACGTACTAGCACTCTGGCCTTTCTCAGATGGGCCAGGGTGGCCTCCACAGATACTATCGAGGATCCAGTCCACCCCACTGCCTACACCTGGCCCGGGGCCACCAGGTACCCACCCTGGACACAGGCCACGGAGCTTCCTGGGAAAGAGTTGCTCCCAGGCAGCCAGGGAAGCATCAGCCTCCTGCTCCGGCTGCTCAGGGGTGTTCCGCTCACCACCTGTGGCAGAACCGCCAGAGATGGGGTTTCAAGGTGCAGGTTCCTGGGCCCCACCCAGCCCTCTCCAGCAGGGTCTTGGAGGGTGGGCCCGGGGAGCTGCATCCTTTTTTTTTTTTTTTTTTAAGATTTTATTTATTTATTTGACGGAGAGAGAGAGCGAGAGAGGGAACACAAGCAGGGGGAGTGGGAGAGGGAGAAGCAGGCTCCCCACGGAGCAGGGAGCACGACACGGGGCTCGATCCCAGGACCCTGGGACCATGACCTGAGCTGAAGGCAGATGCTTAAGGACTGAGCCACCCAGGCGCCCCAGGGGAGCTGCATTCTTAAAGCAAACCCAGGGTAATTTTTTATTCCTCCACAAGTCTGAGAATGCCTGCCTGCAAGCCACCACAGACGTCACTTGTGTTCAGGAGTTAGTGAGCCGGCACACGTGGTGTGGGGCCCACGGTCTGCACCGCCTTCCTTAGTGAAGCCCTGTTGGTGGCCCAGCCCACGGAGCACAGGACAGCTGGGCAGGTGGCCAGGACTCCTTCCTCCCCTCTCCCTCCCTTCCTCCTCCCCTCCCCTCCGCACCTTCCCTTCCTCTCTCCCTCTTCCCCCTCCTCCCCCCCCACCCTTGCCAAGCCTGGACCTGAAAGGGCGCCCAGAACATTTCGTACGTCCTGTCAAAGGAAAACACGGGCCTGGAGAGAGTGTATTTTGGACCAGGAAGAAAAAATCAAATAATAACACTGGGCCCACGAGAAAGTTCCATTCTACTGGGAACGAGCAAGCTTTGCTCTAGAGACTTGGAGAATGTCCTTGCACTTGAGCAGAAGAGTTTGAGGGAGCATCAGTTCAGATGCAGGAAGACTGGCCACCAGGGGGAGGCTGAGACGCAGCTCAGAGGAGGAACAGTGGCTGAGTGGGCAGAGGACACCTGACACAGAGGCAGAAGGGGCACCCAAAAGTTCACCCCCAAACCTTCTCCCAGCAGCTGCAGGAGAAGAGCAAAGGCACCCAGCCTGCATTGACCCCGCGGGACTAGACCCAGTGGCCAAAGTAATAGGAGAAGGGAACCCTCTGCAACTAGAAAGGAGGCACACAGAGTTTTCCAGAATCCAGGCAACACTTAAAAAAAAAAAAAAAAAAAAAAAACCATGCCAGCCACATCCGGCCGAACTTACAAATAACACGAAGAAAGAAAAGATCTGAAAAGAGGAGCAGCAAAAACATGATCATGACTTATTCCTTCAGGAGCTAAGCCCCAAGCCTGTACTGGGCCGGGCCTGATAGGGCCTAGTTTTCTATCACAGACCCATGGGGGGACTTTCGTTTGCTAATTAATTGAAAGACTGTTCTGTTAGCCTAATTCCCAAACCTTGATCTTTGGAGAATTTGGAGTCTGTCTCTTTTTCCCAATGAGCAAGAGGTTCTTGGAGATGGTCTGCTGCCCAGCCTGGAGGAGGCAGTGTTCTGGAGTGTGTCCTGAAGGGCAGCCATGGGGCTGAGGCTGGGCAGGAGCTGCAGCTGAGTACCTGTGTGTGTGCTTGCCTTGCAGGGCGGTCCCCCTCCTGGGCTACCTACCTCAGGACCTGATCGAGACCCCCATGCTCGTGCAGCTTCACCCCAGTGACAGGCCTTTGATGCTCACCATCCACAAAAAGAGTAGGTCCCCTTTTCATGGTAAATACTGAGGTCAGCACCCAATGTAGACAGGTCAAATCGGTTACCAGCATGTGGGGATGGGTGCCCTGGCTCTGTGCCTGAGCCCTAGCTCCATCAGTCAAGAGTAGTCATCTCCTGTGGGTCCCTTTGTGGGACCTGAATCTTTGGCACCCTGCTTTTACTGTTGGCTTCCCTGGCAGGTGGGGAGGGGTTCAGCTGTGGCAGCCGAGGTGCTGACCAGGCCAGGGGAGTGGATGACCCATGTCCCCACCAAGCCCAGGCCTCGCAGACACAGGGGACACTGAGCATCCCCTGGAGAAGACCAGTCAAGGCTAACAGAGATGTGTGTCCTGAAATATGTGGTGGCACTTCTGGAAACAGCCCACTGTTGCAATTTAAAGCAAAGCAGGGGGTTGAAAGCCATAGTGTTGGGGAGGTTGGCATCTCTGAAAGTTCTGAGCTGATTCCAGAATGGAGTGCACCTCGGCTCTCCTCTTGCCAAGAGCACCAGCCACTTGTGCTCATGCCCACGTGGCTCCCACTCTCGCAGTTGTGCAGTCCGGCGGGCAGCCTTTCAACTATTCTCCTATTCGGTTCCGTGCACGGAATGGCGAGTACGTCACTCTGGACACCAGCTGGTCCAGCTTCATCAACCCGTGGAGCAGAAAGATCTCCTTCATCATCGGCAGACACAGAGTCAGGGTGTGAGTGCTCCCAGTGCCCGGCACAGCTCGGGGACCCTTGCTTCCCCACCAGCAGGTGGCATGGAGCAGGACAGGGTGACCCGGACCCAAGCCAGCTCATGCCGCATACCTGTACCCCCAGGTGGGAGGGACCTCATGCAGCAGAGCAGTGAGGGGAAGGGAGGAGATAGTGAGTGGGCAGGTAGCAGCCCAGGGGTCTGCAGGGAGGAGGCAAGCCTGGCCAGGCTGTGCAGCATGGGGCCCAACTAACAGACCAGTTAAAACCACGCAGGGGCCCTTTGAATGAGGACGTGTTCTCGGCTCAGTCGCCTGTGGAGGAGAAGGACCTGCACCCCAGCATTCAGGGGCTCACGGAGCAGATCCACCGGCTGCTGCTACAGGTGGGTATACACTGTCTACACGCCCCCTGCCCCCCCTCATGTAAGTGGCCCGGAGCTGCCCAGAGAGCCGGGGGGGCCAGCTCCGTCCAGCTCCACTCCGCACCCCTGGTGCCCGTGGCCTGGGCCCGGACAGTCGGGCACACCTGCGGCTTGCACAGTTGGGGGCAGTGCCCCCCTTGCATATTTGGGGTGCCTGTGTCTGAATTGTAGTCCTGAGCAAGTGACTGAAAGCCACACCCAGCCCCCGAGTCCACCCCCGAGGCCCTGCTTCCAGCCCACTCGTGGCCCCCACAGGTGCGCTGGGTGGGAGGGGGTCACTGTGCCAGGACCTGGGGGGCGTGAGGATACTTTCTTCCTGTTCCTGGGGATGCAGCATTCAAGCAGACTTAGCGTGAGCACCAGTCCCCCCGGCTGGGCAGCTCTGCTCCTCCTCCTTAGACTGCAGCAAAACCACAGTGCGCCTTTTGTGTTTCTAAAACCCCTGGATAGACCCCGGACTGGCCACGCCGTGTGAGCTGAGGGAGAGCGTTGAATGAATCCTCTCGCAGGGGGTCTCCCGTGACTGGGACCGGGGCGTGCCCCACAGCCTGACCCTGGTGCCAGCCCAGCCCCACCTTGTCCTTGCCAGGCAGGGGGCAGCCTCTCTGCGAGATGGGTGTGTTGCACTAACCCCGCAGCACCAGCCGCATCCAACCCTCCCTGTCTGCTGTCTCCCAGCCCGTCCCCCACAGTGGCTCCAGTGGCTACGGGAGCCTGGGCAGCAACGGGTCCCATGAGCACCTCATGAGCCAGACCTCCTCCAGCGACAGCAACGGTCATGAGGACTCCTGCCGGAGGAGGACCGTAAGTCACCTTCCGCCCCCGTCTGTCCCTGTCCCGGGGAGACGGGGACGCCCGGGAGCCACAGAGCCCGTAGAGCCCCAGCCGCCCGCTCTCGGAACCCTGCTCACTCGGGCCTTACCCTCTACTCTCCAAGGGGGCAGCAGCCAAAAGCTGTGGCTACAGTTTGGGTGAAGATGACGTAAAGCAGGCAGTCAAGCCAGGGTGAAGACGTCACAAAATCGTTACCTTCCACGTCGCTCTGCGTTCTTGACATGTCCAGACGCATTTTCTCCAGCCCTGCCTCGCTCCGATTTCTCCTTCGGAGCTTGCTTCTGTGTTGTGGGGATTTCTGCGGCTCTCCGCTGTCCTCACTGCGGGGACAGGCTGAACCACTGCAGGGCCGCCTAGAGGGAATAACGTGTCCCTTTGTTTCTCCTCAAGGAAATTTGTAAAAATGGTGGCAATGTCAAAAACAAAAGTCATCCCGGGGAATCTGGAGAACAAAAGGAAAAATCTGCAGCAGGTAAAAACTTTCCGTTTCCGTAAGAAAATGTTAGTGTGGCGAGATGGCGAGAGGGACCCGGTTTGACTTTCACTCTGGATGGCAGGGAATTGGCCTCTGAAGCGCGCTGCATCCCCTCCCTTGTTCGGCAGCCCGGCTCTGCGGCAATGTGGGGCAGCATGGGCCTTCAGTCCGTCAGTCTCGCTGACCGGGCGCGCATCTGGCGCCCTCTACACCTGTTGAGGTGTGGCCAAGACATGCCTGCCTGCCCCCACGGCCCCTGTTCTTGCTCTGCGTAGTGGCCGGAGGGTTGGTGCTTACACTCTTGTGAGCACGTGCACACGCTTACCTCGGGGGGCTGCCCAGCCAACCCACAACGTTCATACACGTGAATGAAGTGTCTCAGGTGGATAGCACCAGCTTTGCTCATGGGCCCCCCTCTCCTGGGGAGCCAAAGGCACAGGGGGCGGTCCGCAACCCCCCACCACCTGAGCCTGCTTCCCAACATTGTGACTTGCCACCCTCATGCCCGGGCTCACTGCGACCTCTCCCCCTGGTGCGCTCTGGCTCACCCCTTGCGCTCAGGGCTTACCTCCTCCGGGAAGCCTCCGGTGGCTGCCCCAAGCCTCTTCTTCACCAGGAATTTTGGCCTTCGGGACATGTGGGGGTGCACTTTGCCCCCAGTGGCCACGCTGCATGCTGCAGTCTGTGTGGGTTTTGGGGACACACTGGGGAGCAGGACACAGCTCTGCCCCCGAGGGCCCCTTGGGGGATAGCACGCAGTGCGTGTGCAGAGGGCGGGCAGAGAAGCGCCCACGGCAGGCTGTCCCGGAAACACATGATTGTTAGTACCGCCGGTGCACATTTCCAGTGGTCCTCTCCTCCCCGAGACACGGAATATCCATCAACCGTAAAGCATCTGCCCTCTTACTGGCCCCGAACGTTTCAGGAGTTCAGTAAGAACTGGCCTTTTCTGGGGCTGAGTCCCTGACCCTGGGGACAGCCCCCGGGGGAAGCAGGCCCCCGCCCTGGTGACAGCGCCCTCTGGCTTCCCTCTGGGGGCAGCACAGGGGCGCTCGCCCCAGCAGGGCTGCCTGAAGAGCCAGCTGGCGCTGGGTTTCCGTGTCTAAGAATCACAGCCTGATGTTTAGGTAGAACTAAAATGCTTTCTGAATAGAGAGTCCTCTTTGGGGGAAACAGGTGTTAACTGAAAGAACTATTTTGTCCTTCTTTCAGAAATGCCAAGTGGTTCCTCTGCTCAGATGAAAGCTGTCCCCATGGAACAGCACAGCTCGGGCACCAGCCTGCCCACGGGCGGCTCTCCCGAGGAGCTGGGCTGCAGGAACCCGCCCGCTGGGTCCTACCAGCAGATCAGCTGCCTGGACAGCGTCATCAGGTGCGGGCACTTCTGGCCCCCGCCTGGCTCGTTCACGCCCTCTCGGGGCCCCCGTGTTCCATGAAGCCCTCTCCGACCCTCCGCGCAGGTACCTGGAGAGCTGCAGTGAGGCGGTCACCCTCAAGAGGAAGTGTGAGTTCCCGGTGAGCGTGGCGACACAGAAGGCCAGCGATAAGCGACAGGCAGTGGCCAGCCCCGGGCTGCATTCCACAGGTGTCTTGTTGCTTTGAGCTGTGCGGCGTGCGTGCGATAACGCGGGTCCTCCGCTGTGGGGTCAGGTGTCATCAAAGGCCCGGAGCCCCCTGCTCCCTCCCATAGGAAGTCTGAGCAGCTTCAAGGACACAGTATGTGCGGGCGCCTGGGTGGCTCAGTCGTTAAGGACACAGTATGTGCGTGTAGGCTGTTTTTAAATGACCAAAGTAGCTCAAAAGTTAGCAATCTTCTTACAAGCTAGAGGTAAAGGGGATTTGGGACTTTGACACTAGGATCCTGCTGGGGTTGCTGGAGGCCTGGGGGCATCTCACATTGTCATTCTTGGGCAGTCTTGTCTCCATGGTCTCTCGGAGGAGCATGGGCCTCTGAATGTTAGTACACCCCCCGAGTCAGCTTACATCTTGGGCCCCTCCAGCGTTGTGAGTGTTGCCGGTGGTCATTAGCAGGCTCGGAAACCGGGTATCCCATTGTTGACAGAGCACTAGGGTTGGGCAGTGACACTGTGGTGGACAGTCCCTGCCGTAGCCCCTGGGGAGAGAGCGCCAGCCACTGGCCAGCTCCCAGCAGAGGGTGGGCTCCCGGCTGCCTGCGTGGCCTCTGTCCACAGGCCTGCCGAAGGGCTCCGGGCCCCAGTCAGAGGCGGCTGACCCCGGGTACCTGCAGCTGTGCAGCCGCCCAGCTCCTCTTGGAGGACGCAGGCTGGGAGACTCTGCTTGTGTCTATTTCAGACCTCCCTCTTCTCCGTCTTCACCCTGTGAATAAACACCTGGGGCCGTCGCACACCCCGGGGGGTGCAGGCTGTGCGGGTCCCCTGGGTATGGGCGCACCGTGCAGACAGCGGTGTTTCTTATCCGAGCGGTTTGCTTTTACTGCATTTCTGTGTTTGTGTCCGTTTTCTCCTATAAAGAGACAGCGTCGCCCTCCAGGGTGAACGGCCATGCGGAGCTTAGCGCGCCCCTGCCGCCACTGGTGCTGCCCGGCAAGGCGGAGAGCGTGGCGTCCCTCACCAGCCTGTGCAGCTACAGCAGCACCATTGTCCACGTGGGCGACAAGAAGCCACAGCCTGAGCTCGGTATGCCCGCTGTTCTCAGACAATGTCGGGAGCAGCCTGGTTTTAACGATGAATATTAGAAATCGGGCGCAGAAGCAGGGCGGGGCGCAGCGGCACCCATCTCCTTTCCCGCCGCGCTCTGGCGCCACCTGGTGGCAGTTGTCTGCTTGGGCATAAATGGGGTAGGAGCCCTGGTGGTGCTGAACCAGGCCTCCCGGCGACTGAGCTGGGGTCCTAGGCGTCGGCGACTGAGTGGGGGTCTTAGGCATCCGCCTTCCTTGGGGCTGAGGGTCCCCACTCCCTCCCGTTTGAGGACAAGAGCCAGGACAGGTCGTACCTGCAGGGCAGCCAAGGGTGCCATCCCTGAGTTACCTTGTTCTTCACAACACCCACGAGTGGATTGAAACCCAGGTTTGTTCTTTGCTGAGAAGAGAGGGAAGGTGAGGGGAAAGTACACGGAAGAGAGTCAGTGGGTCCTGAACCAGGACAGGGGCCCTGCGCCAGCTTAGTGTGTCGTGCTCTCAAAGCTAAGGACAGCCCAGGAGCAGCATCTTCAATGTTGGGCTGAAACCCCAGATACCCCACATTTCAGTTTGCTTCCATGATTGACCCTGGAGCCGCCCAGGCCGTGGGGCTTTCTGTCCTTGTGTTGTGCCCTTGATTGTTAACTTTCTCAAAGGGCTACCTGAATGCGCACGGATTACAGCCCCGAGCTGCGGCAGCACGAAGCATCTCACGTGTGTTCGAGGGGCTACCTTCTTCAGAGACGTGGTGTGGGTTTTCCGTTGTTTTAAACCCCGGGGCCCATCTTCTGTTCCAGAGCTGGTGGAAGACGCTGTGAGCGGGCCCGAGTCTCCGGCCGGCTGGCCGTGCATCCTGGGCCTGGAGAAGGAGCCCCTCAGGACACTGGGCCTCACCAAGGAAGTGCTGGCCGCCCACACCCAGAAGGAGGAGCAGAGCTTCCTGCTCAAGTTCAAGGAGATGCGGAAACTCAATGTCTTCCAGTCTCGGTGCCATTATTACTTACAGGAGAAGTCCAGGGGGCAGCTGAGTGAGAGAAGTAAGTGGCGAAACCCAATTTTAGAAACGGTCTTCTTGGTGGAACGGAGTCCAGTGCTCCTGTGGATGTGTGAAATGTCCCCAGTTAGATACAGGCTGGAACTTAGCAGTGGTGCAGTCTGTTCCAGTAGAAACAGGTGTCCTCTCATGTCCCCGGGGGAACAGTGCTATCAAGAGCAGCGACGGTCCCAGGCTGGCCCCCGCGGAACGCAGTGCCGCCACGTGAGACGGTTCTCACTGGGTGACCGCGAGGGGCAGGGGACCCTACCTGCCCACGGTCCTGACGGGGCATGTGGCGTCAGACTCCTGAGGACTTACTCCTTCTCCCCAGGAGACATGCCCTCCTGCCAGGCGGCCCCAGGGCGAAAGGACAGACCCTGGTAGTGTTACAGGCAGAGAGCCAGCAGGTGCTCAAAGGGCACGGGGTGAAAAAAAATAGACGGGGCAGGTCTGACCAGAGACGCCACCTCTTCCCAGGGCTCCCCAGGCCAGACACAGGGATCAGAGTTAGTGAGCCCAGGAGACACAGGCACCACAAGGACCCAGCTTCTCCTGCATCTGTAGGCAGATACACCACGAAGTGAATACATAAGAAGTGAAAGAGACTGATGCTGTCAAGGATTATGTCTTTTCTAGTCTTTTCCTTTTCTCCTCCTTCCCCAGACTTAGGGTGACCCGCCAGGCCACAGAGAATCTCTTTGGAAATTAGGAAAAGTTGTCACCTCCTACCCTGGGCAGACCCACCCTGTGGGCCTGGCTTAGTGCAGAGCCCCAGCCCCCTCTTGCCCCTTTGGCCCAGCAGATTTTGCAGTGCACAGACTCTGCAGCTGTCCACTGCAGCCCTGTCTAGACCCTGATGTGCTGTCCCAGGAGCCCAGTGCTTCAGCCACTAGTCCCGCTAGGGGACAGGTTTCCTATAGAAAGAATACCAGAGTCCGAATCACAAGGCCTCTGCCCACTTAGCACTTTGCCTTGGACTGGCCCATTTGTCTTCAGCATGGAGCAAAGGTAAGGAGCACCCCTTGGCACAGCTGACAGGTGTCCCCACGTACCTGCTGCAGAAGCCCCGAGTTACCCTGTGTGACATGAGAGGAGAGACTGAGGTTCCTGGGACCCATCCCAGGTGTGGCATGACCCCCCAGCCCAAAGTACTGCTCATGCTGGCCCAGGCCCAGGGGAGGTGTGGTGACAAGCCCAGAGTCCCTTCTGCTACCTGTGGAGACCTCCAGCCTTGTCAAGAAGGACTGGTCACCAGAGAGAAGGAAGGTGGCTCCAAGAGCATGTGCTCCTTCCACCCTCTGACCTCCACTCAGGCTGGAGTCCAGGCTTCATCTGACAGGCAAAGCAGGAAACGTCTCGCTTTAAGGAACAGTAGTGACGAAGCCCTTAAAATTCAAAAATAGGGTTAGATGAGATCAGGGGTCTAACCCTTCAGATTTCACAAACCAGTGTTGGGGAACAGCGGAGACTTACCAGCCTTTTTACTTTTTGGACGAATGAAACCTTTTAAATACCACGTTCCATCACGATTATTTTGTAAGAAAAAGGATATTTTAACACAAGAAAACAGGGCACATGATTTTGCAATTAATGGCAATCTCTAAAATTGGCTGGGTCTGGTTTCATGAACATTTTGCCCTGACTGTTCTCACTTCACCGAGGGCCAGGGAGCACCTGACGGTGGTCCTAGTGGCCACAGGCTGACGTTTGGAAACACAGGACTGCCGAACTTGGAGGTGTCCTTGGGTTTCCGGGAGCCTACGAGTCTGAAAACTGACGCAGCAGGAGTCACGTTAAGTGTTCATTATCTTAACCCTGGTGTTTTCCCATTATTTTAGCCGTGCCGGGACTAAGAAATACCTCTGGAATAGATTCATCTTGGAAAAGAACCGGGAAGAACAGAAAACTGAAGTCCAAACGGGCCAAGCCTCGAGATTCCTCCGAGAGCACTGGGTCTGGGGGGCCTGCGCCCCACCGGCCCCCACTGATGGGCCTGAACGCCACAGCCTGGTCACCGTCGGACACATCCCAGTGCAGCTGCCCCAGGACGCCCGGCCCCGCCCCGGTGCCTGCCTACTCCCTGCCCGTGTTTCCAGCCCCAGGAATCCTGCCCACACCAGGGACAGTGGTGGCGGCTCCCCTGGCCTCCCAGGCCAGCTTCGCAGTGCCCGCCGCGCCCATGGATGCCCAGCACGAGTTTGCCGTCCAGCACCCGCCGTTCGCTGTCCCCTTGGCCCCAGTCATGGCGTTGGTGTTACCCAACCACTCCTTCCCTTCGGTGACCCACAGCCTGCCCCAGGCCTTCTTCCCAGGCCAGGCTGACTCTCTGTCCGAGGTGATCCCTGCCTCACGGCCCGAGCTCCCTGGTCGGACCTCATCCCCCAAAGTGCCATGCACGTGGCCTCAGGTGGAGCGTGGGCCGGCAGCGTCCCGCGCAGCCACCCCGGCCTCCCCGCCGGCCGCCTCTGGGCCCCTGGGCAGAGCCTCTCCTCCGCTCTTCCAGTCCCGGGGCAGCTCACCTCTGCAGCTCAACCTGCTGCAGCTGGAGGAGGCCCCTGAGGGCAGCGCCGCGGCCGCAGGAGCACCAGGGGCCTCAGGGACGGCGTGTGCGGGGCCTGACTGCAGACCTGCCGCCTCCTGGGACCGGCAGCCGAAGGCCTCACCAATCGTAAGCATTCCTGCCGTTCCTTCTCTAAAGGAGGCAGCAGGGCAAACGCGCTCTTCTCTCTCGTGCGGGTGCTTAGACGCTTGCGGCTCCTGCCAGACGGTTCTGGTCGCGACGTAAATACACGGGCTGGACGTGAATGTCTTCCAGTTCAGCAACCCCGTCAGAGTAGGCCTGTGGGAGCTTTTTATTATTTAGGGATCCAGATGAAGGAAGCTGGCTAGATTGTCTGACGGTGAATACAGGGGTCCAGATGCCCCCACGCAACTTCGTGACTCATTGTGAGCTCCGACATTTTACCTGAAGCTCCAAGGATAAGCAGAGTCAGCTTAAATGCCAGAACGCAGGCCCCTTGGAGGGCAGCGGGGGCCCCCTGGGTGGAGGGGAGGACAGAGCTCTGAAACCAGGCCATCCGCGCCCCTCCTCCCAAGTCCTATGGGACACTCGTGTGCAGTTCTCGTTCAGTTCAGGAAACTGATTGTGCTTCCGATGAACCACTTGTGTGTGGTGATGGCGCTGAGGTGTGTTGGCGCTCCCTGCCCTTGCTCCCGGGATGGGAAACGCAACCTCGTGGTCGCAGATGAACACCCTCCGTGTGCCCCGGGCCCCCCCGACTCCTGTGTCTGGGGTCCTGGGCCTACAGTTCTGGTTCTGAGGGTTGGGGGGTCAGGATGCCGCCAGACCAAGGCTGACCCCACTGGGAAGCCAGAGCCCCCCACCCCCACCCCACCGGGGGCAGCGGCCGCTGGGGTGCTGCTGACGCACTTCCCTGCTTCCCTGTCTGCTGGGGTGCAGGAACAGGACGAAGGCTTTTCTTTCAGGGATCCAAGACCCACTGACTTTGGTGTGACTGTCCCAAAGTTAGTTATTAGATTGTCCTAAAATCAGTTATTAGATGACACTTACACACCACTAGCAAGGGTGTTAGTGGCTGTAGTCCCAGTAACCGCGGGATGTGTTCATTTGGCCTTCTTCATTGGCACCTGAAGGGAGGGCCAGTGACCTAAGGAGGACCACACTTGGCTCTGTCCCTGAGCGGCCCTGTGCGGACAGCGCTGTGCGGCTCCCCCCAGCCCTGCTCTGTGCACCGCACCCCATCCTGTGCGCTGAGCCTCCCTCTGTGCACCAAGCCCCTCTCTGTACGCAGAACCCTGACTATGCGCTGACCCCCACTCTGTGCACCGAGCCCTGACTGTGCGCAGAGCCTCTCTCTGTGCACTGAGCCCTGAGTGTGCGCAGAGCCTCTCTCTGTGCACTGAGCCCTGACTGTGCGCAGAACCTCTCTCTGTGCACTGAGCCCTGACTGTGCGCAGAGCCTCTCTCTGTGCACTGAGCCCTGAGTGTGCGCAGAGCCGCTCTCTGTGCACTGAGCCCTGACTGTGCGCAGAGCCTCTCTCTGTGCACTGAGCCCTGACTGTGCGCAGAGCCTCTCTCTGTGCACTGAGCCCTGACTGTGTGCAGAACCTCTCTCTGTGCACTGAGCCCCGCTCTGTGCACCAAGCCCTGACTGTGCGCAGAGCCTCTCTCTGTGCACTGAGACCTGACTGTGGGCCAAGCCCCACTCTGTATGCAGAGCCCTGACTGTGCTGTCTTCTCCCTGTTCCCAAAGCGTGAGGAACCCACAGATGCCCGGAACAGCGATGCCCTCTCCACATCCAGCGGCCTGCTTGACCTCTTGCTGCACGAGGACCTGTGCTCAGCCACAGGGTCGGCCCCGTCTGGGAGTGGAGCCTCGGCAACCTCTGATTTCCTGGGCTCAGCCTCGCTGGGCTGCGATACATCCAGAAGTGGGACAGGTATGTTGGTGGCGCTGGGAGCACCCGAATCCTGTGAGCGTGGGCACGTTTCAGTTGCTGGATTTCACGTTTGTTTGGTCACGATGGTCCCCTAATGTCCCTGGGCATCCCCAGGTTTCCCTGCACCCCAGGCCACAGGCCTGTGTGTGCTCAGGGCCCAGTATCCCGTGCAGACCAGGTCTCCACGGGCGTCCAGCTGGTGCTCCAAGTGGCTCCCAGAGCCTGCTGCAGTGGGGACCAGCAGGTGAGGGCTTCTTCCTCCTGCGCCCGCCCTGCCGGTCCGCATTCCCTCCACCCGTTTGCTACGGACATTGCTGTCCTCGTGGGTCTCCACCCCGCCGGCCCTTTGGGACCATCTTGGACCCTCCCTTGGGCTCTCTGGGCCTGCAAGGAGGGCCACCAGTGTCCCCCTTGCTGAGGTAGCTCCCTCATGTGAACCTAGGGCGTGGACGGCACGCTTCACCAGGGAGGATCCCTCGGGCGTGATCCGGGACGGCCGACTGAGAGCCCTGCCTTCACCTGTTCTCTGGGCTTCCCCCCCCCGGGAGGCTCCCGGCAGAGTGTGCCAGGCCAGCTGCCTCCCGCTTACAGAACCAGCTTCTCTGTGGCCTGGCCTAGTCAAGGAGCAGGGAGCATGATTTCTACGGGGAGACAGAGGTGGGGCAGAGGGAGAAGGAGAGAGAATCTTGAGGAGGCTCCGTGCCCAGCGCGCAGAGCCTGATGCGGGGCTCGATCCCACGACCCTGAGGTCATGACCTGACCAGTCAAGAGTCGGACGCTTAACTGACGGAGCACCCCTGGGCGTCCCAGAGGAGCAGGATCCCCAGCTGGACTTCTCAGGGCTGACCCGGGAGAGAATCATCTCCATGGTGCTCGCTGGAATTATCCAGATAATTTGAGACCTGGAAAGAGAAGGGAAAATCCGCCAATCTAGGCACTCGTGACCAAGTAAAACTGTTCAGCTCCCTAAAACTGCCGTTACACAAGGTTTAATTTCATGTGAAAGGTTTTCACTTGCCACGTGTTGTGTTTTTTAAAGGCAGCAGTGACACAAGTCATACCAGCAAATATTTCGGAAGCGTTGACTCTTCGGAGAATAACCACAAAGCAAAAGCGAAGGTGGACATGGAGGAAAGTGAGCACTTCATCAAGTATGTCCTCCAGGAGCCCGTCTGGCTACTGATGGCCGACACAGATGACAGCGTCATGATGACCTACCAGATGCCTTCCCGGTAACCACCCACCTTCTCCTAGGGACGTGGGGCTCCCTGAGCAGCAAGGCCGCCCAGTCAGGGGCACTTCCCTCTGAGAGCCTCATCTCAGATTGAGTGGAGCACAGTGGACGGAGAAGCGGTCACTCTGGACGGCTCAGTGGTCCCGCGGAGCCCTGCTGTGTGGACGGTGTGCCCCGGAGCCCTGCAGAGTGACCTGCTGCAGGCTGTGAGGAGGACGGGCTCCCTGCCAGCCCCCCCGGGACGCTGCGCTCCGTGCTCATGAAGCGTTTGTGCCAGTGTTTCCCTTTGGCTTGGTTGCCTGTTCACCCTGTGGGCGAAATAGGGCGTGTCTGTCCTAGAGATGCAGGAGCCAAAGGCCAAGGGAGGTGAGCAGCCCCGGCCACCAGCTGCTCTGTGGTGTGGCCACTGGGTCTGTGCCTCTGCCGCTGTGGCTCCGTGTCACGCTGTTCCAGTGACCGCCACGGTCCCTGCTGCTCAGAGCCCCCACGGTGGGGGAGCCGGGGAAAGAAGGAGGGATGAACCCTGAGGCCCAGGCCTGGTGCGGGGGGGGGGGGGGTCCTGGGGCTCCACCTCCAGAGCAGCTTCAAGCCAGCCCAGTGTTTGCAGGAGGCCAGGGACGGTTATTCCATCTACTGCCTTGATGGAGTTAACCAGCCTGTGCGGAACCAAGCGTGGGTACCCAGCTCCCCTGATTGAAAATGAAACCAAGATCGTGACTTGGATTATCATTTTAATAGAAAAACTACAGTTTATTGGCTAGGGAGATTAAGGTGCCTTAAGTAGGGTAATTTATTTTAAAGAGAAAGGAAACTTGCATTAAACAAAATCACCTGAAAGTAATTAATCCTGAAAGAGTTGCTAGAAAAAGAGTGTATTTTTTTTAAAATCCGCAGAACCCCCTTAAGACACCGTGACGCTTACCTCTTTCTGTTCTGTGAAGGGCTCTGGAAACAGTGTTGAAGGAAGACCGGGAGAAGCTGAGAGCGCTGCAGAGCTCCCAGCCCCGCTTCACGGCGCGCCAGAGGCGGGAACTGCAGGAGGCACACCCGTGGCTGCAGGCCTGCCGCCTGCCCGCCGCCCTGGGCCTCGCGGTGAGCTCGGCGCCCTTGTTTGCGCTGTGCTGGGACCACTGCCTGTTGCCCTTTGCCGCTGTCCTGTAGGCCTCAGAATTCTCCAGCTAAAAACAGTTTGGTCATGAAGACCAGCGATGTGGGGATGCTATTGAGCCTACTTTAAAGAACTTTGCAACCTTGTTCCCAAAAAGGTCTTCTGAATATTCCATCTCAATTGCAGACGGAAATTTGAATGCTGTTTCTTTGTTTCGATTCTGTTTCCAATTGAAAAAGCGAACAGAACAGGAAGCAGCTGTCCTGTCGTGGACCCTCTGTGTCCACGTGCACGTAATGGTGGCAACACCATGCCCAGCGGCCTCGGGGGCCAGCAGCTGCGCCTTCTCCGCTCGGGACTTGCCGGGACGTGTCTGTGCCCAGCCCCACCCCCTGGAAGCCGCTGGCTTCAGGGTGTCCGTGTCCTTCAGCCGCCGAGCGCACCGCCGTGTCTGTCCTCCACCTTTGGGACACGACCCCCGTGCCCTCCAGCCCCACTGGCTGCCCCAAGCTGCCGTGCTCCTCCAGGGGATATTTACGGCCCCCCCCCCCCCCGCAGGTCCTTCCCCCTGTCCCTACAGACGTGTCCCCCGCCAGCCGAGCCCCAGCCCAGTCGGAGTAAAGTGCTGCAAAGCCATAAAAATCTGACACGCCTCCCCATCTGCTGTTTATTTTCCCTCGCTCTCCGCAGCCACGCGGGCCTCTCGCCTGTCCCTGAACGCAGCAGGCAGGCCCCTGCCGTCCGGCCTTTGCACCTGCCCTCCCCTCTGCTTGGAAGCCCTTCGCTCAGTCACGCAGCTCCTCCTGGCTTCCTTCAGGGGTTCTCGTCACGTGCCACAGAATTGTCTGTTGCCTCAGAGCAAAAAACCCCAAACCTTAGTGGCCTAAAGCAGTGAACACTTACGATCTCCCAGTGTTTCTTTGGTCTGGGAATTTAAGAGCAGCTTGGTCGGGCAGTTCTGGCTCAGGGTCTGTCCTGAAGGCGAAGGCAAGGTGTTGGCCGGGCCGTGTGTGATCCTCTGAAGGCTGGAAGACACACTTCCCAGGAGGCTCCCTCACGTGCCCCACGTGGGCCTCTTTCTGCAGGGCTGCCTGGTGTCCTCGTGGCATGGCAGCCTGCTCCACAGAGAGGACAGGAGGGGGCCACAGTGCCTCTTAGGACCCAGCCTCGGGGGTTCCATACTGCCCTCCAGCACATCTTCCCCTCCTCTTGGTGTGGGAGGTGATCGCTAAGTTCAGCCCACGCCGCAGGGAAGGGGAGTGAGGGTCCACCCTGTGAGGGGAGGGTGTCACAGAACCCTCTTCCATCAGGAACTTTCTCTGGCCTGTTCTAAAGGTCCAGAGTAAGATTGCAGGCCTCGTCCGTGTGCCGTGTCCCGTGTCCACCTAGGCTTTCATCTTGAATACGCCGGGGACATTATTGTCCCTCCCCTTACCAGGATCCCTCCTCCCCTACCAGGGCGGGGATTTTCATCTTTGTTCACTGGTGAATCCCAGCGCTTAGGACCTGCCTGGAGCATTATAGGTGCTTAACAGATAGGGAATGAGACAGTACATTCTTGATGCTCCATTTTCTGGATTAGAAAACTGAGGTTGGAGAAGGCAGTTAAACTGGGCCTTGGCTGCGGCCCCACAGGCAAGAAGGGAGGAGCTGGGACAGACCCCGAGCCTGCTGGCTCTGCCGTCCCCTCACCATGTAGAGCTGCCTCTCAGATAAGGGCCCGGATGCTCCCCTGGCCTTGGGGAACTGGGGCCCCTGGGGGGCAGCACTGACCTCCCTCAAGAGCAGGCGAGGTCCCAGCAGCCCCTCAGAGTCTTCCCACCCCCCCCCCCCCGCTCTCCAGCAGCCTCACAGGGCTGACCCCAGGTCACCTGCACCTCCCGCAGGTAGAACCACTTTTTGGTAATGAAGATGTCATTTTTGTTACTGACTTTACACTTTTCTCTTTAAGGAATGTGTTTACTGTGAGAATAAGGGACAAGACGACATCTGTGTACCGTATGAGGAAGATGCTCCAACCCTGGGTCTCAGTGAAGCCACAGACGCCAAAGAGGAGGAAAATGGAGCCCCCTTGAGTCACAGATTTGAAGAACGGACCTAACTCTCCTCCCTGCAGCCGACAGCCCGTGATCTACATTAGATGGTGCTCAGAAGCGATGAAAGATTTTCACATCTGTTTGTAATGAAATGGACAGATAAACTTATGTTGCTTTTTTTTTTTGTTTTAGGAAAAAAACGCATAATTTTCTGAAGGAATGATTTAAAATGGGTGAGGGTGGGAAGGGATTAGGAGGAAATAGACTTTTCTATTTAAAACGTAAATACAGAGTTTGGGACAGATTTCATGATTATTTAACTTGAGAAAGACTGAATCCCCTGTGCACGCAGCAGGGAGGTTTCCCTAGGGCTCTCGGCGGTCCGTGGACTTGAGGAGGCTTCTCACTGGCCCCCGGGGGTGTCCAGAGGCATCTTCCAGGCTGTGGCAAACAGCTGGGATGCCCCCGGTCCTTCCGGAGCTGCCCTGGGTGTGTTTGGATCAGATCAGATCCTGTGCTCTGGGGGCTGCTCTTCATCTAAGTCGTCATTTAGTCCAACTAGTTTTTGAAACATCAAATGGAGATCACAGCCTCTCCTAATTTTCTGTCAAAGTGTTTCACGTGGATCGGCGTGAAGCGTACTCAGCAAACCAGCACCTTCCGCTTCGGCTACTACAGTGGCAAACGTTTCAATCTGATGTAGCTTGTGTTTGGGGCGAACAAAGGAGAGATGCTCACTCCGGACAGAAGAGGCCCCCGTGGTTTGTGTGGCCAACTCCATCAGACTAGCACACACCCAGAACCTTCTGCATATTTCTACATCATTCTTGTATCCTTTTCAGACCATGACCCATATGTAGACAAAATACGGCGTTGACTGTCTCTGTGGTGACTTCCCTTTGCAGACCAGGCTCTGACCGCCACATCTGGGACCCGTTGGTGTTTGTCCTTCAGTTGGAGCCTCCCAGACATGAGCTCTGACACTGTGAGCTGGTGACCCCGTCTGTGTTTTCCTGGGTGCCGTGAGCTCACCTCTCCCCGCACCCTGGGCTGGGACGCCAGCCCTCGTTCTTTTCATGAGCCTGACCTCACTTGGGGCAGTTTCCAGTCCTTGCAGTGACGGTCCTAGCATCACTGGGACCCCTGGGGAAGAGTGAGGCCAGTCTGCCCATCTCCTTAGAAAACCTCACGTTGCATCATGTATCCTAAAGATTGGGGAAAAGCTATATTGGTCCCTGGAGTGAATGGAAAGTTACCACAGGTGAAACAATTGACTTAAAATCGGGTCGAGTTTGCAGAAACCGAAAAGAAAGCGGGCTTCCCCCTGTCCTCTGAGAGAGAAGCGGCTGCTAGAGTAAATGGAGCCTCCTTGGAATGGCTGGGTTTTCCGTCTTAACGTTTGGATAGTAATCCGATTTCTCATAAGCTCAAGTATAAGAATACTGGTGGGGTTTTTTTTTAACTATGTGTAAAGAAACAGCACCTTCAGATGCCCAAAATGAGGTAATAACCTCTGCGTCTGTGTGGAGAATAGATGCCTCCGAACCTGCCTCCTCCCTCTGAAGTCCGATCATTAAGGGATTAGATGCTAGTCAAGGTCACATGTATGTTACCTGAACATACAACTGTCAAAACGTTTTCCAGTGTTATGAATGTTTACCATCAGCATTATTTTATTTACATGATTTGTGCTCATTGATTGTTAAGTGCATAGCTTTAACCCGTGCTCAGAAGTTGACAGTAGGAGCATTTTGTGAAATTGTTTACACGGTGCCACGCATCGAGACGTGTTTCCTTTAGTATGTGTGCTTACACAGGGGTTATAAAACCTTTTTTTCTCGATTTTAAACTGAGCCTTCTTTTTAATCTATTCCTAAAAAGACATGTAAATAAGCTCTCAGAGTCTGTGTAATGACTTGGTAAGCCTTGCTGGACAAGTGGTTTGTTCATGCACAAACCAAACTTTCTTCACCCAGTGCAATATGTTTGTTTACTGCTTGTGTCTTTTTATGACTGTTTTTGCTTTTTAGAAAATTGGTAAATAAAGCAAGTATATTTTTGTTGTTAATTGTATGTATTTTTAATGTAGCACAGAGCAAGAATAAGAGAGATCAAAGATTACCAAAAGATTAAAAAAAAAAAAAAAGAAAAGAAAAAAGAACTCCAGAAATGCTGTGTGAGGGACACGTCTGTCACCAAGGGCTCCCTCATCTCTCCCATTGCACAGTGAGCCCCTCCCTGCGCGGGCGCGTGGGCACCTCTCTTCCGTGCCCCCTCACCACACGCTGCCGGAGCTGCCCAGTGAAGTCTTAGGATGTGAAAGTCACAAAATGTAAACTCTAATCCTGTGATCCAGTGCTCCCACGGGCATTTCACTTGCAGATGTAGGGGTGGGGCTGCCTGACTCAGCTCCCAGCTCCTGTCCACTCTGAGGTGGCCCCAGGCACCTACTCTGTTCCCTTTGTGCCCTGCCCAAGGTTGTCTGTGCCTCCTGGGCTAGCTGGCAGCGTGCTGGTCATGGGGCTGAAGGCAGAGGTCAGAAGGATGCCAGCCAGAAAGGCCTCATGTCTCCATCGGAGACCACAGAGGCGGCACCGCACCCTCCCCCACCGCACACTCCCAGTTCTTGCCACATTGATGAAGCCTTGCGGGGCTGGTCCAAACAGGGGAGTCCTGCTTCCAGCCTCCTCCCACTTTTCATGCCAGCACCATGGGGAACCGAGCAAAGAGATGAATGGATCCTGGATCCAGTGCCCAGCCTCCCAGAAGCTCCCTGAGGTCAAGCAGGGGCTTGACCCCCTGCCTCCTGACCTAGTGGTGATGGGGAGACGGGGTGTGGGTGGGGAGACAAAGAAAAAGTTCTCCCAGTGAGTACAGAAGCCTCTGCAAACTGGCCTTAAATGGCCAGATATGGCTGTTTCACCAAACTGAATGCCACTGGGGATTCTTAATTCTGTTTTTATTTACCATATAACCCCAAAGGCACCCCCCCCCACTTTATTTCCAGACCAAAAGGAGCTTCTCCAAGCTTTCTGGGCTGATTGCCTACGAGGGCCCTGAACATGCATAGGCTGGCTGCTGCCTTTGTTCCCTGGGGATTTATGGCCTGCCACCCCTGCCGCTAACTGGTCCCCCTGTGGCCACCACAGACCTGCCCAGCCTCTGCGGGCCTCTGTTCCTGGATCTGGGGGGGGATCAAAGGGCCCAAATGCTCAGGAAGTCTGTGCTCAAGCAACCTTTGAAGGTAGGATCAGTCCAAGAGACAAATGGCAGGAAATGGGTCCACTAGGGGAGGTTGTGCAAAGGAGGGAGAGAGGGCTTGGTGGCCCTGAGATGGAACAACCAGGCTTCTGGGAGGAAAAGGCCAAGCCAGCCAGCCAACGGATGCACTAAGGGAAATTGAGGCGAACTTCAAAGATGGGGCCTTGGGCAACTTCTGGTCCATCCAAAGATCTTATTGATTCCTAATATCCTGCTCTATCTTCGTGCTTTTTTACCTCGGGGTAGTTGGTCACAACGAGGCTTATCCCAGCACTTAATTTCTCCTTCCTTCAACTCTATGGACAACACTCCTCAAACCCCACTTTCCCATGTAAGATGAGACTCTTAAGGTCCCTCTCCCTCCCTTCAGCCTCCTCCCTTCTCCTGACAACTGTTACCTATCCTTTTGTTTTTACAAAGTCAGCTTTATATCATATTCCATAACCATAATAAGTCCTCCTTCCCTTCTCTAAAGATTGATTCTAAATGTTGAAACCTCATGAACAGTGTTACATTGTTTTGACTGTGAAGGAACTGTTAGCTCCTAGGTCAGTCAATGTGCTGAGATTACATTTCTCTTTGGGGGGAGTTTTTTGTTTTTCCTGGAGTTCCTAGTTGCCTCTCATTTTTTGCTTGCACTGTCCACCTCTATCATGCCTTCCTCCCTATACCCATGCCCCATCCAACCAAGTGTTCTATTGATCTTTTCCCAGAGGCCTCCCCTGGGGCACTGACCATCATGTTCCAACAGGAACTGCCTTTCATGGAGAGCATTCTAAAATACTTGTTTGGCTTTGTTCAAATAATACAATGGGTAAAGGGAGGCATATGCATCAGACTACAAGAAATACCACTGAGTTTCTTTTTTCATATTTCAGATTCTCAAAGTAGTGGAAACTTAATTGTACTTACTTAGGGGTCTCCTTCCCCGGAGTGATGTCTAAGTGGTGAAGAAGAGAAAAGTCACAGACCAGTTATGGGCTCTCATGGGGTCCACACTGAGCCCCCTCCCCTGTCAGCCCCACCACTAGGGGTAAGGGGAGAAGGGCATTTGGGTCTCTGAGCAGCCAGGTGAGGGGGAAGGAAGAGACCTGAGCTTTCTGGCATGCAGGGGGGACTGAAAACAGCAGGGGATGACTGAAGTAAAGGGGTAGGTTTCTACCTGGATGATCAGTGCTAGGCTGGGAAGGTCTTAGAAGCCTGCTCACAGAGAAGCAAACAAGAGGCTGAGTGATGAGAGGTGAAAATTGACAGAAGAAACTCTCAGGTAGCTATAGATAGACGTCAGTGAGGTGACTTTGGGAAACGTCAAACCTCTTACCAAACTCACCCTGTTTGTAAAGGTCCTTCTAGTGGGGACCCCAAAGTGAAATAGTCACAGGGAGTAAGATCCATCTTAGGTGGCTGGGGTGGGGCATATTTGTGGCCTAGTACTACCACTCACTGCACTGCAGTCCCTGGATGTTTCCTTCCCCTGCTGCTTTCCAGCCAGGCTTGGGACATCCCCTCACCTTCCCTACCCACCCAGGCTTCTGCTGAGGCCAGGCTCTGTGCTGGAGGTAGATAGGAGGTTCTAGGTAGGTACCTTGACAAAGGGATGCTTATTGTCTGGAGGGATGTGGACCAGACCCTGGCAATCCCAATCCCTGGTGAGTAGTACGGGACTGGGTAAGGGTGCGGTGCTACTGTGGGGCAGGTGCACTCCCACCGGAAAGAGGAAGAGGAATAGGGAAGCTGAGACCTAAACAGTGAGGAAATAGATATTTGGGGGAGTGCTGAAGAGTGTCCCAGGTGGCAGGCTCAGTCTTTGTGAAGGCCTGGCGGCCACAGCCCATTTTCCCATCCCAACCTGGCTGCGCCGTGAAGTGGACCTAAGCCAGTGGAGCAGGGAACAGGCGGCGGTCCCCAGGGTGCTGCCCAAGGTCGCGGCCCCCCCCACCCGCCCACTCACCCCACCCACAGGGAGGCCAGTCTGGCAGATGGGCGGCCTGCGGTGGGGGTGGCGGTCGTCTGGCGGACACAGGCTCACCCGCCATCCGCCGCCGGACAAAGCGGGCCTAGACAAAGGCGCGGCCAACACCTGTCGCTCTTGGCGCGGCCCCCGCTTTTCTCCACCGAAGCGGCTGCAGCTGCCAACTGTCATGGGCATCAAGTTACGGGGACCAGACGGCGGCCTACGCGAATCTGGTGAGGGGAGGGCTGGGAGGAAAACGGAGCCGAGGGGGGACGGGGCGGGGGACCGGGGACGAAGGAGACTGGCCAGGGCGAATGAACAGGAGTGGGGACCACAGAAGGACGGGCGGGGAGCAGGGAGGACCGGGAAGAGTGGGCGGGAGGAGGAACAGTGAAGGGTGGGGAGGGCGGTCAGGGATGTACAGCAGGGGCGGGGGCGTGTGGCTGGGAGGGAAAGGGAGGTCACAGGGGGACATGGGGGAGCTCAGGGGAGACAGCGATGATGATTAGAAGAGAATGGGCGGCTGGTGAGGGGCGGTGGTGGGTGGTACCAGGGAGGAAGCGGCGGGCGGGGGAAGGGTGACCTGAGAAGGAGCGCCAGGAGGAGGGGCGGTGCCGGCTGGCCGGCGGACCCCGCCCCACTAGGATCCCCGCGCGGGCGGAGGGCGGTGTCGAGGGTCGAGTCCGGTGTCGGGACCCACAGATGCGCAAGAAACTCAACGGAGCCATAGGGCCGCTGCCACCGCCGCTACCCCGTGGGCCCCCATCTCCCCGGGGCTCCGCAGCTATCCCAAGCCAGACCCGTAGACCTTTCCAGGTCCAGAGACCGCGGCGTTGACTGTGGCTCTGCCCTAACAGAATCCAGCACCCCGACAGTCGCGCGGGAGCGCTCCTCCCGGGAGGCACCTTGCACGAACTAGGACAAGTGTGACTGAATGAATGCTGCTCCCACGCACAGCAGACCTGGGGGCCTGGCTCAGGTAGGGAGAGCAACAGACGCAGCCCTGGCCGCCGCTCTCCGGGTCACCGCCCCCTCGGGTGCCCCAAGCCGCTGGGGTTGCGAGGAGGCCGGGCTGGGGGCCCCGCCCGCCGACCACGCCCCACCAGCTGCCCGCCGACCCGGGCGGCGGGGCCGGACAATGCGCGCCGCTCCCATTGGCCGCGGCGCACCTCGAAGCCCGCGGCTCGGGGCCCGCGCGGCCAATCCGTGCATTGAGATGCAAATAAGATGCTATAAAAGGGGAGGGGCCGCGGCGGGCGGAAGACGCGAAGGAGCGAGGGCCGCGGCCGCCCCAGCGGAGCAAGGCAAGGGGCGCGGGCGCTAGTCGCGCTCGCCCCGCTCTGGGCGGTGCGGGTCATGGCTCCGCCCCCGGCGCCCGGCCGGGACCGTGCGAGCCGGGAGAATGAGGACGGCTGGGAGACTCGGGGGGACCGCAAGGTGCGGGCCGGGGCCTCAGGGGGGCAGGCGGGCGGGAGGCCCGGGACCTGAGCTCAGTCGCCCGCTTCCCGCAGGCCCGGAAGCCCCTGGTGGAGAAGAAGAGGCGCGCGCGGATCAACGAGAGCCTTCAGGAGCTGCGGCTGCTGCTGGCGGGCGCCGAGGTGAGACGGGGTCGCCGGGCGAGCTGGCGGGCGCCCTGGGGCCGCTGGGCCGGAGAGCGGGGTTCGCGGCGCCGCCCGGCCTCACCGACCCCCCCCACACGCCCCCGGCGCTCCCGCCGGCGCAGGTGCAGGCCAAGCTGGAGAACGCCGAGGTGCTGGAGCTGACGGTGCGGCGTGTGCAGGGCACGCTGCGGGGCCGGGCGCGCGGTGAGTGGCGGTGGGGCGCGCGGGCGGGGCGCGGGGCGCGTTCGCCCAGCCTGTCCCCGGCCGCGGACTGGGGACTTCCCCGCCCGGCGCCCCTGCACTGTCGGCGGCGAGGGCGACCTCCGGGTCCCGTGGGTGAGCCCTGTCCCCGCGGGCTGGGCGGGCCTGGCCACCGCAGCGGCTGCTTACCGGACGGGGCGCCGCTCTCTCCCTCCCACTCCTGGCGCAGAGCGCGAGCAGCTGCAGGCGGAAGCAAGCGAGCGCTTCGCGGCTGGCTACATCCAGTGCATGCACGAGGTGCACACGTTCGTGTCCACGTGCCAGGCCATCGATGCCACCGTCGCCGCAGAACTCCTGAACCACCTGCTCGAGTCCATGCCTCTGCGCGAGGGCAGCAGCTTCCGGGATCTGCTGGGGGACGCCCTGGCCGGGCCTCCGGGAGCCCCTGGGCGAAGCGGCTGGCCCACGGGAGGGGTCCTGGGGTCCCCTCAGCCCAGTACCCCAGGCCCCGGGGACGACCTGTGCTCCGACCTGGAGGAGGCCCCCGAGGCTGAACTGACCCGAGCGCCTGCTGAAGGGCCAGACTTGGTGCCAGTGGGCCTGGGCAGCCTGACCGCTGCCCGCATAGCTCAGAGCGTCTGGAGGCCTTGGTGACTAACACCAGCCCGAGGTTTGCGAGGGTGGGCGTGGCCTTCCCTTGCTCTGTTCCCTCCTCCCTGCGGTCCAGATGTGGTGGGGCGAGGGGGCCTGGCCGTCTCCCAGGGCTGCTTGCTCTCTTCCTCCAGTGGCTGGGTTGCCGGGCAGTCTGGGATGACCAGCCCAGTCAGGCCCCTAGCCCTGTTTCTTAAGGAAGTATCTCTTACGGACCCCACAGTCCCGTCCCCCCCCCCCCCCGGCCCGTGGGTGGAGGGCAGGAGCTACAGGCAGGAGGAGGAGGAATCTTAGGGAACCAGGGTTTTCCAGGGTTTCACTGTCCCAGCCTTCTCAGGTACCGTGTGGATCTGGGGGCAGGGGTGACCAGAATGGTGCCGAAGTCCTTCTCGGGCCTGGGCACTAGTGACGGGACAGAGGGACACCTCAGACCCTGACAGCCCTGGCCTGAGCAGAAGCTTGAACTTGCCACTTGAGTCAGGACACAGGAGAGGCGGGTGCTTCCTCCACCTGCCAGAGAGAAGCACAGCTCCCTGGACGTCTTGAGTCTGTGTGTTAGGTTACCACCACGTGTTCCAGTTTTCTTAAATAAAGCATCTTGGAGAGTTAGCTACCCTTCTGGAGTAGGACTGAACGATGTCGCGTCATTGATGTGTCTAATGTGTAAATACTACTCGAGGGGCGTTTTTCTTGTATCTGATGCTGGCAAATGTTTCTAAAAGCTCTCACCCTTTGTCAGCAGCATGAGGAGCACAGTGGTGATGGAGAGGAGACACCTTGCGGCGCGTGTCACGGTGGACACTGCTTCCGCCTCCCCAGGAACTGTGTCACGGCATCCTGGAGATGGATACCATTGCCATGGGGTTTGTCTCCCAAGTAACAAAGCAACAGGGGAACAGCCCGCCCCCCAACCATTCTCTGGTTCGTGACCTTCTAGGAACAAAACTAATGCCTACTCCCTAGCCATGTGGTTTGGAAGTTTCTCTCAAAGACCTGTTTTAGGATCCACGAGCGTGATGCAGATGTCAGTCTACTTGTGTGAGGTGGTCACTTTTCCTGGCAGAAGAGGGATCTTCCCCCAGTACCAGTGAGTTCAGGGACATGGAGAGCCTCCCCTTCATGGCTTGAAGTGCAAGCCCCGTTGCTCTACTCAGCTTGGACTAGAGGTCACAGTGGGCTGCCCAAGAGGTCAGAGACCTTGGAAGGAGGGGGAGGGGACGGGCAGCAGGGGTGGAGGGAGGTTCCCTCCTGGGCTAGGCCAGGGCCCGCAGACAGCAGGTGGTCAGTTGACAGCGGTCACTGCCACAGGGAGCCCGGCCCGGTCACTCCTACTCCAGGACCCCAAAGCAACTTGAGTTGCCAGTGCCCAGACTGGGGCTGCGGGGTGACAACTCAGGATTGACACGTGGGTCTCCTCTCTGGTTGGGCGCCTTGGCTTCAAGAACATCTTTCCCAGCAGCCCTTTGACAAAAGCCTCCCGGCGGGTCCTGGCCACCAGGGGTGTTTCACATTGGCCCCCCTGTGGTTCAGTCTCAGACCTCAGCCACTAGGCTCTAACCAGATGCAATTTATTTTTAGCGACTGGGGAGAGGTTGGGACAGGGTGGAAGAGGCAGCTCCATAAGGGAGGGCTCAAGAGGGATGGAAACGTTATTCCTGGGATTATTTTAGCTGCCCCAGACAGACTGATGTAGGATGTGTCCATGGGGACACGGATGGAGCACAGGTGCCCATGCAGGTCTCAGTTGCCTGTGGCTTCCGACAGCACCCAAAGGCCACTGTGATGAGTGCCGAAGCCATTTGGGGGGCATCTGCCAGGGACTGTTTTGAAGCATCAACTCCTTCCTCTCATGCCCACACTTTGTCACATTCTCCCAGAGACCCTGGAAGAGGGCCAAGGGGACCCAGGACTCGGGATGCAAGGTGCAGGAGGCTGACCTGGGGGGAAGGGTGTCGCTGGGACCGGGACCCGCCTCAGGTCAGAAGCCACTAAAGCCAAAGCAGTGGTCCTGCGCTCCTCCCACCTCTGATTCAGCCAGTTTGTACGGTGTGCCTCAGGAGCAGCCTCTTTACCAGACATGTAAGTGGTCCCCAGAGTGGCGACCACAGTCAGCCTCTGTGAGTGAGAGCTGCTCTCGCCTCTTGGAGCCTGGACCACCAGCTTCCTGCCTTCATTCCTTCAAAAGCTCTTTGCAAATTTCCCACTCTGCCAGACAACTCTTTCATACCACCTCCCCTCTCGGAAACCCCCAAGGCTCCCTCACAGGCCTTGCTCTTGACTTTGGTAGCATTGCTTCGTCATTCCCTGAGATGAGCCTCCCTCCCACTTCAAGTCCCTGGCCCACTGTATTAGTCTTCTGTGGCTACCATAAATCGCCACAAACTTGGTGGCTTAAAGTAACATTATTATCTTGCGTTTCTGTGGAAGTCTGACACAGGATTCACTAGGCTAAACGAGAACCTAGAGCTTTCAGAACAGCTACATTCCTTCATGGAGGCTTGAGAGTGAATTCCTTTCCTTTCCTTTTCCTGCTTCAGAGGTCACCCACATTCTTTGGCTGGTGGCCCCCTTCCTCCACCTTCCAAGCCAGCAACAATGCATCTATCACACCCTTCTGCCATAGTCACATCTCCTTCTGACCCTTGTGCCTCCCTCTTCCTTCTACTTTTAAGGACCCTCATGATGAGACTGGGCCCACCTGGATAATCCAGGATCATCTCCCTGTCCCCAGGCCCTTAATCCTCAATCAGATCTGCAAAACCTCTTTTGCGGGACTCATGTAAGGTAACACACTCACAAGTTCCGGGAATGATGATGTGGACATCTTTGGGGGACCACTAATCTGCCAACCATACCCACGTGGGCCTCTGCCCAGGCATCCTGCCTTCCATCGTGATGCAGTAGGGTGCCAGCCTTCCACGCAGGCATCGGATTTGGTCCCCTCGACCTCTCAGTGACTCTGCTCCATCACTAATCCTCTCCTCCCTCTGCCTCATTCTGCAAAGAAGCTGAAATGTCTCCTTCTGGAGAAAGCGGAGATAAGACCTCCTTGGACTTTGCCGTACCCTATTAGCCTCTGCCTCCTTGCTCTGCTCGAAAGCAACATTCCGTAAAAGCGTAAAAGCGCTGTTTACCCGAGCTGTCTCCACTTGCGCACCTCTCACCTCCCTTCATGCCTTTCCAGTCAGGCCATTGTTCCCTCCCCTCCAGTGACCCTGCCCTGGTCAAAATCTCCAGTGACTGCCAAGTTGCCAAGTCCAGCGGTCCTGTCTTAAGTTTCTTGCTCAACCTTCCGCCAGCGAAGCACTCCTGGGTTATCAGCCCCTCCCTCCTGAAACTCTCTCTTCTCTCGAACTCTAAAACACCCAGTGTCCTGGGTTGTCACTGGCCATCCCCAATCTCCTTTGCTAGATTCGCCTCTCCTAGATGCACACTTGAGGCTCTGTGTCCTTCCCTATCACCCCTGCCCAGACCCCACTCGGTCCATTTGTTTTGTCCCATCGTGCGCCCTTGATGCGAAGCCCATCTCCATCCTTGTGGGCCCCTATACTCTCCTGTTTGCTTAGTATCTCCACTCCGACGTCTGATGGGCATCACAAACCACAGCCCAAGCGCCACTGACTCTCACAGCCGATGCACTGTCACTACCCCACTCACTGCCCGTTCATGGCACCCCACTGATTAGGCAAAAAAATCTATAGAAGCCACACTCTTTCTTCGCCTGTCATCTCACCTTCAGCCAATCAAGTGCATGAGCTATACTTTTTTTTTTTTTAAGATTTATGTATTTATTTGAGAGACAGCACGAGCGGGAGGGGCAGAGGGAGAGGGAAAGTCCCAAGCAGACTCCCCGCTGAGCGCAGAGTCCCACAAAGGGATTGATCCCACCACCCGAGATCACAACCTGAGATCACGGCCTGAGCCCAAACCAAGAGTCGGGCACCCAACCGATTGCGCCCCCCAGGCACCCCATGAGCTCTACTTCTAAATCCACTCTCCAGTTGTCATCTTTCCACCGACAGAGTGCTGACATCCTCATCTCATCTTTGACCTGGACTTGGGCAGCAGGGCCAACTCGCCTCCCCACTTCCACGTGGGGCTCCTGGCAGAGGCCGCCTCCGGGGTCCCTCCCTCCCGTAGCTCTGCTCTAGGCTCGGGCCTTGGCTAGAGACCTGAGAGCGAGGATCCGGTCAGTCTCGCTCAGTGCCGTTCCTGGACGGCCTGGAGCCGGCGCTGGGGAAACCGGAGGGATTTGGGAATAAGGGAGCAGAGCTCCAGGGGCCCTGGGGCTGGACTCCCCGGCGCCCAGCTCACCGAGGCGCTCGGAGACGCTGGCGGGCATTCCGCGCTCAGCGGGGCGGGGGCATTGGCCACGCCCTCACCCCGCCCCGCCGGAGAGCGAACCGCGGAGCCTCCTGGGAGATGTAGTTCTTCTCCTTCCACTTCCCTTTCTGCGAGGCCGCTTCAGGCGGAGCCGGCACCGCGACTCCCAGAGGCCTCCCGGCCCGGAGGCCACGCCCCCTGCCGCGAACGCCCAGAGCCCGGTCCTCTGCCGGACCGAGTCCAGCCGCAGCCAGGACCCTCGAGCGGTTGGCTAAGGGGCCGTGTGGCCGACCGAGGCTGGGCTGCCGTCTCTCCAGCAGCCCTGCGACCGGGACAGGAAGAGAGGAAGGCGCCTCGTGAGAACGCGAAGACAGAGGGCGCCCCGGCGGGTCTCTGCCCAGACTGCCACCCAGAGCCTCGGGAGGTCGGGAGAATTGAAAGTGCAGGCAAAGCCACCAGCGGCGGGTGCCGAGGAAGGAGGGGGTCGTTTCAGGCTGTGGAACGGAAGCAGGTCTGTTGAGGAGGGAACCCGAGCCTTGCTGACGGTGCCCGAGACCAAGCCCCGGCCTTGAGCGGCCTTCACTCTCCGCCTGCGCTGAGCACCTGGTGTGGGCTGCGGCCCAGGACAAACTGACCGGACAGACCCCTGCTGTCGTGGAACTCGGCTTCTCTTAAAATGGCCGAGAGCCCACAGAGAGCCACCGGCCTCCGCAGACTGCAGACGTAGACAGGCATCGCTTTTGAGAGCAGCCAGGGAAGCCCCCAGCTTATCAGATTGTTCGTGCCCGTCCTTGGGTTCGGGTGGAGCCGGAAGGAGACGGGATAAGCTTTTAGACTGGGGACCCAGAGGCCTACCAGCTTCTCGTGGAGCGCCCAGGTATTTACTCTGGCTAGACCTGTTCCGCTTCATCGTTGCCTCGACCATCAGCCGATGACACTTGGGGCACTGTCCTCTGACCCCCTCCAGATCCCGCCCTCCTTTAACCTCGGAAAATCTTGTCGGTGCCCCTAGACGTCTCAGTCGCCCCCCGCGGTGAGGCCGGCTCCCAGGCCGTGAGCTCCTACCTTCTGTCCACGCCCGCTCTCCCAACAAACTTGTGAAACCTCATTGGGATCTCCTAGTCTTGTCCTCGGGTTTGCTTCACAGTCGGGTTTCTTGAAAATCATTTCTATTCTCATTTTCTTCATTTGTTCACCTGTTTGCTCATCATAAAGTTTCACGCTGGCCCACATTTCTGTTCACTCTACTGAAAACTTCTGGAAGTCTCTGATGAAGTCCTTATTGCCAAGCAGACTGTTTTCTTCTTACGTAAATATTGCGGCATTTGGCACTGTCAATAAACTCATGCTTCTTAAAACCCTGTTCTCGGGGCGCCTGGGCGGCTCAGTCGGTTAAGCGACTGCCTTCGGCTCGGGTCATGATCCCGGAGTCCCGGGATGGAGCCCCGCATCCGGCTCCCTGCTCGGCGGGGAGTCTGCTTTGCCCTCTGACCCTCCCCCCTCTCATGTGCTCGCTCTCTCTCTCATTCTCTCTCAAATAAATAAAATCTTTAAAAAAAAAAAACCCAAAACCTGCTCTCGGTCTAGTTGTCCTGCTTCCCCTTCAACCATTCCTTCTCAGATTCCAGACAGGGCTCTTCTCAGCCCACGGTTTATTGCTCTGTCCCGTGTTTCCTTCCTCAGTCCTCTTATCTCTATAGACGAAAGTCTGTATATCTCCATGGCTTTCCCTCCTGTGTCACTGACTCTAAAAATGACTTCCAGCCCAGCTGGGCTCTCTGGAGCTCTCGTGGCGTTTATCCAGCTGCCCCTAGTTGTCGGCCCTCATGGCTCCCACAGGTTCTTCAAACTCAGCAAATTCCACCTGAACCCAGCTCTTCTGCAGGACCTGCACCTCCTGTCGTGTTCTGGATCCCTGAGAGCACCATGGCTGTCCTCCACCGCCCAGGGCGGATGCCTGACGCTCAAGGAGGTACCTCCTTGCCCTTCCGCCGCACCATGTGAGCAACGCCCAGTAACTGTCAGTTCCACCTCTTCAGTCGCTGTAACCAACGAATGAGTTGGCGTCGCCTCCCTCGTCCCTCTCCCTCTGTCCACTGCTGCCGCGTTCTTAGGTCAGGTTCTTACCCCCCAGCCGGACGGTGGCAGTGATCCTTAGGAAAACTACACCTCGTGTTACCTCCTGAACTACAGTCCTTCCAAAGCCCAACACTGTGCAGATGAGCAGAGCGCAGGAGGCCCACGACCCCCCGGGTCCACTCAGAGCTTCAGAGCTCCGCCTTCAAGCCCCTCTCCCCCGTTCCCGTCCCTGTTTCCATCTCCTGGCCAGGTGTGTGGCTACACACACACACACCCCACACACACACCACACACCCCACACACACGCCACACACACACCCCCACACACATCACACACACACCACACACCCCCCACACACACCACACACACCATACACACACATCACACACACACCACACACCACACCCCCACACACACCACACACACCACACACCCCTGCTGCTCTTCTCTGCAATTGCTTTCAGGGTTGGGAAGGATTTCCCGGGCACCCAGTTTTAGGCAGTTGTCAAGTGTCTCTTTCATTTTCCTGGTGGTATAACTCAGACGGTGTTTGTTCTCTCACAGTATTTACCGGATGCCTACTCTTTGTCAGGCATGATTCCAGTTGCTGGAGATGAAGTTTCTTCTCGAGCGTACACTTTTAGCAGGAAACCAGACAAAAAATGATGATACGGCAGAGGCAGTGTGTCTGTGCCAAGAAGAAAAGTAAGTGCAGAGGACAAGGAGGAACGGTGCAGAAGCAGGGCACAGGTGCGCGGGCCGCTTGGAGACCACCTGCCCCGCAGGCTTTACTCGAGCAGAGCAGTGACGTGTGGAGGAACGAGCAAGCAGGTCTCCCGGGGAAGGGATGTTCCAGGGAGGAGCAGCAGCAAGTGGGGCCGGTTCTGGGGCCTGGGCAGCCGGACCCTCACAGTCTCCTCGCAGTCGTTCCTGCGTGTCTGTATTTCCTTCCGTAACAACAGCAATGCCATCCCTTCGCTGACCCCAGGTGCCAGGGCCCTCGGCGTGCGGCATCTTAGCCGCTCCTTAAACGTCGCAGTGACCCCGCCGTGGGTATCACTAGTCTCCATTTTACGGGTGAGGGACTGAGGCTCAGAGAGGTTCAGTCACTTCTCTTAAACTAGATTTTTTTTTAAAGATTTTATTTATTTATTTGAGAGAGAGAATGAGAGAGAGCACACGAGAGGGGGGAGGGTCAGAGGGAGCAGCAGACTCCCCGCCGAGCAGGGAGCCCGACGCGGGACTCGATCCCGGGACTCCGGGGTCACGACCTGAGCCGAAGGCCGTCGCCCAGCCGACGGAGCCACCCAGGCGCCCCTGAACTAGGTTTTTCTTTAAAAAGCCATACACACTGCCAGGAAAAGTCGAGCATTACAGAAGGCCGGCCGTGGAAAACCGGGGCCTGCCTTCTGCCTCCGCACGCATCCCTTCGTCCCCCGCTCCAGGAGTCTCCACGGTTAACAATTTCTTGGGTGACCGTTTTGATGCTTTCCACGCCTCTGCAAGCATACATACCTAG
This sequence comes from Callorhinus ursinus, assembly GCF_003265705.2. Classification (NCBI taxonomy): domain Eukaryota; kingdom Metazoa; phylum Chordata; class Mammalia; order Carnivora; family Otariidae; genus Callorhinus; species Callorhinus ursinus. The sequence continues at coordinate 1,382,775 of NW_027397064.1, forward strand.
GGTAAATGTCTTTTTCTGCAAATGGGACCATTCTGTACATACCATTCTGCAGCTTTCGGAACCCAACAGTAGAACCCCGGTTCAGCGGTGTACCTGTGATGTGCCACGCTGCGTCCTCAGCACCAGGGACACAGTGGTGAGGAGGAAAAGCCCCTCCCTCGTGGGGCCCGCCTGACCCACCATGTTGCCACGCGCAGAGGCTTCTCGTGCACAGTAGCCTCACCCAGGGTGTAGACAGGGTTTCCAAGGCTTTTCCAAGGCTGCTCAGCGAACAGCCTGTGTACTTTGCCACATGTACCCTATGTTTCTAGAATTAAGATGGCATGTCATTGAAAATGTGTAAATGTCGGATTGCTGCCCGGCAAACCTGTCTTGCATTACGCTCCTTCAGTGGAGAAGGGGGCAGTTTTCTGCACTCTCCTTAATAGTAGACATGCCTATCTCACTGATTTACGATGATGAAAACAAGTTTTTTAAGGGAAGGATATTGAATTTTGTGGGTGCAAAGTGTGCCCGGGTCTTGGTTAGAACGGCCCGTGTCCACCTTGTTCTCTTCCGTCTCCGTGCTCTGCCGCCCCTCATCTCTGCCCTTCCCCATCACACCCGTCCTCCGCGGGCTCTCCCCGCCTCTACCCCACCTCTGTTCCTGCCTTTCCTTCCCGGTCCTGCTCCAGCCTTCCTCTGCCTTGGCCTCCCTCCCTCGGGGGAGCGCGCTGCCCTGTGGCTGCTGCCTGCCGCTCTCTCTGGCCGTGGGGCGGAGCGACACAGCCCAGCTCTGCAGGGCAGGTGACTCTCCCTCCGGGCCCTCCGCTCCTCTCTTCCCGGGGCAGCACCTTGGCTACCAGAGTCACCATGCCGAGGAGAGCTGTGGGGCACCAAGGAAGCGTGCCCAGCGTTTGCTGAGCCGAGTCTTCGGGGGGCCCGGCTGCCCACGTGGAGAGGTGGGCTGGGAGTGGGGGGCAGGATGCTCCCCTTCTTCTGTTTCTTCCTCCAGTGCCCACAGACAGCCCCTGCTGGGCTTGACTCTGGTGGTTAAAAAAGAGGGCTACCCTGCGTGGAGCACTGGGTGTTATGCACAAACAATGAATCACGGAACACTGCATCCAAAACTAATGATGTAATGTGTGGTGATTACCATAACAATAAAAAATTATTTTAAAAAAAGAATATTATTCAGCCATGAAAAAGAATGAAATCTTGACATTTGCAACAACATGGATGGAGCTAGAGAATATAACGCTAAGTGAAATGAGTCAGTCAGAGAAAGACAAATACCATATGATTTCACTCATATGTGGAATTTAAGAAACAAAACAAACAAGCAAAGCGGGGGGAGAGAAAGAGAGAGAGACAAACCAAGAAGCAGACTCTTAACTATAGAGAAGAAACTGATGACGACGAGAGGCGAGGGGGGTAGGGGGATGGGTGACAGAGGCGATGGGAATTAAGGACTGTACTTGTCATGATGAGCACTGGCTGATCCATGGAATTATTGAATTGCTATGTTGTACACTGAAAACAAATGTAACAGTGTATGTTAACTATATTGGAATTAAAAAAATAAAATATTCTATGTTGCCCCATTAAAAAAAAAAAGAGGGCTACCCAGTTAACACGGCTGAAGACCAGTGCAGGGAGAGGTCTTTCGTGGGGGCTTCAGACTTCAGCGAAGGACCCAGGCTCAGCTGGGGCTGCCGGGACAAAGTCAGGAGGGGGAACCAAATATCCCCACATATAGCCTGTGGGAATATCAGAGCTACAGGGTGAGGCTGTGAGGCCAGACCCCAGCTCTTCTCTGAAAGGGTCTGGTGAGGACTCCTTATGAACGTCGAGACTCTCCTCGGAGCCTGGCAGCCAGCTGGCTCCTCCTCCAAAAGCTCTTGGCTTTTTGTCCTTGGGCTTTGCCTTAAGAGCTAGTCTGTAGCAAGGCCCACATCCCTGGACTCCTGAGGCTTCGCTGTCTCCGTGCTCTGTAATAGCACAGCCGGGTGTGAGACCCCTCTGCTGGGCCCTGAACGGACGGACCTCCCTGGCATGGGCGGGCTAGGGGCGGGCAGGGAGCATGCACACGCTGCTCCAGAGAAGCTGAGAACACATCTCGGGGGCAGTCCGTGCCCCCTGTAACCAGGAAGAGTTCCAGCAGGAAATCCCACCAACCCAGAGCAGCAGGGCCTCTGCCTTAAGGACAATGTAATTTCAGGGGGGACAGACATTTCCTGATCATTAATGTACAAGAAACAAAGGCCACGAGAGAACAAGAAATAGGGCTGGAGGGTGGAGGATAGGGTGACATGACCTTCCGCAGGCAGAGGCTCCTGAAGGAAGGCTTCCTGGAGGAGGTGGTATGTGAGCCTTGCAGGACAGCCAGGTTCTTGACAGGGGGAGGTAGGAGGTTAAGCAGAGGAGGAGGACTTACCTTTAGACCCCAGAGGTCACCATGCTCCTGAATCTGACTTGAGAATTTCCTGTGGCCGTCTCTGGTCCCTGAAGTGACACAGGGGGATTTGGGGGGGGGGGGCAGGAACCAGGAGGGTGAAGCACCCAGAAGTGCTTCAGAGAGCGTGCTCCCTCTGGGGCTTCATTCTGCTTCTCCCCACATGAGCTCCCTCTCCAGCAGCTTCCCGGGGAGCAGCTCCCTGGCAGTCAGTGGGGACTGGGATTGTCAGCGGCCTTGCAGTCCAGCGGTGCTGCTCGCCCTCCCTGAACTCTGGGGGCCAGAGCTTTCCATGCCTCTGCAAGCATATATATCTAGGATAAATGGATTCCTGGCCCCGTGGCTAGGTATATTAAAATTCAAAATATTTCTTAAGTTTAAATATTTATACAAAACCAATTCATGATTTTACTTAACCAGTTTTAATGGAAACAAACTCAGTCATATTTCCAAAGTCTATTACTTATTTTCAGTGGAGAGAATGGCCAGGTTGATTTCTTTTGACCACGTGATGAGCTTAAATGTTTCATGGTCATGAACTGCAGCTTATCGAGATGCCTTACGGGACGCCACTGTGACGGGCAGGGTGAATGGCCTTCTCGAGGCCGCTCCCAGAGTAGAGAGGAGTGCACTCCGCACTGTGAACTGTTCTAGAAGATGCAGACGCCAGACACGGGGATCATTGTACATCATCAAGTACTGATATTGCATGCTGCTTAGATAATTCCAGATAAAACTTCTGTATTCCAGAGGATTTACGTCAGAATATTGAAGAGTCCAATTGGTGGCTGCTTTGCAGAAATCAGATGTATACACAGAAAATAATTTTTCTCCAGTTAAAAATTCAGAATCTGAAGACAGCTTTTTTTTTTTTAAGGTTCCAGGAGTGCCATCCTGAACTTGGAATGTGTAGCCTTCAGAGGTAGTTCCTGGCACAGCATTAGAATCTGAAGACGTGTTCATTTCTCGTGTCTTCATTTCCAGCGGGGCAGGAGAGTGTCTGGGAGCCTAATCTCCATCGGATGTGCAGCCCCCCGCTGTCCAGGGATTCCTTTTCACTTCCATATTTTTATTTTGAAACTCAGGCCGTATATTCATATCTTCTGCTACAATCTTACATTCATCTGCGACTTTCAAGTTACATTTGTGCTGTAAGCAGAGGGACAGCATTAAGCACGAAGCATGCAGCTGGATGCACAGTCCTGTTTCACTGTCTAGCGTCCCACAAAGACTCCAGACGTGTGCAGTCTGTTTGCACTGAGATGCTTTCAATGTCAACACATTGTAGTTTTCATTTGATATATATTTCAATATTTACAAATATCTTTGTGGGTGAAGTGCCTGATTGCATTTAATCTTGAACCTCATGGGGTATCTGGATGTGTTTTTAATGGAGGTTTTAGAACAGACATCAGAATATCCCTTCTGCTCATTCATTTTTCCTTGAAATCACACACAAAAAAATATGTGTCTATACCTTTTACACAGTGCTAAAGAAGCTTATCAAATCTGATTTCACACAAGGGGCATTTTTGCACATGAAGATTATGAGTGCGGAAGGCACCAATCTGACACAATCATATTTCGGGGAAAATAATGGTGTATGCACTCTTGTATAACTTGCCATACTTGCTCCCTTATTACATCCCTGGTCACGAGCATTTTTTACATCAACTCCCTTTCCAACCTCTACTTTCCTACGCTAGACCTAGGAGGCTTTTTCCTTCATTTCGATAAAGTCAGTATACGTTATTTTATCATTACGACATTACTCTCCATGCAAGCAGCCCTACAGTCTGACACTCGTTCACGGTGGGCACAATCAGAGAGTAAGGAAAAGTATTTGCATCCAATTGATAGACGATCTAGCGTGGTTTGCTTACAGCATTACACATTTGTTCTGTATTTTATTAGACAAGACATATGGACTTCCAGTAGTTTCTTGGGATTCTCTCTAAGATGCACATTATTTTTTGTTCAAAGTGTCATAGCTAAAATCATTCAAAATATTCTGCCATTTGAGGCACCTGGGTGGCTCAGCTGGTTAAGCGTCTGCCTTCGGCTCAGGTCATGATCCGAGGGTCCTGGGATCGAGCCCCACATCAGGCTCCCTGCTCCTTGGGGAGCCTGCTTCTCTCTCTCCCTCTGCCTGCCGCTCCCCCTGCCTGTGCTCTCTGTTTCTCTCTCTCTGTGTCAAATAAATAAACAAAATCTTTAAAAAATATATTCTGCCATTCTTTGTTTCTCTGATTTCATCATCTTCTGCAAGGCATCATCTAATAAACCATCAGTTTGAATATTTAAAAAAAAATACTTCCATTTTAGAGACCATCACAATGAAACATCAACTTTTCAAGGTCACAGATTCTGTTTAAATTTTTCTAATCTTTTTTCTAATCTTTGAAACCTTTTTTTGCATTGCAAAAATTTGATTGTTATATTACTGCAGAAAAGTATGCATGAAAAATAAAGACAATTCTTTGGATTAAATGAGCCAATCACAGTGAATTCATTTGCCTAGAACATTAAAAAAAAAAGTCTTTAGAAAAATCTTTGGACTATTATTTAGCAAAAAAAAAAAAAAAGGAAGTTCTGATACATGCTACAACATGGATGAATCTTGAAAACATTTTGCCAGGTGAAATAAGCCAAACAGAAGACAAACAGTGTATGGTTCCAGTAAGACTTACCTAGAATAGGCAAATTTATGGAGACAAAGCAGAACAGAGTGTACTAGGGGCAGGCGGAAGAGAGCGTTCGGGAGATATTACTTAACGCCTGGTGTGGTGAAAAGTTCTGGAAACTAGCTGTGGCTCAGCATCGTGAAGCTACCTAATGCCGCTAAAGGGTACACTTAAAATGGCTAAAATGATAAGTTTTCTTTTATGTATATTTTACCACAATAAAAAAGTCAACCAAGGAAAGTTATCAACTGCGCAGAACATAAACGTACCCAAGACCCCATAACTCTATGCCGGGGCCCCTCCCAGTGAAGAACCAGTGCTCACCAGAAGGTCTGCATGGGAGTGTTCAGAGCCACAGCATTTGCTAAGAGCCTCAGACTGGATACAACTCAGCTGTTTGTAAACGCGAGGACGCATTTGTGAGGGGCGCTGCATCCAGACGGGAGTTACTCTGCAGTGACGACAAGAGGTCGGGTCTGACCGCTGACAATTCAGACGAGTCTCACCAACATGGTGCTGAGCGAAAGAAGTCAGGGTTGGAAGAGCATGTACTGTATGATTCCACTTATGTGAAGTTCAAACCCAGGCAAAATCAACCCGGAGCATAGTGCTAACCTTGAGGGGTGGTGACTGGAAGTGGCTTCTGAGACGCATGAAATGTTCTGTTTTGTGATCTGGGTCCTAGTTAGTGGGAGTATTTACTTTGTGAAAATTCATCAAGCTATATACACTTAGGATTTGTGTACTTGCCTGTAAGTATGGTTTTACTTCAGTAAAAAAAAAGTTTACTTAAAAAAAAATCAAAGAAATCAATCATTACAAATAGCAGAAAATTATGTACCCGGTGGAAATAAAGTAGTAAAAGTGTTTTTTTATATAAAAAAGTGAATAATGGTGGGGCGCCTGGGTGGCTCAGTTGTTAAGCATCTGCCTTCAGCTCAGGTCGTGACCCCGGGAGTCCTGGGACCAAGCCCCCCCCACCATCGGGCTCCCGCCCCGCCTCGGGCTCCCTGCTCCACAGGAAGCCTACTTCTCCCTCTCCCACTCCCTCTCTCGCTGTGTCTGTGTTCCCTCTCTCGCTGTGTCTTTCTCTGTCAAATAAATAAATAAAATGTTAAAAGAAAAGTGAATAATGGTGACCTATTTATCACTGACTTAAGTGAATAAAGTATAAAAGTTTCCTAGTAAATCTATTTTCCTGGTTAAAAATTCTCAGAAAATGTTAGATCAAGTCTCATTTGTGAAAAGTCAAATATATTCATAAATAAGATGTGTATTGCTCATTTCAGTGCCTGAGACAGGGTCCAGAAAAGCCTTTTGAGGAAGTGACCTTTGAGCTGAATTTGGGGAATGAGCAGCCACTTCAGGAGTGGAAGTTGTTCTAATCAAAGGGAATGGCAGGGACCCAGGCTTGAGGTCCAAAGACCTGCTGTGTCCTGGAGAAAGAAGGGAGCCCAGGGGCAGCGCCACAGTCAGGGGACGGGACTCATGAGGTTGGAGGGGGAGGAGGGGAGCTAATGGAGGACCTCATAAGCATGGCAGGGAGTTTGGATTTGATTCCAAGCAAATGGGAAGCAACTGAGAAACTTAAAGCAGGGGAGGGCAATAGGCCAAGCTGTGTTTTAAAATGATCTCTCTCCCTTTCTGAAAAATCAGCTGCAGGAGGGCAAGAGTCTAACAGGGAGGAGGCAGTCTCATTTGTCTCAGAAAGAAACGCCGACACGCCTCAGAGGTATTGGGGGTTCGGTTCCAGAACACCACCGTAAGGCCAATATTGCCGTTAAGTGAGTCAAGTGAACTTACTGGTTTCCCAGTGCATATTAAAGTTATGTTTACATGATACTGTAGTCTGAGTGGATACTGAGGTGGGCAATAGTCTCATGTCTAAAAAATATACATACTTTAATTAAAATGTGTTTTATTGCTAAAAAATGCTGACCGTCATCTGAGCTCTCAGTGAGTCGTAGTCCTTTTGCTGGAGGAGGTTCTTGCCTCGATGTTCATGGCCGGTGACAGATCAGGGTGGTGGCTGCTGATGGCTGGGGTGTCTGTGGCAGGTTCCTAAAATAAGAAAACAAAGTTAGTTTGCTGCATCAGTGGACTCTTCCTTTCACGGATAATTTCTCTGTCACATGTGATGCTGTTTGATAGCATTTCACCCACAGTAGAACTTCCTGCCACCGCTTTATCACCTAAGTGTACGTAATATCCTAAATCCTGTGTTGTCCCTTCAACGGTCTTCATGGCATTATCACCAGGACTAGATTCTGTCTCAGAAAACCGCTTTCTTTGTCCATCCATAGGAAGCAACTCCTCACCCCTCGCGTTTTATCATGAGATTGTCACAATCCAGTCCCTTCTTCCGGCTCCACTTGTAATTCCAGTTCTCCTGCTGTTTCCGGCCCATCTGCAGTGGCTTCTTCATAGAAGGATTGAACTCTCCATGTCATCCATGAGGGCTGGAATCAGCTTCTTCCAAACTCTTATTAATGTTGATATTTTGATGTCGTCCCATGAAACATGAATGTTTTAATATAAAACATATAGAATGGTGAATCCTTCCCAGAAGGTTTTCAGTTTACTTTGCCCAGATCCATCAGCGGAGCCACAATGACAACTAGAGCCTCGTGAAATGTATTTCTTAAATAATAAGACCTGAAAGTCAAAATGACTCCTTGATCCATGGGCTGCAGGATGGTTGTTGTGTGGGCGGGAATGAAAACAACATTCATCCCGTCCATCTCCATCAGAGCTCTTGGGTGACCCAGTATGCTGTCAGTGAGCAGTCATATTTTGAAAGGAGTCTTTTTTTATGAGCAGTAGGTCTCAACAGTGGGCTTAAAATATTCAGCAAACCATGTTGTACACAGATGTGCTATCGTATTTATAGAGCACAAGCAGAGTAGATTTCCCATAATCCCCAAATCCCCAGGATTTTCAGAATGGTCAGTGAGCATTGGCTTTAAGTCAGCAGCTGCATGAGCCTCTAACAAGAGAGGCAGCTGGTCCTTTGAAGCTTTGACGCCAAGCACTGACCTCTCTAGCTGTCGAAGTCCTAGATAACCTCTTCTTCCAACATAATGCTGCTTCGTCTACAGGGAAGATCTGTTGTTTAGTGTAGCCACGTTCATTCATTATCTCACTAGATCTGGACAACTTGCTGCAGCTTCTCCATCAGCACCTGCTGCTTCACCTTGCACTTGTATGTTATGGAGACTGACGACTGACTTCTTTCCTTAAACCTCCTGAACCCACCTCTGCCAGCTTCCGACTTCTCTGCTGCAGCTTCTTCACCTCTCTCAGACTTCACAGAATTGAAGAGAGTCAGGGCCTTGCTCTGGACTGGGCTTTGGCTTAAGGGAATGTTGATCTTCTATCCAGACCATGAAAACTGTCTCCACATCAGCAATAAGCCTGTCTTGCTTTCTTCTCAACCGTGTGTTCACTGGCGTGGCCCTTCTAATTTCCCCAAGAACTTCTCTTTTGCATCCACAACTGGGAGGACTGTTTGGTGCAAGAGGCCTAGCCTTTGACCGGTCTCAGTTTCGACATGCCTGCCTCACTAAGCGTCATCATTTCTAGCTTTTGATTGAAAGTACACACTGGGTGTTATGCACAAACAATGAATCGTGGAACACTACATCCAAAACTAATGATGTAATGTATGGTGATTAACATAACAATAAAAAATTTAAAAAAAAAGAAAAAGAAAGTGAGAGACATGTGACTGTTCCTTTCACTTGAGCACTTAGAGGCCATTGCAGGGTTATTAACTGACCTAATTTCAATATTGTTGTGTCTCAGGGAACAGGGAGGCCCGAGGAGAGGGAGAGGGATGGGGAACGGCCAGTTAGTGGGTGGAGCAGTGAGGACACACACGACATTTATTGGTCACATTTGTTGTCTTCTATGGGCGCCATTCATAGTGCCCAAAACGATCGCAGCAGTAACATCAAATATCACTGAGCACAGATCATCATAACAAATATAATGAACAAGTCTGAAATATTGCGAGAATTACCAAATGAGCAAATGCTATTGGAAAAATGGCGCCAGTAGACTTGCTTGACATGGATTGCCACAAATCTTCCATTTGTAAAAACTACAGTATATGTGATGCACAATAAAGCAAAGCACAATAAAATGGGGTGAGCCTGTGATGGGGCTTGGTCTAGGGTTGCAGTGGCAGAAATGGGACGTGGAAGAGTTCTGGAAGTAGAGCAGGCAAGATCTACTACCGAATTGTATGTGTGGGATGAGGGAAAGGTAGAAATCAAGGCTGATGCCTAGGTAAATGGTGATTTGAGAAAGACGAGGGTGAATAGGTTTTGGGGAGAGGGCAAGAGTTGTATTTGGCATGTACTGTAAATGGCATAATTTGAGGCGCCTACTAGATATCCAAGTAGGGATGCTGAGGAGGTAGGTGGGGATATATGTATGTACAGTTCTGAGAGGAGGTCAAGGCCAGAGACATGTACAGGCGTGTCATCCGAATATAGGTGTATTTAAAGCCAAAGAACTAATAAAGATGATTTTGGAAGTGAGTAAATTAAAGACAAAAGAGGGTCTAGGACCATGCCCTGCGCCTGTCAATGTTTAGATAAAGGGAAGCCAAATCAAATCTGAAAAGAGGGCTCGGAGTGGGCCACATTTCCCTTCCAGTTTGAGGTTGGTGGGACTACAGGGCCTAGGGATTACAACCCCCATAGGGTTTCTTTCTGCCATGACAGTAGCTGGCTTTATCATTCTGTGAAATGGCTACGGATTGGAGACAGAGGGCGCAAGCAGAACATGCGCCCATCCATTGTCTTTTTGGGATACTGAAATTTTTCTAATTGTGAAAAGGTCTATGGCTCCCCCACTGAATTAAACTCATCTTTTTGGTATTTAGGACCCCTTGTGAAATGACCCCAAGTTAACTTGGACCTCAAGCCCTCCCCACCTACCCAGCTCCTCTCCATCCGTTACAGAGATGTGGCAGCCCTGCACCCCATTGTGCGCTGCCCTCTAGCCAAGATGAATCTAATATTCACATCTGACTTTGGAAGCCTCAGAGAAGGTGTCCGGTCCAGGCCCCCTCATAGCCATGCACTCCACACATGCACTTGGGTGCCCATGCACACACATCTCTTGTAGTTTGAGGATTTTCCACTCTGGCTAGTGGATACAGGAACTATTCCTGGCCTTGTATGGACTTCCAGAATTACTAGTCCTGTTCCTTCCTGACTGTTCTTCCCCCAGCCTTAGGTGGTTATCCTACTCCAGTGCTCGTCGGTTCTCACCTGAAGATGCAAGGGGACCCCTCTGCAGACCTATCCAACAGGCTATAGTACTTTCCTCCAAAGGCTGTTAAGAGATTATATCAAATTATCATATGCAAAGCGCCTAACTAGCGCCTGGCCCCGAACAGGCACCCAATGTTCTGTTTTCTGCCCCTTCTTCATAATAAAAATAGCCAAGTGAATTACTTTTGCACAGTGTGAAGCCTTTTCTGACATTTATGCAAACTTCCCCACACCAGAGTTGCTATAAAATCCTTCCTGCCGCCTGGAAGACAGCACAGTTGTCATTTTCTTCATTCTCCTTCTTCATTCTAGCTGCCTGCTGCCTGGGCCCACGGACAGTACCGTATGTGCTGGGTTTTTGAGGTGTCAGTATTCCACTCTGGACATCAAGCTCTTCCAGTTATTATTGTTGTGTAACAAATTACCCCCAAACTTAGCAGCTTAAGAAACATTTTTTGCTTGTCATTCTGTGGGTCAGGATTCTTAAAGGGCTCAGCTGGGCAGTCCTTGCTCGAGGTCTCTCACGAGGTCACAGTCAGATGTTGGCTGGGGCTGGAGTCATCTGAGGGTTCCACTGGGATGGATGTACTTGATGAGTCACCTGACAAGGCAGGCAGCCAGTGCTGGCTATTGGCTGCGAGCTCAGCCTGTGTTGCTGAATCCTGTGACTACATGGAACTTCTCCGGTGCAGTTGGTGACCAACTCCCCAGCAGGTGTCTCCAGAGAAGCAGGCAGAAGCTGCATGGCCTTTTATGACCTAGCCTTGGAGATCAGATAATGGCACATCTTTCCTTCTCTAACAGCCAAGGCAGTCACAGTTCACTCAGCTTCAAGGGGAGAAGACTCGCAGCCTACCTCTTGATGGAAGGTGGCAGGGATACATTTTAGAAGAGCACGAGGGATGGGAGATATTGTTGCAGCAAACTTGGGAAAATACCATCTGCCACACAGGCAGCTGATAATGTCCCGGAACAAAAGGTACCTTCCTTGTCTCTAGACAGCTTACATTCTTAAAATCAGAAACTAGGATTTTTTTCTAAGAGCAAAATAGCAAACTTAGTTTGGGCAGTCCTCAGCAAGCACACAGGAGGCACCACTCTCAGCTTCAACCTTCTTGACGTTCCTGAGGTAGGAAGGCTTGTATCATGCACTTTGAGCTTCAAAAATGGACATAGACATTCATCCAATACAATGAGTATCTATTATGTGCCAGGTGCTGGGGGTACAGTTACATGTAAAACCAAACATGGTTCCTGACCTCTAGTGGCTCACGTTCTGATGGGAGATACAGCTCATGAATGAAGTAATTACATAAATACCTGTAAAACTGTGACTGGGACAAAAGCTCTAATGGAGAGGTGTAAAGGGGGATCGTGCTTAGGGCACTCAAGAAAGGTTTTCCTGAGGAATGGATGAC
>NW_027397064.1:1399595-1411062 GCF_003265705.2 Callorhinus ursinus
GTGCCCGCGGCCCGCGGCCTCTCGGCCGGCTCCCCACCACCGGCCCCCGGGGCGTGACGGCGGTCGGGCTGCAGGTGGCTTTGTGTTTACCCCGGACGCCGCAGCCAGCGCCGGCGTCATCCTTGGTGTGTCTGAGGCCCGGAGGGGAGCGCTCGTCCTCCGCGCTCTGACGGTTTGACTTTTTGCGGGAGTTTGCTCTTGCGTCCGCGGCCCCGCAAAGGCAGCAGCACTAGCGCAGGTGCGCTCGTCTGCTGCGCCCCGGGCCCGGGCGGGTGCGTGAGCTCCACGCACGAGCAGCCTGGGACCAGGCCTTTGTTAGCGCGGTGTGACCAGTGCGCAGGGCTCGCTGCGGGTGTAACTGTGCGGGACTTCCTAGCACTTCCACACGCTGGACGTTCGGCGGACGCTCCACCGCAGGGTCGCATTTCTGAGCCTGTCTCGGTGGCAGACGACCTGAAAAACTTTAAGAACAAGTTCAGATTTCCAGGCTCCCCTCCGTCCGCTGGAGCGGAAAGCCTCCCAGGTAGGGTCCCGAATGTGTGTTGTTAAATCCCCAGGGGATTTTCACCGGCCAGCCCAGCAGGAGTCAGAAGACCGGGGTTTTGGAAGCCACTGTTGGAGGGAATAGGAAGGGGACAAGATCCAGTCTTTGCTTTTGCAAAAAGAGCTTATATCTGAATGCAAGTGATTGTGATTCAAACTGGCAAAGTTACTGACTGTGGGAGACGCGGAGTGCCTGGAGGAGTGATGTTTGTAGTCCATCCGGGAAGACTGCGGAAGGAGGCGGTGCTGGAAGCGGGCCTCTGACGTGATTTGCAGAGATTCTAGGCAAGGGAACGGTGTGGGGGGACGTTCAGTCCTCTGGTTTGTCTGAGCATGCCAGTGTGGAGGAGTGGTGAACTTGGGCCCTGAGGAAGGGGTGGTCCTGCCCTGCAACGGGGCTTGGATTCTGCTGCTCAGGTGTGAACGGCCTGGCCAGTCTTTATGGAGCCATTATACCTAGTAATGGCACTTACTCTTGCCCGCTTACCGTTCTGATGGTACAGAAACGTCTAAATAACTGTCTCTGAGCCATTCACTTGCTAAATTGTTGTAGTTGTGGGTAAAATTGTTCTACTTGTAGGTGAAAACTCTGGCTTTGTGTATGCAGTCTTTTTTTTTTTTTTTAACCCTGTCGATGGAGTATACCTTCTCTTTCAGTATGTTTGGGGCAGAGTTTGGATTTGCAGATGTGCCTGTAAGCCTATCATTTAAAGAAAAAAAAAAAATCTCCATTACTTTTTACCCGGAATTAATTTGTCTGCTCAGGAGAAGGCACCCTTTATAAGATACAAAATCTGACAACTCCTAACTCTTACAAGTTGGTACTTGGCAGCTTGCCACCGAATACAGTGAGTGGGGAGGGCATCTCCAACCCTGTCTGGGATGCCAGGGGAGCAGAGGGGCTGCAGTGTTTAAACCCCTGTTCCCTGGAAAGTGGATTAGTGAACTGCTCCCTGCTTGTGGGAAGGGCACTGCTGCTGTCACAGGGCCTGCTTGGCTGAGTGTATTTAAAAAAAAACAAAACAAAACAAAGAAGGCATGCTTTCTGAATCTGTAGACGGCAGGAAGCTGAGCGGGATAAGTACTAAAGTGAGTGACAGAGTTGGGATCCAAAGTTATCTTGACAGGCAGTTAATACCGACAAAATGAGATTTAACAGGTTAAAACAATCATTTGAACAAGAACAGAACCTGAGGCGCCTGGGTGGCTCAGTCAGTGACACATCTGCCTTCAGCCAGGACCGAGCCCCGCATTAGCGGGGAGCCTGCTTCTCCCTCTCCCTCTGTTGCTCCCCTACTTGTGCTTGCTCTCTGTCAAATAAATAAAATCTTAAAAAAAAAAAAAATCTGATTTCATGATCTTGTGAAAAAACTGTGATTTTTGAAAAACTAATTTAAATGCTGTACTTTGTTTCAGAAAACCAGTGATACTGGTTGATAAAATTAAAAATGGAGTAAATGAAAGGAAAATAAGGTTGGTTTCAAAAAGTGGAGGGGAAGATGAGCAAAACTGCACCATCGTGAGCCTCACACATGATGTGCAGGTGCTCAGGCAGGGAGCAATAGAGACCTAGTCATTTTCACAGTCTCAGAGAAGAGTGGTTTTGGACATGTTAAGAAACTGGTTTCAGATCCACTAACTGCCTTCTTCTGTGACTGTTCCCACATCTGTAAAGTAGGATTGCCGCCTCCTACTGTTAGCACATGTGTTAGAGAGTACTACATGCCTGGTGCTTAGTGCAGGTGTAGCACATGGTCAATGCTTAGTAGATGCTAGTGCTTAGATGTTAGTCTATGAGCTGTTAACTTTAACTGCTATTTAAAAGGAAAAAAAATGCACTCTTAACTGGATTTTGTGAGTGTCCAAAAGGAGGAACTTTCACACTGCTCAGATCACATTGAGTGTATTTTGTTCTTTGGTTTTTGTTTTAAGTATTCCATCTAATGTTCCTGCCTGCAAGCCTCTTAATTTTTATGGTCTGAAGAAAAATGTAGAAGGAACGCATTAAATGTTTTCAGATTTTGTGTTAAATGAGTAGTTTTCATGCCAGCACTTACAGATTTGATTGCTGAGTGACTCAAGTTTTTGTATGTAGAGAGTTGCCCTAAACGAGGAAGTATGCCCATATCAGACGGGAATGAAACTGCTCTCTCATACTCCTGAAAGTGCTTCCTGCATGTCTTTAAGATCAACAGCTTATACTTGATAATCCAAACAAGTTAAAGGTGTCCTGGTTTAAAGTTGCTCTGACAATAAGTTGGTTTCAGTTTTATAGGGTGGTTCTTTCACTTACTAGGTTGCTACGCCACTATACTTTAAAACTGATGGTCAGCTGTCAGAACTATGTAAATATTGCATGGTAGGCCATCTTCGAAATATTTCTTTCCAAAAAAACCCTGGAGATCTGTATAAAATAAAGGTTCAGATACTAGAACAAAACACTAATTGTAAAACTTCAGGGGCAAGCAAGAAAAAACTCTTAAGAAATTAAAATGGATTTAACTATGTAAAAATAAAAATTTCTGCAGGGCAAAATACCACAAAAGCAAAAGACAAACAGAAAACAATTTCGTAGGGGCGCCTGAGTGGCTGTAGGTTAAGTGTCTGCCTTCAGCTCAGGTCGTGATCCCAAGGTCCAGAGATGGAGACCCACATTGAGCTTCCTGCTCAGCGGGGAGTCTATTTATCCTTCTCTTTCTCTCAAATAAATAAAATTTTTTTGAATCATCTCTAATTTCTTAATAACTCTGAGGGATGTGAACCCTTTTTTTTTTTTTTTAAGGATTTTATTAGAGAACGAGCAGGTGGGAGGGGCAGAGGGAGAGGGAGAAGCAGACTCCCCACTGTAGGTCGCCCGATGCGGGGCTCGATCCTAGGACCCTTGTGATCATGACCTGAGCTGAAGGCAGACGCTTAACCGACTGAGCCATCCAGGCGCCCTTGAAAATAAATTGTCTTAAAATAAAATTTCGTACACATTACCAATGATCCCTAGTAAATGAAAGGTTCAAACACATCAGTAAGAAAAAGACAGGTAGCCCATTTGAAATTGTCAAAGGCTGTATCATGACAGTTTATGGAAGAAGAAATGCAAATGACCAGTCAGCCAAAACCAGTGCTTAGCTTCCTCAGTCACTGAGGAAAGGAATAGCAAATCACTGATGCATCATGTTTTCACCGAGCAGATTAAAAATTGGCATCATGGTGGTGAAGATGGAGAGAAATGGACATTCTCATAAAGTGTGTTGGGGGTAGACATTACCACCACTTTTTGGAAACAGATTTGGACATCTGTCAAATTCAAACTACTCATATGCTTTGACCTAGCGGTCTAGCAGATTAAGCAGGGATATGTGTCTAAGGTTGTTTACTGTGGCATTATTGTCATGTGAGAAACTGGAATCAGCCTGCATGCCCATCAGTAAGGGGACTGGACAAGTGTGTGGCAGTGCCTCCCACACAGAACAGAACATTAGCTGTTGGGAAGAGTAGTTAGACCCAGATGTGCTGGCCTGGAACATGCCTGGAGGGCTTACATGAACAAGGGTATATGGAGAATGTTGTGTACAGTATGCTTCTGCCTCTTAAAAAATAAATGCATGTACACAAGTGCATCAGCTTAAAAAGAAATTGGAACATAACACTCAGCTGTTACCCTACTTCCCCAAAGTCATACTTTGTCTAATTATTGCTGACCCCAATACTTTGGAGTCTCTTTATCCAAAATGGAGTATAAGGTTCTGGCTAATCAGATGTTTCCATTATAGCATGTATCACCTACAGATTTTATTTTTAAGTAATCTCCACACACAGTGTGGGGCAAGAACTCACAACCCCGAGGTCGAGTCACGTGCTCTACTGACGGAGCCCTCCAGGCACCCCACAGATTTTATTTTTTTAAGAATCCAAATACAAGCTATTATAAGCGATCCTTTCAATGATGCAAAAAGTATTCCAGAGATCAAGAACCTTGGGATTATCTTCGTAGGATTGTCAGAGGGTTAAATGAGATGGTGTTCGGAGGCAGTGTGGCACCTCGCAAGGGCACAGACGGAAGCAAGGATGCCTGGATTTGACTGCCCACTCCTCACCGGCTCTCCCTTGGTTCCACCTGATTGCCTCAGTCTCCTCATCAGTAAGGAACAGCAATAATAGCGCTCACCTCATACAACTGTTGTAAGGATTTAGTGCATTGGAAACACGAAGAGCACTGGAATAGTGCCTGGCAGGGAGGCAGTGTTAATTATTCTTAAGAGCCCTTTCAGTTGTGACCACCAAAAATGAGACGATCTCGTTGTGTTTAATTGAAGTAGCACTCAGAATTCCAGAGTGAGAAAGGGGAAGTGGGGAGCCTCACTTGATTTGGCACGAGGAGATGGGCCACTGTCTGGGGACGGTGCTCAGATCAGGGCACTCTCAGAGCTGTAGCCAAAGGACAGAGGCCAGGCTGGTGCTGAGCTGGAAGCTCTAGGGTGACGAATGCTTGTAAGAGCTGAAAATGTATTACCTGGGAAGGGGGACTTCCCCCATTGGACATTGGCAGGGGAAAGACCTGATTTAGATGGGTAGTTTAATTTGGAAATTAAAATCTGACCTGACCCAAGGGTTGGTTGCTCTTCAGGTTGGCCTCCCCCCTGTAATGTTCTCTCTCCCCAAGAAGCCCGGCTCTCTGGCCCCACTGAACATAGTGTGCTTGCTCTACATTGTCCCATACAGTTTTCAGTCTGTGAGGAGAATGGACATTTGATGGTTAGACCCAGTTTGGTTCGGGTTAGATCCAGTTTCCTCTTGGAAGTGCCCTGCTAGAATATTAGGGATTCTTGTAGGAGGATTACAGAGTGAGTAAATGGTAGTTCTAAATGCCATTTAATGTCCTCATGATGCTGCAGTTTGAATACCTCCGTAGAGCGTATATGTCACTTGTGAGGAAAATGAAAGTATTTGCAGTTACTTAGTCTGTTTGGACTCCTGAGGGATAACAATAATGGAGTAGACATTTCCCATTTTGAATTAGGGTGTAAAGCAGAAGAGTTGCTTTTTGTTAAATCAGGAATTTATAAGGTAATTTAAGGTACTTTTGACCTAAAAACTCCTGAAGAAGTTTCTTTCCTTGGAGTTTCTAAATTTTAAACTAAATTTTTGTTTTTATTATTTGTTTCTTTGCTTATTTTTTAAGTAGGCTCCACACCCAGCATGGAGCCCAACACGGGGCTTAAACTCACGACCCTGAGATCGAGACCTGAGCTTTCCCAACTTAACCGACTGAGCCACTCAGTGGTTTTTTTTTGTTTCTAAGAGAGTAGAATTGGGGAC
This sequence comes from Callorhinus ursinus, assembly GCF_003265705.2. NCBI lineage: Eukaryota > Metazoa > Chordata > Mammalia > Carnivora > Otariidae > Callorhinus > Callorhinus ursinus. The sequence goes on from NW_027397064.1 coordinate 1,405,452, forward strand.
GCCTGGGTGGCTCAGTTGGTTAAGCATCCGACTTTGATTTCGCCTAAGGTCATGGTCTCAGGGTCGTGGGGTTATCCCCTGGGGCTCTGTGCTCAGCGCTGCTCTCAGGCTCCTGCGCTTTCTCTCTCAAATGAATAAATCTTAAAAAAAAAAAAAAAAGAATAGAATTGATACCCAGCTCATTTCTACATAGAGGCAAAGGGTCGATATAGATGAGCCTTTTGGAGCATACAGTTGAATTGGTTTTTAAATGAGTACGTTTCTGTACTTGAACTTTGAGGAACAAGAGGTAGGACAAACTTCATAGGATGGGAATGGGCACGCCTACATCTTCAGCCCTGTGTTTCCCCCATTTCCTGTGTACCAATCCCTATATTTAATAGCTTAAATAGAAATTTTGGGGAAAGCTGGAGAATGAAGAACGGTGGTGAAATTTTATGTGGAAAGGGACAATTGAATAAAAAACATTTAAGACCAGTCCTCTTGGTGTGTAAATCTTCAGGTTTTTAAGATTTAAAAAATTTCCCTGGCTTTCTCCTGAGTTTATGTTGGAGTATCTGAAATTCCTCATTTTCTCCATAGGTAGTAATTAAGTGGGCACTGTGCTGGGGACGCCAAGTTCACGCAGATTTGCTTCCATCAGGCTCTCACCTCTGTGCTCATTGTTTGAGATTCTGGTGGGTGGTTCGTTCAGAATGCTATTGAAACCAGACTTTTTAAGACCGTAGATCTTTGGTCAGACAGAGATCCCTCTGTCTTTGATGTTTTATCTTGAGGGACCAAATAATTATTTTCTTGCTCTAGAACTAGTATTTTTCTTCCCAGGATTCATTTTTTAAAAAAAGGTTTTTCAGTGTTTGCTGCTTGCAGGAATGAGATTACTGAGAAAAATACTGGTTTTCCTCAGAATATCCAGTGGCCCTTCAGACGCCCGTTGGGTCATCTTTCATTGCATTTATGTTGACTGTAACTGTTGGAAGCAAATGTCTGTGTTAGATAGCTACTGAGAAAATACTTTGTAGAATTTGGTACAGCTAGGAGGAGAAAATTTGAATAGCAAACATCTCCAAAGGCCTCCCCCTTTGACCACCTGTCCTGCCTGATGACCGAATGTTCTTTAAGCAGGCTCTCTGTGTTCTAGGCAAAGAAGCTCAGAAGGGACCTCTGCTTTTTGATGACCTCCCTCCGGCCAGCAGTACTGACTCAGGTACAGTCTTCAGGCTCTCCCAGGTGTGTGTCAACGTGTCATCCTGGGGTTGTAGTTGTCTGAATCTTTCTCCCTTTCCCCCATTTTCAACACACAGATGTTTTAGGTGTTGGACTGTCTTAAGTTTTGAATCCATGGCATCAGGTAAGGCAGAAAAATCCACTAGTCGCTAGCCCTGAGGAACTGCATAAAAATGTTGAGCAGTTTTCTCTGGTTCATTTGAGTGTTTATTTTATTAGCTGAAATAAGATTTAACTCTTTCAGGCAGATATTTGTTTCCTTTGAATTGAGAGGACCTTAAAATAAAATAGGTTCAAGACATTATTTACCGAAGTATGAGTTGCCACTGGATTGACACGAGAGGTTTTGAGTTTATTTCAATGACCTGCATTGGTGTCCTGGTGGGATGGATTCTGAAACTTAAGCCTCACCCAGGTTTTGTGGGCTCACTAAGTGTTCTGCTGTGTTTCAGGGTCAGGGGGACCTTTGCTTTTTGATGATCTCCCACCAGCCAGCAGTGGCGATTCAGGTAAGTGGTAGGGAAAAAATTCAGTGTGTTGATGGGAATAATACATACAAAATTTATTCTTATGTAAAATGTATTTATTAATAGATTTTAACAGGGTTTAGGATGACATTAAGTATAGCATAAGATTTATTAAAATAAAAAATACATAGGCACCATGAGGTGGAAGCAAAAAGATCATATACTACGTCACTTTTTGGTGACTATTTTTTACTTGGAATTCAACCTCTTGGAAATAACTTTAAGAATTAAGAGTTCAGTCATTTACTTTGAACTTTGTTATTAACAACAACAAAAAATCTCAGAGTATGCCTCTGCCTCTGTCTTTTCCTGACAAACTCAAATATATTCAGCAGAAGTATCTGAATATATGAAATAGTTAAAACATTTTTAATATCCCTGAACCTGATAGTTTTCTCTTTTATGGCACTTACATTAAAAAGACTTTGATCTTAAGAAAATGAAATCTGAATGACACTGGTTTAGTGACTGGTACAGACCATGTGCAGGAATTTTCTTGAAATTCAAGACCTTGGTTGATTATTTTCAGTCAGTCCTTACACGTTCTCAAGAATCTCTTTATTGATTTGATTTCATTTTTGTCAAACCTATTAACATTGGTTGCTCCTGTTCCTGTAAATGTGTTTTCCTCTTTACGTCCCAGTTAGGTAGAGGGAAGAACAAAGCAGATTCCTTTCGGTTGTCACCGTGATGAATCTGTTGCTCCATGTGACTGAGAGCTTCTCACATGGAATTCCCCTAAGTGGGGGCAGGGCAGGGGGCACAGGACAGAGGGAGGGGACAGTGGGGGATGCAGGCCGTTTTCATGTGCAGTTATCGTCTGGTGTAAGAACCTTATGTCATCAAGTGAAACATTTGCTGCTTTTTAAGTAGATTTTTTTGTGTTATTAATTCATCACATAAAAATCATCAGGATTAGTCTAGAATGTATGGATTAAATTAGTACAGTTCCTGTATTTAGAAAAAGTTATTATAATCATCTTAGACAAGAATTCTCAGGTTTTCAGGCCTGTGGACCCATACTAAAACAGTATAGCATTCTCACACAGTTAAGGCTAAAACTGCCCCAATAAAGACAGTATTCTTTTTTCTTAAGATTCTGTTTATTTGGGAGAGAGGGAGCATGCAGGGGCAGGGGCAGAGGGAGAAGCAGACTCCGAGCTGAGCAGGGAGCCTGACACAGGCAGGGCTCGATCGCGGGACGCTGGGATCGTGACCTGAGCCAAAGGCAGACGCTTAACCGACTGAGCCACCCAGGTGCCCCAAGACAGCGTTCTTACAATGAAAGTTAATGTGTGTAAACAGGGCTCTTAACAGATTTAATAAAAGAAAGAAAATTGACCATAGCTATGTCTTAGTTCTTCATAGGGCAAAAGACAGTCAACTAGTAACAACTTAGAAGATTTCAGCACCATTATTAACAAGCTTGATTTTTTCGGATATAGAATCTAACCTTGCATCCAATATATTGGATTTCTTGAGAAGACATAGTCACCATTTACAAAAATCGACTACATTCTAGGCCATAAAGTAAGTCCCAACAAAGAATTGATTTCATGTACAGACCACATTCTCTGGCTACACTGTGATTCAATCAGGAGTCAACAACAAAGCTATAAAAATGTCTCTGTTTTGCCAAGTTAAAAGAGAGGAAGATTGTTTTACATACACACTGGGAAAGCTGGAACCGACAGTAAGTGACAGGCTACCGGAGAGACCTCTGGGGAAAGTGTATTGGAAACATCTGTGAAATTTTCCATTAATGTGCCTGATTATGTGGGGCGGGACTTGTGTGTTAGGTTCTACTGTTGGAGACGTCTGTCCTTGTGCAAGTAACGGACTCTCCTTGAGGGCAAGGACGTTTTCTTCCCTTTCTCCTCAGTGCTCAGAAATGTCTGGCAAACACGAGTTGAGTAACGGTTGCCTGCCTTCATACTGAAACACAGAGAATAGAGCCCTTTATTAGGACAGCGGCTGCCATTCATGGGATACGTGATGACCCAGGCACCATGATAAATGCTTTACATACCTCGTCCCCATCGGTTTTAAAGTCACCTTCCGAGATGACAGAATTCTCCCTGTGTCACAGATGAAGAAACTTAAGTAGCTTGCCTCAAGGGCACACCTCCGTGAGTGGCAGAACTGGGACTTGAAACGAGACTTTTCTCCGCCCAAAATGGGCTCGCACTGCAGGGGCTCTTAGCGTCGGCTTCGAGTATGGATTCGTCCCTCTGCAAGTGTGAATGGCTTCAGCAGTCCTGTTTTGCCTTTCACAACACCAGCAGTTCCTAAAGCCTGACATTTACCTCATGTTAACCCCCTTTTGGCACTTACTACTTTTTTGACTTGTTTAGGATGTGTCACTTGGCAGATTTTGGAAACTTTCCTGTTTACAAATAAGAGCTTGTGGCTCTGAGACATCGTGTGTGTGCGATGGGGTCCCCCCCCGTTGGTTCCCCGGGCGCGCTGCCCCGCCCCTTGAGGTGGTAGTTGTGACCACTGCACCTGCCCCTCTGCCCCTGCTCATGCGCCACGTGTGTTGTGTCTCGGGTTGGGGGTGGGACCTGGTCTGCTGGGGACTTTCCTGCTGGTCTGTAGCTCTGTCTCTCTCTGGCTTTTCCTTGTGTCCAGGTCCTCTTGACACTTCGATGTCCCAGATGGTAAAGAACGAAGAGAAAGGAGCAAAAAGAAAAGCCCCCGAAGAAGAGAAGAATGGCAGTGAAGAGCTTGTGGAAAAGAAAGTTTGTAAAGGTTTTCAGACAGTTTGAAAACAAATGTATTAGACTTCATATTTTAAAACAACCCAGAGCAAAATCGAGCTCCGCTTTCTGATTTATGGCGCTTCCTTTTTGTGTCTATATTTAAGAAGCCGGTAGGGTTCCCTTTTTGCAAACAGGTTTCCAAATTTACTTTTGCCTCCTCTCTTTACTTTCCCCATTCATGTGTGATCCTACCTTTGGTCAGATACGAAACCTACATTTGTTCCTCAAGGGTGAAAACACCAGGTGGTTTTGACTTTACCTTCTCTAGTGAACAGTTAGCTTATTGAGCACCCACTTTCTCTCTGACTCCCTGTCACTGTTCACAGCCTGTTGATGAGCACCTTGAATTCTGTGACTAGCATAGTAGGCAGCATCCCAAGAGAGAGCCTGAGGCTGGAAAAAGCAGTTGGAATTTGTTATCAGCTATGTAACTTGTCAGAGTAGAGAAGAAATGAGAGGTACCCGTTAGAGAGAGGTAGGTGTGGGTGTTCACACACTGTACCAGACCACTTCGTCCCATGCCCCAGAGATGCGAAGCTAAAGCTGCAGGTGTGCGAGAGGGTTACTAGCTCGCTGTAAGGACGGGGTCTTCAGCTTAGCTTGTCGCTGCCCTTAGCTCAAGAGTACGATGCCTGCCAGCAACGGCTCTGTAAAGCGTTCATTTTAGTATTTACATGGCCCTACGGTGTCCCGAAAACGAACTTAGCCTAGCCATTAAATATAAATAGACTGCTGTGCCTCCGGTGAGCTCTTCGATCCTTCTCTTTCTCAGGTAGAGTTGAAGCAACTGTCTTACCATTTGTTCAAGTTCTTTACCAGCCTCAGGCATGGAAATCAATATTTTCAGATGTCCAACAGGGCATTTGGGGTAAACTCTACTTACTAGCATTCCCTGAAACTCGGAATTTTTCTGCCCTCATTAGTTACCGACAAGACTAGATTTGTACGTAATTCCTTGCCCGGTTCCGGATGACCGCACGTTCCTTGCTCTGGTACTCGACTTAACGCCTTAGCCGGAGCTGTTGGTTACTAACATACTGCCGGTTCAGGATGACCGCACGTCCCTTGCTCTGGTACTCGACCTAACGCCTTAGC
>NW_027397064.1:1411072-1603799 GCF_003265705.2 Callorhinus ursinus
ACGTCCCTTGCTCTGGTACTCGACCTAACGCCTTAGCCGGAGCTGTCAGTTATGAACATACCGCCGTCTGTTGCCTCCTCTTTGCTGTTCAGCCTTTGAGACACTGTCTTCGTCCAGCAGTGGTCTGAGTTTAGTTCCAGCTCTGAAGCTGGGGAGATAGATGGCTTGAGGGTACAGCTTCTTTATGTGCACAATGAGGACATTACTGAGCAAAACAGCCAGAGTTCCCTCTCATTTGCTCTGGGACTAGGGCTTCTGGAGGGAAGAGCACAGTTTTGTATTGGCTTTTTGTTCTCTTTTCCTTAGCCTCCTCAGTGATCTTCGGTTTGAAAGGCTATGTGGCCGAGCGGAAGGGCGAGCGGGAGGAGATGCAGGATGCCCACGTCATCCTGAATGACATCACGGAGGAGTGTAGGCCCCCGTCATCCCTCATGTGAGTGTTCATGCTCCGACAAGCCTGGTTGGCACAGAAGTCTCCGTTCTGACTGGGTGGTTGGACCGTGTTCAGTTTGTATTTACTAGAAAGAATGGCTTATCGATGGGACTCCTTGGTTCGGGGTCTGTGGTTCTTAGCTGGGGTTGATTTTGCACACTACTGCCCCTCCCTGACATTTTTTGGTGTCACGTGGAGGGGTGTGCAGCTGGCATCTGGTGGTTGGGGGGGCTTGGGATGCTGCTAAACATCCTACAGAGCACAGGACAGCCCTGCAGCAGAGAATTGTCCAGCCCCAAATGTCCTTCCTGCTGAAGCTGAGAAACCTGTTAAACAGGAAAGGAGTCTCCACATTGTGGGTCTTTGGGTGTGGTATTCTTCATCAATATCTGAAGAGCTTCCAGCAGAGAATAATCTTATTCTGTGAGCCAGTAGGTAGAGTGGGAAGCTGCTAATTACAGCCGCATGTGGGAATCAAGGAGAGCTAGTGTAATAGGGCCTAAAAAGAGAAGAAAAAGCAGAAATGGCCTCAAGGAGAAGAAAAATGGAAAATTTTCCTGCAACTGCACAAACTAAAATGAAGCCTTTGGATAAGCTTTAGGCATGGAGGAAAACCACCAGAAGGTAGGACATCAAGGTATGTCCTACTAAGGTAAGTGAACATGCATTACGTTTACACATACGATAATGTGTCTACTGCATAATTACATAGTCTGCATATCACCGGGTTTCCATAATCACATAATGTATAGGTTACATTCAGTAATGGACACCAGTTGGCCATTAACATGCAGTGTGCTGGAGCCGTTGGTGCTAGAGGCTTTTGTCCAGTTGAGGAAGAAAGGTGGCTGCCGGGAACCTGGTCCTCTGCGGAGGTGACTGTACAGATGCGCGTGCTCACCGTTGTCAGGCTGCCCTTGCTCACCTGGGTGTGCTTTGGGGTTCCTTCTGAAGCCAGGAGAGGGACTTCCGGAGAGCCCCGGGGCCGTGGGCCTCACCGGGATCACTAAGCCGTACTGAGCCGCTCCCACGCATATGAGAACGGTTCAGGGTTAGGAACCAGATGAAGTTCCGTTTTCGTGGCTCAGGATGTCTCCGTTGAAAAGGAACTCAAAACATGTTTGAAAAAGCAGCTCTGCACAGAAAATATCATTTCTCATAGGCGTTTTCATTCTTCCGTCTCAAAACAGTTCGAATCATTAATGACATTTGTTCTGTGTCACATTTTCTGGCAAAATTTGGAAGGGGAATAGGGGTAGGAGTGTGACGAGATGCGCCTTGAGAATCCGCTGTCGGACCAGTCTGGGCAGCGGCTTTGGGGTCGCCCTCTGCTCTCTCAGGTGTTTCTCATTGTCTTGGACCAGTAACCGTTTTACCAGTGTGTTAGCTTATAAAACTAAATCCGATTTAAATAGAAAAAAGTTCTAGTCTTCAGTGAAAGATCAGTTAATCTTGATTTTTGAAAAAAATGTGAGTCTTCAACTTTTTTTCATTATTTTTAAGTAATCTCTATACCCATTGGGGGCCTCAAACCCACAACCCTGAGATCAAAGAGTTGCACACTCTTCTGACTGAGCCAGCCAGGCACCCCTATTTTCATGGCATTTTTAAATTAAAAGTTAAAAATTTGGGGCGCCTGGCTGGCTCAGTCGGTAGAGTGTGCAACTCTTGATTTCAGGGTCGTGAGTTTGAGCCCCATGATGGGTGGTGTAGAGATTACTTAAATCAGTGAACTTTAAAAAAAAATAAAAATGAAAATACCATCAAAGTTACTTCAACATTTGTCTCAGTTAATGCTGTGTCCTTTTTTCTCATTTGTGACAATGTGGTGTCTTTCCAGGGGACATCCTCTGTCTTGTGAATGCTCACTGTTTGAGATAAGATTTAGAGGCCTGGGGACGCCTGCGTGGCTCAGTCAGTTAATCGTCTAGACGCCTTTGGCTCAGGTCATGATATTGAGGTTCTGGGATCAAGCCCCATGTCGGGCTCCCTGCTTAGCAGGGGCCTGCTTCTGCCTCTGCCTCTCCCCCTCCCCCACCCATGTACGCACATGCACTCTCTCTCGTAAATAAAATTAAAAAAAAAAAAGATTTAGAGGCCTTAGTGGAGAGGCGCAGTCTTTGTGAAAATCTCATTAACCATCAGTTCATTCTTCCAGTGCCCGGGTTTCATATTTCGCTGTTTTTGATGGTCACGGAGGAATTCGAGCCTCAAAGTTTGCTGCACAGAATTTGCATCAGAACTTAATCAGGAAATTTCCTAAAGGTGGGACTGAGAACTAAATTGGTTTGTGTCCATCTTGGTGTTTGTTGTGTGTGTAAATCAGGAAGATAAGCCACGTTAGAAAGAATCCTTAGTGGCTCTCTGAAGGTGGGGCCGAGGAGAATGGGCTCTGGGGTGAGCAGGTGGTGGCCAAGTAGGGTGCTGGCCTAGGACTTCACGTCTGCGTGATGGCACCTTGTGTGGAATGTTTGTGTAGGAGTGTGTATTTGGGAGACTGTAGACCAAACTCAAATGAGCCTGCCTTGCAGGCGAGGAAGTAGAGATGTTCTTGGTCACAGTACAAAAACAAAATGGCAGCAAGAGGCGAATTTCCTCTTCTTAAGAGTTTGTTGTTTGTTCTTTCTGTAATAGGAGATGTAATCAGTGTAGAGAAAACCGTGAAGAGATGCCTTTTGGACACTTTCAAGCATACTGATGAAGAGTTTCTTAAACAGGCTTCAAGCCAGTAAGTGTGACCACATAAAGATGTGTGAATGGTGGGTATGTGTTTGTGTGTGGTTTTCCTTAAACACATTTCAGGTCTTCTTTTAGCTGAGTGTTAGTGCTCACTGTCTGAAAAGTACCTAGCACTGAGTAAGCTCTCATAACTGTAACTGAATCTGAAACAGTAAAAAAGAAAGTTGTTGAGAAACTTTCCACGTTGACTGACCAGTCAGCTCTGGAGTGCATCTCGAAGTTGCTGGCATGGTGGTGGTGACCGGACTTCTGACGTGTCTCCCTGCAGGAAGCCTGCCTGGAAGGATGGCTCCACCGCGACGTGTGTTCTGGCTGTGGACAACATTCTCTACATCGCCAACCTCGGGGATAGTCGGGTGTGTGGCTAGTTGGGTGGCCTGCGAGTGTGCAGCAGGTTGGATGTGCCGGCGGGGGTGAAGTCTGTCTTGTGGGGCTGCTGCCGGGGCCTCTGCAGAGTCTACAATCCGGGTGGGGGACCGGCAGCCACGCTCGAGGCAGTTTGTGTTCTGGCACACTTACGCCCTGTGCAGTGTGTGTGCACGCCTGTCTTGATGGTGCTGTGGGTCATCGGTGTGCAAGGCGCTTAAGTATTTCCCAGCTGCATTTCTCTGACCTCAGACAGTAACCCTTGCCTCCCAAAATCATTGTGATTTCAGAAAAAGTCAAAAGTAGTTGGAGAAGTGCTAGGTGATGTGCCATTTTTCCAGAGCCCAGGCCACATGGCCAAGGGAAGAAAACCCAGTTTCCCACCGTGACATGTCCCATGGTGACACCCGTATCCCAGCCCCAGTTGTGGGGAGTGACTTCAAGCTGGAGGGCGGCACCCCACAGTCAGGTCCCACCCCCGCCCCCCTTGAGAACCTGACGGTCATTTCCATCACCTCTTGCAGCGAGTCTTGCACTCTGTCAGCAGTCACAGTGCCGAAGTGACCCTTCCCACGCTCAGGCGGCGTCTGCTGACCTGCTTCCACCCCCATCACAGAGTGACTTCCAAATAAATGCCCGGCCCTGGGGGTGCAGCAGTGAACATCACAGGCAGTCCCTGCGAGAGTGGGTCTTATATTCTGGTGATTTTCTAGTAGATGGTCCCAGGTGCACATGTGTTTAGGCTAAATAACGTAACAAATAACATGTAAAAATCAGTTGGGGCGCCTGGGTGGCTCAGTTGGTTAAGCGACTGCCTTCGGCTCACGTCATGATCCTGGAGTCCTGGGATCGAGTCCCGCATCGGGCTCCCTGCTCAGCAGGGAGTCTGCTTCTCCCTCTGACCCTCTTCCCTCTCATGCTATCTCTCATTCTCTCCCTCTCAAATAAATAAATAAAATCTTAAAAAAAAAAAAAAAGAATACTTAAAAAAAAAAAAACATGTAAAAATCAGCCAAAAAAAACAAAGCCTTTGGAGTCAGATCCACGTTGCTCTGCTGGCTCTGCTCCTGGCTCTGCTCCGTGACTGTAGGCACGAGACCCATTCTCCAGGCCTCGGCTTCCTCCTCTGGAAGTCCGAGGCTTTCCCAGAAGTTCCCATGCAGCAGACATGGCGGTGGGGCGCACACAGGCCCATGTGGTCAGCGCCCTCTGCTCCCATGTCTGCCTCCTGTAGACTCATGGGATAGTGCCACTTGGAGGGGTTTTGACCCTCGGCAGGGGCCTCCCTTCTATGTCACAGGCGAGAAAACAGCAGCCCACGGGGGCAGGGGGCAGTGTATGGTGCTCAGCCAGAGGTGGCGAGCTCCAGACTGGAGACACAGAGCAGGGCTTCTCTCCCTGGCTGCCAGGATGCTCCTCTGCTGCTTGAGTCTCTAAACTCATGTTTGTCAGCAGGAGGTGGATCTGAAAGTCCATGGTTAAGCTTTGTCTTCAGCTGGTGACTTTGAGTTTCCTGACTGTTGTAATCTCCATGTTCCCAGGCAATCCTGTGTCGTTTTAATGAGGAGAGTCAAAAGCACGCAGCCTTAAGCCTCAGCAAGGAGCATAATCCCACACAGTACGAAGAGCGAATGAGAATACAGAAGGCTGGAGGAAACGTCAGGTGACGGGGACTGGCGGGCGCTCCGGGGAGGTGGGCTGTCCCCTGTGGGAGTGGCCGGGTAGAACCTTCCCTGTGATGCAGTCTGCAGCGAGATGAGACTGTCCGAGGTCTAACCTGGAGAAGCAGGTGAATGGATGTTGTAGGATTTCACATTATGTCCAAGTGGGAGCAAAAGAGGTACTGGAAACATGGCTCCTTGTATTTGCAGAAGAGGAAGCCTGCCTCAGATTCAAGTTCTCCATCTGCAACATTTTCTCTCTGCCTAGGAACTTGCTTAAATACTACTCCGAATAAGCTACAGTTTTAGGCAAATTCTCCAGAGAGAAAACCTGAAGTGGTGAAGACAGTAGGTCTTTGTAGCGTGTGCTGAGCATCTCTGGGCTTCTTGGCACGGAGGGCCCTGCCTGGCTGGCTCTGTCTGCGGCCCCGGTTCACCTCTCCGGATGTCTCTGACGACCGCATGCCTGCCCTGGTTTAGATCTGCCGAGTCCCTGAGGTAGCTGGTGGGGGCTAACGTCTTTTCTGTACCGCCCGAGAATTCTACTTCAAGGATGTGCTAGGAGTTTGGCCAGAGTGTCTTCTGGTTCATTTTACAGCTTGACCGTTAGGTTATTATGTTCTGCTGGGATGAGGGAGCAGTAAGGCATCCATGTAAGATGGTAGTTGCTTGTCCTTGGGAGTGCAGCTTTTTCCCAGTCATTCACTGTGGCTAGCTGGGTTCTGGCCGGTGGTGCTGGGGGCTCTCTGGGGAGCAGTCAGAACTCTGAGTTTGTTCAGAAGTTTCTTAGAACTTTAAAATTCTGCTTTTGTCTGAACTCCGTGGAGAGATTTTGACATTGACAGTCCTATGGCTGGCAGTTACTTTCTGTTTCCTGGTCTGCACAAAATTAAGAGCAGGGTTTGGGTGCCTTAGAGACGTGACTGGACAGTGTGGCTCAGGATGGGCCCCTCAGGGCAGGGAGGGCCAGGGGCTCCGAGCAGCAGGGCCACACTCTGGTCCGTCCCTCGCCGGAGGCCTGGGCTGGCCTGCTGGATGTTTTCCTCCACACCCTTCCACTTGTATCATTAAAGCATTCGTTTGAAAGTTTTTCGGAAAAAAATTTAAAATAGTAAAACATTGCAACATCAACCACCTAGATTCAGTAGTTAACGTTTTGCTGTATTTGTTTTGGGTGCGTATGTGAGGCCAGCCTGTGTGAAGGTTGGTCTCAGACACAACCACGCAGGAAGGACGGACTCCGGGGTTGGGTTCTCTCCCGCCTTGTCTAAATCCCTGTTACCCTACCTACTTGTGGTGTCTTTGAACCCAGCGTCCGGCTTACCTCGGCCTCCCACTTCCCGTGTGGCACGGTCACTGCTCGGGCTGCACTCGGACTGGCCGGGAGGGGAGGCCGGCGGTCGAGCAGGGTCACTGGTGGCCCTTTTGCCTTCATTTTTCGTGGGTCATTGAAGTGGCTTGTGTGCATTTCCTCTCCTCTGGAAGCCGGGCCTGAAGGACTCAGTCAGAGTGCGGTCAGCTTGTCCTGTCATGCTCTGAAATACAGATGGCTGGCTTCTCCTGGGTCCACGGTTCCGTGGGCTCCCGCTCTCTCCTGTCCCTCCAGCAGGGCGGGGAGCACGATGCTGGCTCTGGGTGGGACTCTGCCTGGGAAACAAGAATGCAGGCAGCAGCTTCTGTGGTGCGGCTCGGGAGTTGTTCGTGCTCTCTCTACCGGGTTGCGGCACGAACGGGTCTTTGGGACCTGACACTCAGTCTTGTTGAAACAAGCCAGCTTCGTGACTCAGGTTGGGGGGGGGGGGTCCGCGCCCAGTACCTCGTCACTTGGTCACTGAAGGAGCCCTTCGTTAGGTTCTCAGGGTGCTTGTGCTTGGCGCTGCTTCCTGAGAGATGCCCTGCCCTTCGGGCTTTGGCTCTGCTCCTGAGTCCTCTGGCCCCTCTCACTGTTCCTTTCATAATTGTACTCGAGAAGACTGCTCGGCTGTCCGTAGATTCCAGCAGGTCTGTGCCCACTGGGAGGGTGACTTTGTGGCCGCAGTGAAGTGCCGGTAGCCAGGCTGGATCCTGACCCCAACTCGGCGGCCCAGGCCAGGGAGGTGTTTCCTGCCACGCATGTCCATCTGCCTCACCTCTACAGAGCTCTCATGTGTTGGGAAACCTCCACAGAACCTCCACGAACAGTGTTGGGTTTTGCCGAGCACTCAGGTCCCTTGCTGTGTGGCTTCTCTGGTTTCACACGTGAGGGTCTGAGGGCCTGCAAGCTTGCAGCTGCCCCAGCTCGCGTAGCATGTAGGCCCGCCAGAACTGTTCATGGGGGCACCGAGCCAGGGCTCTTTCCCCTGCTCAGAGAACTCTGATGACATGCATCCTGTTTAGAGGTCACCTCCCCATTCTGGATGCCTCATTTAGAAATAGAATGGGTAGAAGTTGAATGTGCAGAATACTACAATTAATCCAGTTTAAAGTGAATCGTATCCATAGCCCGTGTAAAGAAAACCTGCTTCAGGATCTGGGACTAGTTGTTTCCAGGGGTTTTCCAGGTCTGATTCAGTGTAAATACAAATCTTCTAGGCCAGCCGTTCTTACCCTGGCTGCATGCTCAAGTCACCTGAAGGAGCTTTAGGACGAAAACCAGAGGCAAAGCCAGGCCCCAACCCAGTCCCGTCCCGTCAAGTCAAGCCTGGCTGTGGGCAGGTCAGCAGCGGGTTAGGCTGTGGGCTGCTCCGTCAGGGTGCCGCTGGGCTGAGGCGCCGAGGACAGCAGGGATGTTCCTTATCTAGAGGAGTGACGATTCAGCACGAAGTGCGCAGACCTCTCTGTACGGAGGCTGAGAGACAGCAGTGCTGGTTAATAATGCAGCTCCCACAGGCTCCATCCCTCGCTCTGCGTGGAAGACGTGCCTGGAAGTACCGTGAACCCGTGGCCTGTCAGATGGAGTCTTTTTGTTTCCCTCATTTTAGGGACGGTCGTGTCTTGGGTGTGCTGGAGGTGTCACGCTCCATCGGGGATGGGCAGTACAAGCGCTGTGGGGTCACTTCGGTGCCGGACATCAGACGCTGCCAGCTGACCCCCAATGACAGGTAACAACGCCACAGCAAAGGCACAGGGTCTCGTTCTCTTCCCGACTTGTAGTTTGGATCCTGAACCTGGCGTGGGTGGGGGAGGCCCTGTCAGGGGCACTGCCCGGGCCTGGCGGGGCAGGACGGACAGACCTGGGGTGGGGGGCGGCGCCCCAGTCTGGTAGGCGAGCGTACATGTGAGTGGGTGATTCCAGCACCATGTGTCAGGGGAGCATGGGGTGCTCTGGGAGACTTGGGCCACATCCCTTTTGGAGGAAGGAGAAGGGCTCTCCAGCAGAGGGAAGACCCACAAAGCCCTTATAGTGGGACAGAAGAACAGAAGGCCGGGCAGATGCCCGTCCTGGAGAGTGATGGAGGAGTGACAGCAGGGCGCTCTGGGGTTGGGTTGGGAGGGGCCCTGAGTCCCGCGCTGAGGAGCTTGAATTTTAGCTCGTGCTTGCTGGAGAACCGGGGCTGGTATTGAAGCAGAGCCAGGCTGGGTGGGGAAAGAGGTGGCCGTGCTCGGCTGCCCACGGGGATGGCGCCCCGCCCAGCCACAGCCAGGGGCCACCCTCGGTGAGGAGCCCCTGCTGGGCCTGCTCCCTGTGCTGTGCGAGGGAGCCTCTTCGTGGCCCTCCCTGCTCGGCCTCTGCCCAGTCTCCACTCCTGCCTCTGGCCTACGCGGCCGCTGTGCTCTTATCAGCCTTGGGGGCCTGGGACACTTCCACCAGCCCCTGTGGTTCTCTGAACCCCGGGCCCCCTGTTGTGTGCACTGTGCTAGCGCCCCTGCTCTGGGTCGTAGTTGTGGGTTTGTGGGACAGGTCGCTCAGGGTCTGTCACCAAACTGGAGGGGGCGGGAGGGAGCCTGCCCGGCCTTGTGCCTGCTGGGTTCCAGGCACACCGTGTGATCAGTGAGTCCTTTGGATGAGTGCCCCCTCAGAGGAGGAAAACCAAGACCTGGGTGTGAGAATGAGCAAACGAGCATCGTGCCTCAGCACTGTGGGGAAGCTCATGTCTTAGCCTTTGAGTAGCTGGACAAGTATTTATCTTATCTCCATCGTCACGCTGTTTTATAAAGTTTGCTGCCACGGCCCGTTTATATTTCTCGTCCGTGCTGTAGGTTCATTCTGCTGGCCTGTGACGGCCTCTTCAAGGTCTTCACGCCGGAAGAAGCGGTGAACTTCATCCTGTCCTGCCTGGAGGTAAGAGAGCTCACCAGCGAGGACCAGCTGTGGGAGCTGCGCTTGGGGTGCGGACCTGGGGCAGTTTGCCACGGTGAGCTCCCCCGCAGGGACTCCCTGCTTTGCTCTGACGGTGGCTGGGGAACAGCGCCACCTTGTGGAGATGGCGTCTCGGAGGGTGACAGGGGACCCTCTCCTGCCCCCTAGGATGAGAAGATCCAGAGCCGGGAAGGGAAGCCCACCGTAGACGCCCGCTACGAAGCCGCCTGCAACAGGCTGGCCAACAAGGCAGTGCAGCGGGGCTCGGCGGACAACGTCACCGTGATGGTGGTGCGGATAGGGTCCCCGTGAGGGCCAGCGGGGCAGCGAGGGTGCGGCGGGGCCGGGGGCGCGGCATGGTATTGACTTCACAGGTTCATCGTGTGTGTGTGCACAGTCTGTGTGTTTCGTGTACTCCTGTGGGACTCCCATGGTTGTAAATAAAGGTTTCTTTTTTTTTCTTAGTGTTTTATTTTATTAGATTTGAGCAATTCTTGACCCTTCAGGGGTTGTGTGTGTTTCTGGGTATGCTCTGGGTCTTCCTTATTAAACCATCGTTGGCATCTTGGATTGGCCCTTGATAGTGACCCACGAGCTGCTCAGTGTGCACGGTTTTGTAGTTCCTGGCACCTTTCCTGTGCTCTCGCCCTTGAAATGACCCTGGTTGGGGAAGTGGCATTGTACGGGCAGGAGACTGAGGTAGGAACCTGCCCAGACAGGCTCTCAGAGCCAAGGGAGGCTACATAAACGTTGCGGAGCAGGATGTGAGGTTTCGCTGGGGAACAGTGCCGGATACGAAGCTACTCCTCTCTGGAGTAGCGGGTCTCGGGCAGGCCCTCCCAGAACGGCATGGAATTCGGCTGCTTTCAGATTCCACCCCACTGATAGTAGATGCTGTGTGTGGCCCAAGGACTGGGGGCCCTGGCATTCCCGGGACTGGCATCTGGATGCCGTGGGTGGGAAGCGGGCAGGCTCCTGCTTTGAGCAGTCAGGCTGCCGTTCGGAACGGCCCCGGAACTCCAGCTTCCAGTTTCGGGAATGTGTGTTGTGTGTGTCCCGTGCCGGCTGAGGCCAGTCTTTGCGGGAACACTTGGAAGGGGGACCCTTGTGATAAAGCCATTAATAAGGGCGTAACTAGCCTGTATACAAGAATGAAGTACTTCTCGAGGCCTTGTGTAAAACAGGTCACACGGTCCCTGTAACTGTATTTCAGTAAAGCGGCTCCTAGGCCTTGTGTAGAGCTTGCCTCAGGATGATGAAAGTCTCTAAAACCTTGCCTGGGAAGAGGCTGTTTGCTAATGCTCTCAGGCCCCCGCCCAGCACACGCCTTATCGCCCCTTCAGCTCCGTTAGCAGAGCGGAGTCCCTGCTGCAAGTACCTCGGGAGCGTTTTGAGCACACCCTTCCCCAGTGTGGAGCACAGGTTCCATCCCTGACAGCGTACGGCGGGCACCCCTGAAGGAAGGACCCCGGCACCCCAGAGCTGGAAATAGGACAGTTAATTGAGTCCACATCTCCCCACCGCAAACCAGGCACCCCTAACTCCCTGAACACCACCGTCCCAGAGCTGGGGGTGGCTTCGCGTGGAGGCTTCCCTGGCAAGCCCCCACCCCTGCCACGGTCTTCACGTGATCCAGGCCCCCCCCCCCCCGAGTGGGAGGCCACCCTCCACCTCCCATCCCCCAGTCCACTGCTCGCCATCCGCAGTGGGCCTGGGTGAAACGATGAAGATAACTGGATAGTCACGTAGCACGAGAACTCTGACGTACTTGAGCATCTCATCCGGTCAGTTATATATATAAATAAATTCCATCTGGCAACATTACACAATAAATACTTCAACAAAGTGTGGTATAATACACTTAGGTTGAGCAAAGGAAAGATCTGCGGCTTTTTCAAGGGTGAGGGAGAACTTTGAAGTATCCGTGCCCGCTGGGTGCAAAGTGAAATCCAGAGAAGGGTGTGGCCCCACAGCCCTTATCAGAGCCCTTCCGGGTAGGGCGGGTTCGGGCCCTACTGAGAATCGCGCCGGGCCTGCCAAGGGCACCACGTGGCTCCCTATGTGTGGGGCGCCTGGGGCCCCCCTAGGCCGGGAGGGAGGGAGTGGGTTCTCAGTGGAGATGGACGCTGTAGGCTCTGGGGGTCCGGCAGACCTGGCCACAGTCACCTGCTCCGCCTGACGCCAGCTGGACAGTCCCTGTGACTGCGGCCACTGCCCTGTTCTCTCTAGGCCTGGACACACCCCTGTCAGACCAGCCTGGCCTCCAGGACACCTTGTGGTACCATGTCTCTGCAGCCACGCAGGGGGTGGGGGGGGCCCTACACCTTGGAAGGAACCTGCTGCAGGTAGATGCCCGTGTCCCCCCCTCCAAGACTCCCCCCGCCACCCCGGTCCCATCACTGCTACAGCATCACAGTGGACTCGGGACCCAGGTCTTGGGGAACCAAGACCAGCCTTCTGGGCACCATCTCCATCTGTCTTTTCCCCACCTGAGCTCAGGGCCACCTGTCTCCCCAGGGGGAAGACACATGGAAGAACCGCAGAGCCAGCTGGACCCTGCGGGGCCACAGGTGGGCAGCAGGAGCTGTTGGCTCCTGGGAAGCCTCTGCTTTATCTGTTCAGATGGATGGGCAGGGCCTGCTCGTCTCTAATCTGCAAAGATGTTCTAGATCTTTTGTTTGGTGGCTGGATCCCAACGGTGAGTCAGAGCCTCCTAGGAGATGGGAAGAGGGACCTGTCTAGGACAGGCTTTACAGCGGAGGGGGGACCACACGACGCTCTGCAAAGGCCATCTGCAGGGTGAACTTACGCGTTCTCCTGCACATGTTAGACTCTCACTGTCCCCCCATAAGCCCCTTTCCAGTGTCACTCTGGTGCCCGAGGCTGCTGTGCCAAGGGGCCATGAGACTCTCTGAGTCCTGTGGTCACTGCAGGAGGTCCAGGCCAAAGGCACCGGTGGGGAGAGGCAGGTGGGGAGCAGGAAGCCCCGGGTGGAGACGAGGGGAGGGACGGGGAGGCTGCTGTGCAGGCCCAGCACGCTTTTCCTGGGAGGCCCTCTGGCCCGGTGCAGGCTGCCCCTCCTCTCCGCAGGGCATCCAGGCAGGTGACCAGCCTTTGCCCTCCGTGCTGGCGTTCCGGCAGCCCACAAAAACACTAAAAAAAAATGGAAAAGGTGGGACTGGGCCAAGGCAAAGAGGCTGAGGCCATCTGGGCAAGCTGCCCTCTGGACCAGAAGAGGAACCGGTCTGCGACCAGGAACAAAAGCAAGTCCTCCTGGGCACTAAGCCCCGCTAGAAACATGGGCTGAATAACAGCCCAACAGGGCTCTTCTCCTTTTGAAAGACGGCACCCTGAAATCCCTCCTGGTTCTGGGACTGCCCGTTTGCATGTCCCCTCCCTGGGCTGCCGGTAGTCGGCCACCTCCGGGCTGACCTGCAGTGGCCAGTGCGGGCGGCTCCAGTGGGCTTCGTCCTGCATGTGGCCTCCGCCACCCCAACACCGCCCAGAGACTGTTCGGACCCCACTTCTGTTCACCGGGCGAAACGAAGGGCGCGGTGTGGCCGCTCACACGCCAAGGAGGACCGCGCTGAAGTGGGAGCCACTGTGCACCGTGAGGGCAGAGCCACTGGCGTTGTCCAGGAAGACAGAGGTGTACTGCCCCGTCTGCAGGGAAGGTCACAGTCAGCCCAGGTTCTGCCAGCCTGCAGGTGCGCCCCACAGATAAGCAGACCACCCCCCCCACCCACTCAGCCCCCCGAAGGTCTCAGGGCCAGGGCCGGGCTGGGCCGGCCTCGCCCTCAAACCCGGTGCCTCTGACCCCTCTCCCATGGCTTTCTCCCCGGCTCGCTGCTCCCATAGCACACGTGTGTCTGGGTGAGCCTCTGCTCAGGGCCAGCAACAGGTTCAAGACCCAAGACCCAGTAGGTTTCTCTGCTGCATGTGGTTCTCCAGACTGGGGTGAGGGTGGCCTCCAGCCATTTGGCAGAGCCTTCATGGGCCCGGGACTCTGGCCTGCCTGCTCCAAGTGTGGTCCACACAGCAACAGTGGCACATTCCCTGAGAACTCCCAGAGAAGCAGAATCTGGGGGCCCACCCACCTTCTGCATCTTAGGACCCCAGGTGGACCATGTGGCCCCCAGCAGTACCTGGGACCAGACCCTTGAATGCCTTCCAGCCACCACAGCCGCCGGCCAGACTCAGACAGCCTGGCCCGATTCCACGTGAGCTTGAGCACATTACTTAACCCTTCTCCGCCTTAGTTCCCTTATTTAGAAACAGTGGAAACACTGTACGTCAACTATACTTCAATAATATTTTCTTAAAACGAACAAAAAATAGTACCAGCGACCTCAAAGCACTATGATAATTAAGCAGATAGTTTACATAAAGAGCTCAGAACAGGGCCTGGTGTAGTGCTAATGAGGGGCCCGCTGTGACTCCATACATCTGCACTGCAGTGGTTTCTTGTTTAGTAAATCCCACCTTCACATTGGTTTCTCGATCCCTTGCCAAAAGCCCCCCAGTGCTAGAAAGAGACTGTCAGGTAGGGTTCTGTGTAGAAAGGAGGCCTCCTGATTCCCACAGTCTCAACAGGCCCAGGCCAGGCGTGGAGCGGACCTCTGTTCCCTCTGCCACCAGTCCCTACACGGAGCACCTGCCCTCAGTGTGGGGTGATGGGCAGGTCTGATGATTGCAGACTGAGCAGCTGAGCGCCTGCTGAGGAGGACCAGCCAGCGCTTGGGGGAAGGGGACCTGCAGGTGGCCCCGCTCTGCCTGAACCCGCGTGAACCCCCTGGTGTGGCCTGCAACCTCTCCCAGGCCCGCAGTCTGCCGGCACTGCTTCCAGAGATCCAGAGCCCCCATCAGCACCCCTCCCCCCTCCTGGTCACCCCCCAGTCGTGCCCAAGCCTGCCCCACGCACCTGCAGGTACAGAACACCATTGACCGAGATGGTGAAGAGCTCACTGCTGCCCTCCAGGCCCATGACAGCCTCCAGGGAGCTGTGGCCAAAACAGAGAGAGGATCAGCCCACACCCCCCAGGCTCCACCAACCTCACCCACAGATCACCCCAGCAACCAACACGGGCCCAGCTAAGTGCAGTGGTAACAGCTGTCTTGGCCAGGTGTTCTGGTGGAGGTGGCGGCTGAACTGGATCCCCAAGAAGAGTCAGGACAGTGTCCACAGGGCAAAAGGGGTTCTGCGGGTGCCGGGAGAGGCAAGCCGGGGCCCAGGCCAGGGGCTGAGAAGTCCTGGCTCTGTTGGAAACAGGACATGGGCTGGACTGGGGCCGGGTGGCAGCAACTGAGGCTAAAATGTGAGTTCAGGCCTCCGAACTCCGAGTAAGAAGTTCTGAACTTCATTCCCTTCTACAACTGTTGTGGGGTGCCTGGGCTCTGCTGGGGGTTCGGAGGCACAGCCGCTGCCCTCAGGGGCCACAGGTGCGAGGAAAGGGGGGTGCCATCATCTCAGGGAGCCGACGGCCACGAGGAGAGAGACTGGTGGTGGGCCGCAGTGGTCAGGAGAGGCCTCTCCGAGGAGGAACCGGTGGTGCCTCTGGGTGACAGAGAGCCCCCTGCAGGGGTGAGGGGAGCCCGGAGGCTGGGAAGGGGTGGGTTAAGAACAGGGAGCCCCCGCTGCTGGGAAGGGAAGGCCTGCTGCGGACCGGTGCAGGGACTGGGAGGCCAGCAAGAGGCGTGAGATCGCCCGGGGCCACGGTGCAGCGGCGATGGGCCATGGAGGACGGGGTCTGTCCAAGCCGGACGGGGCGCGGGTGGGGGCTACGTGGGGGCAGGTCTGGCGCCGGGGTCCCCCACCCCCCGCTCCCACTCACGCGTTCCTCTGGCACCGGGACTGGATGCAGATGAGCAGGCGCAGGCGGTCCCGGGGGCGCGGCGGCCCCCGCCTGGGCTGCTCGTCGAGCGCTGCGGGGCAAGGCGGGGGCGGTCACGGGGGGGGGGGGGGGGGGCGGGGGCCACGCGCGCTGGGGCGGACCCCCTCCCGCCCCGGGCCTCACCCGCGTGCAGCGTGGCGGCGAGCGCGTAGAAGCCGGCGACTGGCGCCGTGTACTGGCCGCTGGTCAGGTTCAGGCCGGGGCCGCGGCGGAAGGCGCCCTCGGCGTCGGGCTGCGGGGCGCACGGAGGTCAGCCGGGGCCCGCCCGCGCCCCCCGCCCCGCCCGCCGGCCGGGACTCACCAGGTAGTAGCCGCCCAGCTCGTGCAGGGCGCGTCGCTCCACCGACGCGTCCCGGCGCAGGCGGCCGTGGAAGGCAGCCTCGACGCGCGGCGCCCGCGGGCCCGGGGCCAGGGGCGCCGCCAAAAGCGCCAGCACGCCCGTGTCCCCCGCCGCCGCCTCCTCGTTCTCCCGGACGGCGGCCGTGCCGTCGGCGGGGCCGCGCGTGCAGGGCTCGGGCTCCGTGCGCTCGCGCTGCCGCACCGCGCCTGGCACAGAGCGAGCCGTGGCCGCGCCCGCCCGCGCCCCTGCCCCTTGCTTCGGAACCCGCCCTGCCGAGCGCTGGGAGCCCGCTGCCCACGGCACCCGACCAACGCGCTGGTCCACGCCCCGGGATCCACGGAGACCCCTCCGTGGCTGCAGGGCCCGCAGGCCCGGCTTCCCGAGCCCGCGCTGCTCCCGCTTCCCTTCAGGCTTTGGCTACCAGGGAGCTCGCGGTTCCCTTGCCCTGCCTCACATCGCCCTGGTTCTCCTGCCTCACCTCGCCATCTTCCCCACGCTTCCCCCTCACGCTGCTGTCTCCTCCGCTTACAGTTCTACTGTACCCCCGAGAGCAATCGTATAAGCTGCCCTGCTCACTTCTGCAAGGAAACCTCGTGTAAGTTAAGTACTGCGCGGAGATTCTTTAGCTTTCTGAAGCTGGTCTATTTAAATAAACAGTACACTGAATTGAAGGGGGGGAAAGGCTCTCCTAATAGTTCTCATAATAAAGTAAACTCTGGTAAACGTAGTGAACATGCAGGGCCAGCTCCATGCAGGGCCAGCTCCTGGGCAGAACAGCTCGGCTCAGCTGTCCGCCCTCCCTCTGCTGCCTCCAGCTCAGCGGCCCCCAGCCTGGACCGCACCTGCGCTGCCCACTACACGCTCCTTCCTGCCCCCTCCCCCGTGGGGCTCTTGGCTGGCCGCTGAGACCTGCCACGGGAACAGGCAGGGACACAGTGATCCAGGGGGAGAAGTTGGGGTCTCAGTCGGGGGCCCGTGTCGGGGTCTCAGTCGGGGGCCGGTGTCACCTGGTGTGAGTCTCAAATTCCCATGGTTTCTTTGTGATCAAGAGCACTTTGCAAGGTTAAGGACCTCTGATCCCGGGGGGCGCCTGGGTGGCTCAGTTGGTTGGGCGACTGCCTTCGGCTCAGGTCATGATCCCGGAGTCCCGGGATCAAGTCCCACATCGGGCTCCCTGCTCTGCGGGGAGTCTGCTTCTCCCTCTGACCCTCCCCCCTCTCATGTGCTCTCTCTCTCTCATTCTCGCTCTCTCAAATAAATAAATAAATCTTAAAAAAAAAAAAAAAAAAAGGACCTCTGATCCCTTCCTGATGATCCTCACTTGGCGGGGGTTGGGTACAGGTGTCCTGGCTTTGGCTGGGCTCACCTGACTCCCAGAGGGGGCATGGGTGCTGGTCCCCGAGCCCCCGCGGAACACTGAGTGCCAAGTCCACCTTCTCTGTGAAGCCTCCTTACCACACTCCTGCGAGCCCCCGCCCGAGCCCAGCACAGAGCAGGGGCCTCCTTGAGTGCCGGCCGCTGGGGCAGTAGCCAGCCATCTCGGCTCCTCCAGGATACCCTCCCGTGGCCGCACGCGCACCGAGGGTGTGTGTGCCCCCACAGGTGCACTCCCCCTACCTTTCAGCAGCAGCTGGAACTCCTTCAGCAGGACCTCAGGAGGGACGATGGGGCCAGGGGGGCCCTGGGGGCCGGGGGGCCCTGGGGGCCCCGGCAGACCAAGCTGAAAAGGAACCTCAGCTGTGAGGCTAAGTGAGCAGGGAGGCAGGGGGCTGCTGGGACCCCTCTGCAAGTTCTTGCCACTAAGAGGCAGGCAAGAGGGGATCCTGCTTTGACCTGTGGGGTGGAGGTCAACCTCTGGGCCTCAGACTCCTCTGAGACAGGAAGGCTCTGCTTTGAAAGCCACCAGCTCCGACTGGAGGACTGGATTGTGCCTGAGGCCCAGGGCTGGCTGGGGTGGTGGGGCCCCTGGGGGTGGAGCTCCAAGCAGGCAAGGACCCCAAGTGGGGACACAGAGGGGTTCCCGGATGGAGGGAAAGAGGGAGAGAGGGACACCGCAGGTCAGCCAAGGTCAGCAGGTTCTCACTGTGCCTGGCCCCACGCCGGGGCCTGGGGCCCTCAGGGAGCCCACCCTGGGCTGGGGTGGGACCCCAACACAGGAGCAAGCCAGTCCTCTGCAAGGGAGGGCACAGGGGAGCCCCAGCTTAGCTTGGGGTGGGGCCAGGTGGCTCCAAGGGGTGGCAGTCAGGCAAGGTCATGGTGACAGCGCAGCAGCCTGCTTGCCTCAGGCTCAGAGCCCAGCACCCCAGTGTTGGGGCCGACCCGGGGCAGGGAGAGGCCAGCCCTGGGGGGGCGGGGAGTGGGCAGAGAAGCCCAAACCCAGTGTGAGCAACACAGCCCTAGCCCAGAGCTCCCCATCCCAGGGGACAGGCAGACATCAGGACCAGCTGCCGGGTTTCTGGCTAGGCTGAATGACAATTGGAACCCCACAGCACCCAGGGTCCCCAGGCTCCCCACCTCCTGGGAACCAGATGGTGTGTCACTCCAGCCCCACTGCAGCCCCCCAGCTCGGTCCCTGACTGCCTTCCCAGGCCAGCCCAGGCCTCCCTCGCTAGGATACAGAGGGAAGAGAAAGGGGGGGTAGCTGATGGGGTTGCCTAGCTTTCTAGGCGTGCAGGAAAAATGATAGGTACAGGCCTCAAACTCAGGGTCTCCTGGGCCCCCCCAGCTTGGCGCTCTCTGTGCTCTCTGACCCCAGGCCAAGGGGGAGGGTCTGTTCTCGCTGGCAAGGCTCAGGGTGAGCCAGTGGGGCTGGTGAGGGGTGCAAGGGGATGATGGTGGTGGGCTGGGGGTGCACGGAGGGCCCGCAGGTGGAGGCCCCTTGCTTGCTGTACCCGGCCCCCACAGGAAACTCACGCACACACAGCTGGGGCTCTTGCGCTCACCTTCAGCTTCCTGGCCTTGCCTCTGCCTCCCCTCTTGCCGTTGACACCTTTGTCACTCTGCCTGATGAAGAGCATCCAGGCATCCCTGGGGTCAAAGTTACGTGCTCCCTCGGCGGTGGGCTCCTGGAACACAGCCAGCCCCCAGGTTGGTTCACCACCCCCAGCGGGTGCCCGCCAAACAGATGGAACTTTTCAGGACGTCACTGTGCGGGACGGGCCTTCAGCGCCCTCGGACCCCTGTCCTTGTCAACAGTGGTGCCCTCCAAGTCAGCAGAGCCCCCCATCCATGCTTCCCTCCCTCCTGACGCATGGAGGACGACCAGGCCACACCACTGCCGGGGCGCTGTGCGAGAAAACTTTGTGGGTGGAGGAAGATGGGGTGCAGAGCTCCGTAGCGGGTGAGAAGTGAGAACCCTGGCATGGCTGGGCCACCCGGCCTCTTATGGCCTCCCTCCGTGGGAGCTGCAGTGAACACACCACCCTGGGAGACTCACCAGGAGGATCGGACCAACAGACTCAAAAGTGCTAGGGAAGAGGCGACTATGACCATCAGGGCCCTTGTGCGGCCCCCACTGATGTTCCAGGGACGCCCACTTTGGCCCTTGGGGTAGCCGCAGCTTACGGTACAAGACGGTCGGAGGGCTGGTGGCCTAGCACTGCTATGTGATGACTCAAGGCCCCTGCACTGAGTCACTCGGCTTCCCCAGGACCCCCCAAACAAAGACAGTGATGATTCCAGAAACATCCATTCGCCCACGTGCTGCATTCTGACCAGTCCTCACACTGAGGAAAATTCCAGGAGGTGCCTTCCAGGCAGAGGCCTTTGGCCTATTAGTCCGTGGACTTCAGGTAGTCTGGACTCTAAGGCAAGGCTTCCAGCTGGGAAGGAAATCAGCTCGAGGGCTCAGATGAGGTCACAAGCACCAGGGCAGGTGGCCGATGGAAGGACTCGGGGTTTTTGAGCTGGCCAGGACCTTCTGTCAGAGCCAGGGCCACCGGTCTCCTGGCCGCTGTGCAGGGCCTGGGGCCTCCCTTTGGGAGCCCGGGTGGCTCGGGGGGGGGGGGGGGGACAGGGCCATCCATGTCAGAGGAGCCTGGGGTTGGACAGAGAAAGGCCTCAGAGTGCCCAGGGTCTCCCCACGACCTGCTGGGTGCTGGTGGGCCCTGCCACGTGCTGTCCTGCTGCTTTGCTCGCCAGGGACACAGGACTGGATTCCACTTTACGGCCTCATGCTGCCTTTGGCGGGCACACATGCCGGGAATATTCCACACAGGCTGGATGGGTGCACCAAGCTGACCCCCCCCAGCTGCACTCGGACCCCAGTTTGGTTTGGGGGGAGCAGAAACAGGTGGAACCATGTTAGCCTGCGGCCCCAGCAGACAGGCCTGTGGCAGCCTGGGTGGGTGCTGGGCAGCGGTCCTGGCCCCACCGAGGTCTCCAGCCTTGAGGGGCTCTCAGAAAGGAGGTGGGAAGCCTCTGCTACCACGTTGTCCCCCAAAGGCAGTCCAAGGCCAGAACGCTTCCTGGAAGCACAGAAGGCCCCTTGCCTCCTGGGGACTAGCTGACATCTCCCTCCTCCAGGAGGTGTGGCCAATTGTCTGGGTGGGGTTTGCCTTCCCTGGCTTCCAGGGGTGGGGAGGACTTGGGAGTGGCTCCTCCCAGGGAGCCCCAGGGCTGGCTGCCACCTTCACCCTCTTCAGAGGAGGTGTCCTTGGACTTTGTCGCTCCAAGTTCCCCCACTGCCCCTAAGCATCTTCCCTGAGGGCCCTCTCCCCTCCCTGTCTGAAAGGCCCCACCCACATTGAGGGCTCCTGGGAGGCCCCCTGATGCCCACTTCCCCCACCCTGACCACTCTGCACTGCCCTCACAGGAAGGAACAGGGCAGAACGAAAAATCACCTCTTCATGGTCAGAAGTCACAGGCCCCCATGCTCCCCAGACCCAAAGGGAGGCACTTCTTTGGATTTTTCAGACAGAACTTCACCTAATAGATTGGGGGGAGGGTGGCCAGTAATTGGCTCACACTTTTACAAACAGGTTCTTCCCAGTTTCAGGAGAATCAAGTTACTTACGTTTTATTCACTTCGCAACTTCCTCCTGCCCCCCCCCCCCCCCAAGGCGTTTTGCCTGGGCTGGCGGAATGTTGCACGAACTACCCCAAAGCCCAGGAGAAGGCCGGCTGGCTGCGCAGAGGGCCAGCGTCCAGACGTCCTGTGGCTCCCCCAGCCCCGCAAGCTAAGCCCCGCTTCCATCCCTACTTCAGACAGGACGACACCTGGGTCAGCCCAGGTCCCTGCCCGCGACGCCGCGCCTCCCACCGCCCCAAAGCAAGCGCCCTCCGCCCTTAGGGCACCCGGACCTCAGGGAGCTGCGGGCTCAGGCGGGGGCAACGGAGGCCCGAGGTGTCCAGAACGCGGGGCGGCCCGGCGCGCGCAGGAAGGCCGCGGCTTCTTACCGACGGGCGGGCGGGCGGCCCGGCGCGGCTCTCCCCGGGGCCCGCGGGCAGCTCGTTCCCGGGGCCCGGCTCCTGGCGGCCGCCGCTGTCCGCGGGCTCGCCGGGCTCCGGGGAGACGAGGCCCGCGGCGGCGGCCAGCAGGCCGGCACAGACGAGCAGCAGGCGGGCCCCGGCGGGGCGGCGGGCGGGGGCCATGCGGGCGGCGGGTCCCTCTGGCCTCCGACGTCTCGGGATCGCGTTCCCGCTCTGCGCCTTATAACGCGCTTGAATCCCCCGCCTCGCCCGCCGCGCGTCACGAGCCTGCGCCCCCTGCCGGCCCCGACGCGAACTGCAGCGTCTGCCTGGACGCGCGCGCGCGCACGTGTGTGTGTGTGTGTGCCCGGGTGCGCGCCTAAGTCTACCTGTATGTGTACGTCCGTGTGCGTGTGCGCGCCTGTGTGTCCGCTTCTGTGCCTGTGTGTGTGTGTGTGTGTGTGTGTGTGTGGCGCGGGGAGGCGGAGAGTGGGGAGGGAGGGGGCGCTGCAGCGGAGGGGGGCATGCAGCGAGCGGGGAGTGCAGGGCGGGGCGCGGGTAGGAAAGCGGGGCACGGAGCAGGGTGGGGGTACTAGGGGGGGCCTACGGGGGCGAAGAGGGGCGCAGGCAGGACTCTCTCGCGTTGGCCGGAGCGCCCAGTCCTGTGGAGCGGGTGTCCGCCCCGCGGCTCCTCCCTTTGCGCTGTCCCGCTCCTCTCAGGAGAGCCGGGGTGCCCCTTCATCTGACCCTGGACCCTCCGCCCTCTTGACACCCTTTTCTCTCCGGGCAGCCAGGTCGCCTCCCTCCTCTGAGCCTGGGGGCAGCCCTGCTCCCATCTGTTCTGCTCTGAGGCCTGTGGGGACCACGAGGCTTATCCTGGTGGCACCCTGTTGAGGTCCAGACCCCACCAACACAGGTTTAGTACATCCGAGCGGGAAGACACTCAAAGACCCTCCCCAGTGCCTCTTTCCCATGTGGGGACCCCTCTCTTCCGGGGCTGCCTTCTCCCCGTGGTTGGGGTGCCCTGAACTCAGAGGGGGCTGCCTTCCCCATCCCCGTTGGCAGAAGGAATCCACACCCTGCGGCAGCCACCCGGCACTGATGTGGTGGAACCAGGGCCCAGGCTGGGAGGACTGAGCCCTGTGGCGACCTAGCCAGGCACAGGGGCTAGATCCCAAGGCCCAGCCCAAGGTCCTGCTGGAGAAGGGGAACCAGATCCTGCAGGCCTGAACTCCAGGCTCCTCCCTGACGTGAGCCAGCCCCCCCACCCCCTCTGGGCTGCTTTGTTCTATTCCATACCCACTGCCTCTCTGTCTCCAGCGGAAGGCAGGAGGGTAGCACTGACGCGCCCGCAGTTGGTGGGCACATCGCGTCCTTTGTTCAAGAGCAGGAGAAGGCACAGCTAAGGGACACACCTTCCAAGGGCCTGCCACCCACATCAGAAGATGATTTCCACCTCTTCAGAAGAAAAGAGGCCTCACACCCTGTTGTATTTCACAGACACTGGAAACTGAAAGCAGGCGGTGTCCTCCCTAGCTGGGGGGGGGGGTGTCATGGGAAGTCCCCAGCCAGGAGCCCCCCACTCCTGCACTGTTTCAGAGGCTGGCTTCCTGTGCCCAAAAAGGGAGGGGGAGAGGTGGGGGGCTGTGGGGGACACAGGAAATATTTCATACTTTAGAAAAAGCCTGGTATTAGGCGTTCATTGTTCTGTGACTCTGCCTCTTTTCCTGTAGGAGGTGAGTATGGTGATAGAGTTGGGGTTTTTTGGAGGGGAGGGTGTTTAAACAAACCAAACACCCTGCCTACCCTGAGAGTCTGTCCCCCCAGGGGTCAGTGTGTCCCACAGACTTATTCTGTGGGGTATCTTTCGGAGGCAAATTAAGACTGCAACAGAGAAGTTCTGTCTGTATCTTGAAAAAAAAAAGTTTTTTGAAATTATCAGTAGAATGAAAAATTTGAAATTCCTATAGAAACTGCAGATCCCCAAGAAGACATTTGGTAAACACTGGCTTATGTAATATGCACTCAACAAAATATATGAACTTCTTCCATCTGCAAACATTCAACCGTTTTGTCGCTAATAAGGAATCAAATCAGTTGAGGTTGTTGTAATGGCTTCAGACAATTAAGGATTTCTTGGGTGGGTTCCAGTTTCTGGTCCCCCGAGGAAAGTCTGTTAGGAAGCTGGGTGTGTAGAACTTCGCAATGACATGTTTGTGCTGGGACATGGGCCTCAGTGTTAACTATCACAATTTTGTTCAGTTTCATTTATTCAGGAAGACTTTATCTGGGCCCATAGGACGCCAAGTGTGGGGCGTGTTCTCTCTACCAATCTGCTGGTAGAGAGAGGCTCCTGGCCCCGGGAGATGCAGCTTGCAAACAGTCATTTCATGTTTCTGAAAACACACGTCCACACCCAGCCCCTCCTCCGCTTTTCACCGACCACACGGACTAGCCCCGCGAGGTGGGTAGCTTATGTAGGGACACCCAGCCAGCGCTCGGGGCCAGGGCCAGGCCTTCTTGCCCCCTGGGCATGGTCCCATCTTCACAATCACACCTCTTGGCCATTATGGTCCTTCCTATTCTGGATGTTGGGAAATATGAGCTACATGATGAGCTTGAAGGTTCTTGATGAAAATGTGGCCCTGTCCTTCCCCTAAAGCAAGCCAGTACCCATAGGCTTGGGATTTCCCATGGGTGTCTGGCTGGGAGGGAGGTCCAGGGTAACACGTGTGGCTGGCCACTCTTGAACCCAGTGGGCTCACCCACAGAGCATTCCAACCTTGGGTGGTAAGTGGAATGCCATGGGGGCAGCCCTGCATGGTGGGAGGGAAGAGGCTTCTCTTGGGGGCCACTTGCAGATCCTGACTCTGCCTCACTGCTGATGGTAGCCAGTTTGTTCCAGAGATCCTTGGAGTTTTCTTCTAGTTTTCTTGCCTGAGAGCTGGGATCAATGCACACCTGCCTCTGGGGCCTCTTCTAGGGTGAGCTGAGGTCACGGTGGGCACTGTGCAGGGCCGTGCGTGAGGCTTGCTTGCCTTCTAGGCTGCCTAAGTTGTAAAGGTCCCTGGCCTAAGCCATCAGCACCATGTCATGGAGGGCTGCCTTCAGACGGATATGAAGACAGAGGCTCCAGGCAGAGCATGATTGGAGCACGAGATAGACCAACCCGGCAGTGCGCCTGCTCAGCAAACCTGGTTCTTGCTTGGCCATCTGGAGCAAAAGTCATATTTGGCTTTGGAGGAGGCACCCTTTAGGCATTCATCTCTCTGAGACTCAGTTTGCTGGTCTATAGAGTGGGCATAATGGCTGTTGCCCCTGAGCCTGTCTGGGATCCCACTCATAAGTGAGGTGTGAGCAGGCAAAGCCAAGACCCTCAGCATAGAGGCCAGGCTGCTTGGGTGCCCCACTTCTGGGTGGCTGGCCTGGATTCTCTCTGCAGGAATGTGATGCATACTGCTCTCAGGGCCCGAGGCCATTTGGCCCAACCTACACTGTGGAAAGGTGAAGCTCGGGCTCTGTCACCTTTGGCAATACTGGGGCCTTCTGGGAATGGAAGGATCCAATTTGGGGCATGTGATCCTTAAGATGTTCATGTGACTTCATTTCCACCTCACAGTGGGGGGTCCCAGCCCGCATGAGGCCAGCTTTGAGGACAGGAGCTGTTGCCATGTGACAAACAGTTATTTTCCCAAACAGTGAACAGTCCTAGTGATGTCATGGGCCCTGCCAGAGGACCCAAATCAAATCTGTTCTGGTGCTAGTACAGGCTCCCATCACGCTGTCCCGAGGTGATGACGCAGCCTGGCTCTGGGGCTGGAGTGCACAGAGGGCCAGGACCTTTAGGTGGGGCTCCCTCCATGTTTTGGGGTCCCATTTCAAAAATGAAATCCGGGCGCCTGGGTGGCTCAGTTGGTTAAGCGACTGCCTTCGGCTCAGGTCATGATCCCGGAGTCCCGGGATCGAGTCCCGCATCAGGCTCCCTGCTCGGCGGGGAGCCTGCTTCTCCCTCTGACCCTCCCCCCTCTCATGTGCTCTCTCTCTCTCATTCTCACTCTCTCAAATAAATAAATCTTTAAAAAAAAAAAATGAAATCCACCCAGAGGAGGGTGGGGTTTTAGGCAAGGATCACACAGGTCAAGGACCAGCAGAAACCAGGTTCTGGTGATTCCAGACAGCTTGTCCCCCTGCAGCAGCAGCCCCTGGGGTCGGAGCGAGGGCAGCATCTGGGCTGAGGTCACGGATCCCAGGATGGAAGTATGGAACGAGTGGCCACAGAAAGGAGCCCAGACGGAGCCCGAGGTGGCCTCCCCCATGCACCCTCATGCTCGGCTGAAACTTAATCCTCATTCTTGGGCCCTCATGTCACGGCCTCGGCCCTGGCTTCCCTTCAGCCTGCTGTGCTCAAGCTGTTCCCACTCTTCTCTTTTCCTCCAAAGGAAGGACCTCTGCCGATGAAGTCATGGGAATAAAAACTCCCTTTGCCCCTGAAAACAGTGGGAGCCTGAAGTCAACTTGTTGTGTGGCCTCTCAATGTCCAGGCAGGCAATTTTGCAGCTTACTGGAACCTTCCAAACACATGACATCATCTAATTTTCAAATTGTGTGATTATCCCCATTGCATAGATGGAGAAACTGAGCCTGAGATCTTGGGACTGGCCCAAGGTCACTCGTCCGGCCTTTGCAACTTGGGGTCAGTAGCCCATGAAGTGAAGAGTTACTCCGTTCCTGCTGCGTGCCAGGCACAGGGGTGAGTGCTGGGACTAAGCCATGCGCATCCTGGACAGGTCTGTGGGCAACCTCAGCCCCCACAGGGGAAGGGTCCTTTCTCACTTCTGCCCAGAGCGTCTCTTGGCTTACTGTCTGCTCATTGTTTCCATGTTTTCAATTAATTCACTTAAAAAAATCAGTCTAGCTCGCCTTCAGTTTTAATGTAAGAGGGTAGTTCTGTCTTGCCATCTTGAGAAGAATTATATATATATATTTTTAAGATTTTATTTATTTATTTGAGAGAGAGAACACAAGAGGAGGGAGGGTCAGAGGGAGAAGCAGACTCCCTGCTGAGCAGGGAGCCCGATGTGGGACTCGATCCCGGGACCGGGACTCCAGGATCATGACCTGAGCCGAAGGCAGTCGCTTAACCGCCTGAGCCACCCAGGCGCCCGGAGAAGAATTATATTCTTAAATGTGATTGTGATCTCAATGGCCCCCAGTCCCTGGCCTGAAAAGCCCTTGGACTGACTATCAGCGTTGAGGAAACCCCGCTGGCTCCCAGGGTGCTTATTCCAAATAGGAAATGGCGTCCTCCATGAAGGTTCTCTCTGAAGCCCGCTTCCCTCTTCAGTTAATCAGCGTCATGGCTGGCCACCCTCCTGTGCCTGCTCCAGGGGCCCAGCAGAATCAGATGCACACGCAACAACAGTAGCCATACTGCGGGCTGGGAGGCCCTGGGGATCAAAGATGAATGACACAGCCCTGGAGGAGTGGACATCCTTACCTTGCATGTGGCTGTAACCACCCCTTCTTAAGTCACAGACAGATTCCTGGTTGAAACTCCTACTTTCCCCTGGGCCAACTGGTCAACCAGCCAACTGGAACCGTGGTCTGAATTGACGACAGTGAACTGTCTTTTGACCAGTTCGTTTATTACAGATATTCACATGGGACTGTCAACTGCTTGATTCCAGCAATCACTGTCCCTTCCTAGTACAAGGAAGATGCTCAGTAATCAAAGGGTCTTGTCTGGGGGGGTACAGGAAAACCCACGTCCTTTGGAACTAATTGGCTTGAAGCATCTGGGACCCTGGTGCATCGGGGAACCACAAGGAGCTGAGCCTGACTTGGCTGCATTGGGCCTGGCTCCCGAGGGCACTGTACGGCACTCTCTGGCCACCAAAGTCTGAGTTCTGCTGGGGGGTCTCAGTTTACCCAACATTGTGAGAAAGACAACATGCACCCCCATGGCAGACATGAGCTCTTTGGGGCTGGGCAGGTGGTCTCACCCCTGTGGGCCTGAGAGTTCGGTGGACTTTTGCACATGCTCCAAGGTTATCCATTCTCCTTTCTAGAAACCCATACTAGCCCCCAAACCAGGGGCCTTTGATAAGGGAAGAGGATGGCTTGGGTTCCTCCACAGACATTCCTTGTGCGAATGTCCATGGGTGTCTGTCTTCCATGAGAATCCACTGAGTGTCCAGTTAGTGTGGTAGAAGTCTTCCATTTGTCCATCCTGGTGCCCTGCCCACTCTTCTCTACCTGCTCTCTGCCAATGGCCGTTCTCCCTCGGATTCTGTTTGGATCTGGCCAGTGGGAGACACCAGCAGGAGACTAGGGGGCAGGAAAGAGAGTGAGGTTGGGGCGTCTATTCTGCCACTTCGTCCCCACTGGGCCACAGGCGATAGTGGCCCAGGCTGTGTTCCTTTAGCAAAGGCCCCAGGTCCTTGGCACCCTCTCCCTCCTGCTCTCTGTCTGGAGGCTGCATCTGCTCCTTCCCATGCAGAGGGGCAGAAAGCTGGCAACAGCTCCCCACTGTTGCTAGGTTCCCCACTGGGAGCCTCTTCAGCCCTCGCTGAATTCCCTCTACCTGCCCACACCTTGGAAGTAGCCCTTTGTTAGACTGCCCTCTGTTACTCAATTTCAGGGTTCCTCTGTTTCCTCCCAGGACCCTGAAGGACACAGTTGGCCTGATCTAGGTGCCCCTGAATAGGGGCGGCTCAGCGGATCAAATGAGGGGCAGTTTGGCACCTAAGGGCTGAGGACCAGGCCCTGGAGTGGGCTGTGCTTCTCCCACCCCCGACGCTCTCCCCACCCCCCCACATTGCCGTGAGGTGTGCAGGAGCAGAAGCAGGCCTTATTCGAGAATACCACCCTTCCAACCCGTTCGTGATAAAAGAAGTCCATTCAACATGTTGAGTCTTTGTTTTGAAACAGTGTTTGGCTGAGTACCTTCAGTAACTGTTTAGAAAACATTGCAGAGGATTTTTCATAGGGAAAGGTTCAGGGATCCCAGAAACCGTCCTCTTCATGTTCATCCACTCCACCACCTGACTAGGTGGCCTCAGATCTGGAGCTCTTGCTCCTTTGGAAGCAGATGCCCAGGAGGCCCTGCTCTGTCTAAGCCCCGGGGGGCAAATGCAATCATCCCACAGGAAACGGGCATGAGGCTTCAGGTCTGGGAGCAAGGTGGACGTCAGGGGACCTAGGGATTCCTTCCTCAGAGCCCAGGGACGCCAGAGGACTCTCTGGTCCCCAGGGGGTTTCAAAGAAGAGCCTTCAAGGAGAGGAAACTCAGTCCAGAGGGAGGCGGGAGCTCCTGAGGCCCCAGACGGTCAGTGCCAGGGCTGGAGCCAGGCTGGACCTAGGACCCCCAACTTGTAGCCCCGTGTGCCGCAATGAAGTTCGCAACAAAGGGGGAGGGCCACTTAGCACCAGTAAGAGTCCTTCAGTGGGATACCTTGTTAAGGACCAGTGAGAAGGAGTGGGGGGGGGTGTTGTGCCAGTTCTCCATGGGACCCCAGTCAGACTCAGGGGGCGTGGGGGCAGCCCCGAGACACCATGAGTCACACTGCGTGCTGGTAGGGGAGCCCATTGGGCGCTACCCTTCCTTAGGAGGCCACCTGGGAGCGAGGCACCAACGTGCCCAAGAGGCGTCCCCAGAAATCCCTGCAGGACCGCACCCTCTCCCCTCATGGGCCCACTGCTGGGGATTTTCATTCTTGCATCGGAGAAAACCACCCTAAGAAACAGGCGAGATCCTGGCCAGAGAGCATGCCTTCTGCTCACCTCCCTGGGAAGCCTTTGCTCACCCTCTCTCCCCTCAACCCCCACACAGACAGCGGACCCTCTCTCTTGACCCCACGCCCTGCCTCCTTCCTTCCCAGTGCATAATGGACGTGGAGCCTGAGGCCCAGAGAGAGGCGGCCCCGGCTGCGGTCACACAGCTGAGGGCCAGGCAGCAGCAGGCTTGCAGAGGCCTGGTGCCCACGTACCCCAGGACCTTTGCTCTCTGATGCAGCTTCCTGGGCCACTCCTCCCTTGTGCAACACCTTCGGAAGCCACGGGTAGGACACCTAGCTGGGGATGGCCACCATTCGGGGTGCTGTCTCAGTGCGACCCCCGGGGCCCCTTGGCTGCTGTGTCTGAGGCCTTAGACCCGCCGTGGGCAGGAGAGTGGCCTCTCCCCTCCGTGCGGGTGGCCGGAGTCCAAGCCCTCACTGCGGCTCCATGCAGTTAGTGAGGTGGCTGTGGGGACCCAGGCTGTGTTGTCTGATGTCCCTGGTGGCCCAAGCCCAGCACCTAGTGAAGAAACAGGCACAACCCCAAGGGGGGCCATCCCTCGGGGTCGGGGCGCAGCCGGGCCCTGCCCCCGTGTGACGAGGAGCTGCTCAGGGCTCCTGGGCCGGGCTGAAGGGCTGGGTCCACTTGGACACGTCTAGAAAGACCGTAGAGGCCCCGTGGTAGAGCCAGAGGCGGGGCAGGGAGCCGTGGCGGGTCCAGGTGTCACGCCCACGGTCGTAAGCCTCCATCTCCACGTGGTAGTCGCCATCCATGCCCTGCCAGCGGCCGCCGGTCACATACAGCGTGTCGCCCAGCGGCACCAGCGCGCCATTCTCGTGCAGGCTGTGCAGAGGCTGCACCTGTGGGCACGCAGCGGTCAGGGCCCCGCGGGCGGGGGACACGCAGAGAGGACAGCCAGCGCCCTGTCCTGTTCCTTGGACCTCACCCAGGCTCCCCGTGGCTCCCCCCCAGGACCCTTCAGGCTGTGTCCCTTTACTGGGGAGACCCCAGTGCTCTCCCCTCTGGCCCACATCTCCCGGGACCACGTTTCCAGGCCCCTTGTTCTCCCAGGCCCAATTCAGTCATATGTGAAGTCACGGTGTCAGAAGGGCTGGGGGGCATGGAAGCCTGGGCTGGAGATGCCTCCCGGGGCAGGTTCTGGGCCGGGCCTCTGATTCATGGTTGCTCTCTTGGAGGGGACAGACGTGGCCTCAGCTCTGACCGACACACACACACACACACACACACACACACACACACACGAGGGGCCGTTCGTGCCATGGGGAGCCTCACTTTGCCCCCGTACCTCCTGCCTTGGCCCATGGCCTGGGCTGGGGCTGTGAGGTGACAGCCAGAGGCCAGAGAGAGATGTGGATCCTTCTGGAAGAGCCCAGCGTGTGTGGGAAGGAGGAGGCCTGTCTATGGCCTGCACATGAAGGCAGTCATGGGCAGCCAGCCCCCCTCCCCTCAGGCCTGGAGAGGGCAAAGTGGAGCCCCTCATGGCTGGGATGCCTCCCAGAGCAGTGGCATGGGCCCTGCCGAGGCCTGGCTGTGGCCCAGCTGGGAGGGCCCAGAAAGAAAGAGCCGGCCTGGCAGGGCCCACCCTGCACCTGTCCTGCCACGGTAATGGGAGCCTCCAGTCAGCTGGGCGCTGATGCCAGGGGACAGCTGCAGGTGGCAGGATGGCAGAGGCCCCGCTGTGGGCCAGCTGGCCAGGGCCAGGGTGAGGGCAGGGAACAGTCCACCTCCTCTGGCCTCCAGGAATTGAGACTCTTAGGGCAGGTGGGGCGGGCCCGGGGTGTCGGGCTAGTGCTGAGGCCACTGTTGTGGGCACTGGGTACCATTCTTCCTCTTTCTCCAGGAGAAGCACAGAGAAAGACTAAGGCTTGAGACGCCCAGCGCTGCTCTCAGCGGCAGAAGTGATAGTGAGGAGGGAAATGGGGCACCAAGGAGCTGGTTGCTCCCACTCTCCCCACAGCCAAGGGGTTCCTTTCCCTGCTCGGCCAACCCCACGGCTGGGAGACGCTCTCCGGGGCCTGGCCAACACCAGGCTGTCCCTGCAACACTCTGGGCTGAGCCTGGTTTTGCTCCCGGAGGAGAACAGACCACCCCGTGCTGGCGCAGAGCACCACGGTGACCAGGAGCCCCTGGTCCTTGGCTCTCCTGTCCTCGCCGGGGCTCCACCCGGGCTCTGGGCCTCATCAGTCCCTTGACTGTGGTGACATCCCCAGGCCCCACTATGCCCAGGCCGGCTCTCTGCAGTGTCAGGGGTCCCGGTTGTGGGGTGTCGCCCTGGGAGGTGAGGCCGAGACCCACCTTCTGCCACAGGTTGGCCCCGGGGTCGTACACGTAGACCTTCTTGGTGTTGTCGCCGACCAGGTAGAGGGCCCCCTGCAGTGCGGCACAGCGTGGCGAGGACAGGTACTTGGGGAGGAAGGGCGAGGTGATCACGTGCCATGCGTCTGTGGGGACAGCGCACCAGGCCCACCTCACCAGGGGGCCTCTGCCTCTTCCCCGCCCGTCGGCCGGGTCGGGGGACTGGGGTCCCCACCTGACCCTGGGCTCCGCCGGTCTCCCATGGGACCCTCACACCCACCCTGCGACATGGGTTCTGTGATCATCACCATCCAGAGGATGAGAAGGGGAGAGGGGGGAGAGACAGGGCAGGAGCGAGCCGGGCAGAGCCCCCCTGGAGCCCCAACCCTGGCACGGAGCCCGGAGCCAAAGCTGGCGTCCACCAGGACTTGCAGGCCTGGGCCCCTGCTCCTGGCCCGTGGGGCCGGTTCCAGGCAGCCGTCGCAGCCAGGCAGCTTCGGAACCCGGAGGTGGGCTCCCGGTCCCCTGCCCCAGGCACCCCGCCGCCAGCCCTGGTTCCCTGCCCCCTGGGCCCCTGCCTTCCTCCACTGCCTCGTCCACCTCTGATGGGGCTGTGGCCATTTGTAAGAGGCCTGTGGCGGCCCGCTCCCTGCCCCCCCATCCCCAGGGCCCCCATCGTCCGCTCGCTGAGGCTACCCGCCCACGTCCCCGGGCACCCAGCCCCACGTCGGGAGGGCGTGGCGGCCGTGCCCCCACCTGTGATAGGGTTGTAGCTCTGCAGAGCCAGAGGGTTGTACTTGCAGGCGCGGGACCCCACCAGGTACAGCCGGCCCCCGCAGCTGGCCGCCGAGAAGTTGCTGACGTACTTGAGGGCGGGGCTGCCGGGGGTCCAGGCGTCTGTGTAGGGGTCATAGCTCTCCACCTCCACCGCGTCCAGAGTGGTGCCTGTCGGGCGGGGGTGCGGGTCAGGGCCGCCAGGGGCCGGGGCAAGGGAGGGGCCCTGCACATGCAGAGGCGGCAGCGAGCACCCTAGGAGGGGCGGGGAAGGGCAAGGGAAGGGAGGCTCACGAGGCTCGTGCCTTACCCCTTCCACAGCGAGGGAACTGAGGCAAAGGCAAACTGGCCCGAGGCCACACCAGGGGCATGGGTGTGGGCAGCTGGGCCCAGGAACACTCGAGTCCCGACTACACGACAGGAGCCCCAGGGCCACGCCTAGGTGCCCCCACCGGCCTTGGGCTCAGGACCTTGTGTGTGCTCTCTGCTCTCAGCCCGGGCTTGGCAGCCATGGGGGCAAAAGGGGCTGCCCAGGGCAGGTGGGGCACCCAGCAGTGGCCTCACGGCCAGTCTGTCACCCACAGGGGCCTTGGGAAACTCTTGCTCAGCCACAGTCATTCTGTTTTTCAATATTTATCTGACCGTAAGTGTCCCTGGGGTGATCCCTGCCACAGCTCTGGGGTGTCAAGGGGATAAGGTGGGCCTCTCTGCTCCGGCTGGGGGCAGGGTGGGAGCAAAGGTGACAGCAAAGGGGGAACCACTGTGGGTCTCCTCACCCCAGGGACTCCATAGACGGGGTGACCCTGAGCGGAGGGCTGAGCCCATGGTTCTGGGGACGGGAGCGTTCGGCTCTGCGGGCAGCTCAAGGCCCCAGCCCGCCCCGTCATTGCTGTTTTCAGAGTCCTTGCGGGAGCTGGCTATGGAGACTCATGCCTGAGCCTCACGCCAGGACATCCAGAGAGCAGGTGGCACAGCCTGGCCAGGCGCCCTGGTGGGGGGCTAGTTTATCCAGACGGCGAGCTCCTGAGGGCAGGAATGGGGGAGCATGCCTCTGCGGTCCCTGAGGCCGGGGGGGGGGTGCTCTCTGGTCCCTGGTGAGGGCATGGGGGTGGGGAGCCATTGTTGCAGGATTGAGAGGCTCCCAGAGGTGGCGAGGGGGCTGCAATGAGCAGGAGGCTGCCCCGGGGCAGGGGGACAGAGAGGCCTTACCGCCGATGGCATAGATCTCCCCGTTGAGCGCGGCGCTGGCGTGGTTGGTGCGGGCCTTCAGCATGGGTGCCACTGGCTTCCAGGTGGCCTCCTTCAGAGGGAAGCACCAGGCCTGGGTGGTTGACCAGGTGTCTGTCTTGGTGCCCCGGGAGCCACCTGTAGGAGAGGTTCTGACCCCTCAGGCTGGGGTCTCCAGGCTAGTGGGGGCTGGGTACCGGGGGTCCTGTCTCCTTCTCCCCATGCCAGGCCCCCATGGTGCCAGACACTGGGCTGGGGGGTGGGACCATAGGCGGCACGGGTCCCTCCCCGCCCCGTAAACAAGGAGGTCAAGATCCGTGGTTTCAGATCTTCGTCAGTGGTGATGGTTTCCCCAACCAAACTGTATACGGGCCCCCAAGTTCTCAGATACAAAAGAGCAGGGTGACCCCGCCTGCCTGACACACAGCTCCTACGGGGCAGGCCCTGGCCGAGGGAGCCTAGCGAGTCCACCCCGGCTTTCCATGGCAGAACACAGAATGGTTCCCTGCGCCCAAGTGTGGACCCGTGGATTTTAAATGTCCTTGTTTTCACATCACAGAAATGTCTGGAAGAGTCCTGCCTGAGCCGGAGGGGACAGCTGATTCTCGGTGGCGTCACGGTGATCAGCTCCCCGGACGGCGCTGCCGGGAACCCACCTGTGACATAGACAGTGTTGTTCAGCACGGCCAGGGAGAAGCCCCACTTGTGGTAGTCGGGGAAGTCCGGGAGCGCCATCCACCTCTCTGGCCGAGAGAGAGAGAGAGAGAGAGAGAGGCACAGGGTCAGGGTGGCTGAGCTCGCTGCTGGGGCCTCCCCTTGCCCCTCAGCGCCTCTTCCCACGCGGGTGCAGGGTGTTCCCTCACTGCAGAGGAGCAAGGGGCCGGACTCGGCTGGCCACAGTTGGGGGGTGGGGTGACACCCCGCCTGCTCCACGTGCCCCTGCCGGGTCTGGCTGCCAGCGGTCCCCACCTCCCCACGCCGCCCCCTGGAGCCCGGCATGCAGACCGGACACAGGACTGCGCCCAGGGTGTGCGGGGAGGTGGCCTGGGCTCTGGGGGCCGGAGGTGACCTCACTGACCCAAAGGGATCTTTTGGGTCCCACCTCTCAGATAGGGTAATGGGTTAAAGGGCCTGACCTCTGGTCCCTAGTGGGTTAGAACACGAACATCATTCATTCACTCGTTCCTCATCCATCATTCATTTCTTCGCCCTGAGCACCCTCTGTGCTGCGTGCAGCCATGGGCATGCAGGGGTCACACAGGGCATGACACGGGCCCTGCAGCACCCAGGGCGAGTCCAGACCCCCACTGTCATGTACCACCATGTGGCCCTGGTGACCCATGACCTCAGTTTCATCCTCCGTCGAGGGGGGTAGCTCCCACCTCACTGGGAGGTGCAGGGGGAGGGGTATAGATGACCCGCATCTGTCACGGGGCCACTACTCTATCAGCGAACCTGAGGATTATTGTCACTACGGCGAGGGACAGAGTCATGCACCCAACTTGGGCCACATTCAAGGAGCTACCTGAGGGTAAACTGAGACAAGAGATGAGAAAATGTTTGAAAAAATAAAAACGAGAATCTATGTGGGAGTGTCCGAGCCAACAGACACATTTTGGGTGCTCATGGAAGGCCGTGAGGAAGACCCAGGCCTCGGGGAGGTCTCCCTGGGAAGATTCTGTGTACCATTTGCGACCATCTTTAGGACATGCAGAACTCCAGCCTTGCTGGGCACCTGCCCTCTGGGCAGGGACTGCGTGTCCCCCTGACTCATGTCTGTGTCACCCCAGGGTGGGGACGGCCCGGCGGTCACCAGGCCTTTGCCTGCCAGCATGCCCCTGCTGTCCTCCCCTTGGGGGTGGAGGGACAGCTGTTCCCGGGTGCAGCCAGCAGAGCTCATCTCCTGACGTCAGCCCCCAAATCCCCTCGTCAGCCCCCGACCTGGGACAGCCGGCCTCACGCTTCCCGGAGCCCGCCAGCCGCTGACGCCATGGGGGCGGCTGGTGACTGGCCCAGTGGGCCCGGGACACCTGCCAACACTCCTCAGAGCTTTCAGAAGAGCTTCCCAGGGCCAATGTGGCCCCTCCAGAGACCTGCTGCCCTCCCACCCCTCCCCCTTTCCCGGGAGACCCTGTGACGGGGCCCCAGGCAGGAGAGGCCCCGTCCATGCCCGTCGGGTCCGCATCCCAGCTATGTGAGGAGCCCCGTCCACAGACGAGGAACAGGCTTGGGGCGGTGAAGTGAGCGGCTCAAAGGCTGGAATTAGAACCCTGTCTGAGCTGACCTAGGCCCTGTGCTCCTACCGTCCGGGCCACTGCACCCCAGCTCCCCGTTCTCCCCTTGGGGCCAAGGTTCCGTTGGGCACGCAGGGCGTTTTGGGCAGCAGAACCCTTTACCCTGGGCTCCAGGGCCCGAAAAGGCCAAAGCTGGGGGCTGTGGCTGGAGGGTGAGGGGGCCACCGTGCCCCGGCTGGCAGCCTCCCCTCCCCCTGCGCCGGCCTCTAGGGTCTCCTGCAGCCCCCCTCCCTGTGAGCACCTCACTCCCTCCAGCTGCACGGCAACACGAGGGGCTCGCGGGCCGCAGGGACGGCGTGCGGGCTACTCACTGGCCTTGCTGTTGTAGAAGGCGAAGTTCCTGGGGTGCGGGGCGGGCTCCTCGGCGCCCTCCTCCTCCTCCTCCAGGGCCCGCCCGCCCACCACCACCAGCACCTCCTCCAGCTTCTGCGGGAGGGCGAGCAGTGCCTGTGGGGCAGGAAGGCTGCGTTAGAGGGGCAGGCCCCGGTATTCCCCGTGCAAGGCCAAGGGCGGGCAGCGGCAGGCCTCGGGGGCATTCTCGGGGGCGGGGCTTTGGTGGAGCAGCTGTGTGCGCACGCACGGGGTGCTGTGAGCATGTGTGTGTGCACGCACGTGTGTGCACATGTGTCTGTGTGAGCACGCGCACGTGCGCGCGTGTGTGTGTGTGTGCGCGCGCGTCGTGGTTGTGTGGGGCCAGGCATGGCGGCAAACGCTCAGGACGGGAAGAGATGGGGCAGCAGGTGCATGACATGCCCCAAACCTGACCGCTGTTCCCTCCCAGCAGTCCCCACGTGCCTTCCAGAGGCGTCCCCCCGTACCCATCTTTGGAACCAACCCCAACTCTGTCCCCAGTACCCTCCCCTGGGCCAGCATGCGGCGTGCCGAACTCGGATGGCCCCGGCTGGGCGGGAAACGCCGGGAGCGTTCCACTCTGGTCGGCAAGTGGCCATTGCTCCGAGCTCCCAGGCCCCCGGGGCTCCCCTGCGTCTCTGGCCCCTCCCGCAGGAGGCCTGCACCTCCCACAGCAGCAATTCCAAGGTGACCGCCTGGCGGGACAGGGCCGGCACCGGGCCGGCCCACTGTGCCTGGCAGTGCCAGACAACAGCACGGGGTAGCGCTTTGCCACCTCACACCCTGACCCTGGCCTGAGCTGAGTCCCCAGGCCTGGCACCCGAGGGCTCCTCCAGGCAGGGCCCGGAGCAGGCTGCCCAGCCACGGACAGATTCATCGGGTCTGTGTCTGTCACATCGGGTCTGGAGCTGCCCTGCCTGCCATGCTCATCGCGCACCCCGTGAACACTCGAGCAGGTTCCTGAGGGGCAGGTGGCCTGTGCACAAGCTGTGCCACCTTCCTGGACCGTATTCCCTCCTGCTGAGCTCCTAGCCCTCTTCTAAGGTCCAGCTAAGATGCTGCCTCCTCCGGAGACCCCCCCCCCCGACTGGCCACCTTGCCCAGGATGCCCCCAGCCCAGCTTTGGCCTTTCTCACGCTGCCTTCGGTCTGTTTCCAGGTTTGTCCACACTGAGCTGTGCGCTCTGACCGGACTCGGACAGTCACTTCTGGGTTGCCCTTCCCCTCTCATCCAGGGTGTGGGACACACAGGGGCACCGGGGATGAATCATGATGCCCTCACAGGTAATCAGCCCAAGGCAGGTAGAGCTGTAAGGCCCAGGGCATCGGGGATAGGCACACTCTACACTCCTTCCCCATGCAGGTCGGGGTCTCCCAGGCTCCCCTCCTCGCCCCTTGCTCACCTCATCGCGGCCCTGCGACAGGGCCACCCGGCACGCCTCTGACTCCTGGATCAGTGGCTCGGTGGCCAGCAGCCGCTGCACACAGGGTCTGGGCACGGCGTCCAGGCGCACCAGGCCAAGCAGCTCGGGGAGGTGGACGGCCCGGGCCGGCGGGTCATGGCGCACCCAGCGCAGGAGGGCCTCCAGCCGGCTCTGCTCCGGCTGCACCTGCAGCAGCTCACCAGCCAGACAGGTGGCCAGCCGGTCCTGGGGCAGCTGCAGGAACTCGTCCTCCTGGGCCACCGCCTCGAAGTTCTCCCGCAGGAAGGCCCAGGCCTTGGCAGCCACGCCCAACAGCCCCTGCTGCTCCCCAAACTCACAGATGCCCAGGCAGTTGGTGGCGTCCAGCTGCTGCTGCAGGTAGCGGCCGCAGACCTTCTGCACGGCGGGGAAGTGCAGGCGGGCGGCCGTGCGGGTCAGCGCCTCCACGTTGCCCTGCGTGACGGTCAGCCGGCCCGTGTACACGAAGTCCACCAGCTGCCCCACCACGGCGGGCTCCACGTCCCGCAGCTCCACGCGCGCTGAGAAACTCTCCGCAAAGTCGCCCGCAAACATGGCATGGAAGTAGGGGCTGCTGAGCGCCAGGAGGCCGCGGTGGCAGGGCAGCTCCCGGCCCCCCACCAGCAGCGTGACGTCGGCCAGCTTGGGCTGCGAGCGCAGCCGCCGCAGGCCGTCCAGCATGTCCTGGGCGTGCGAGGGCAGGCAGAAATCCAGGTCGTCCACGTGCCGCACCATGGCCGCCAGCGCCGGCGTGGGGCCCCACAGCCCGCCCGCTCCGCAGAGAGATGCCGGCCGACCGGGATCCTGGGGAGAGAAGGGGGCAGGGTCCGCCGGGCGGGGCACGGCTCCTCCACCCGAGTCGCCCATCCTTCCGTCCGGCCGTCCGTCCTTTCCACCTTACACCAGCCCTGGCGGAGCATCATAGCCATGCCAAGGGCCTCGCCCAGCCCCGGCGCCCTGTGCCGTGGGCTCAGTGTTAGTCCCGTCTTACAGTGAGAAGGCTGAGGCTCAGAGGGGGCTGGAGACCTACCCCTGGCCAGGTAATTGGGGCAGAGCGAAGCCGGCACGAAAACCACACCTGGCCCCCTCCACAGCTCTGGGCTGCACAGAGCAGACCTTCTGGAGCCTGGGGATCTCTGTGGCCCCCCACCTCCAAATGGATTCCTCTGCTCCTGGATCTGACCTTGTTGGGGAGGATGATGAGGGCCTTTGGAAGCTTTCCTGCCCCACTGATCCATGTAACTGCCCACAGTTACATGGAGCCTCGGGCTGCCATAACCTTGCTGGGTGACCTTG
Organism: Callorhinus ursinus; assembly: GCF_003265705.2. NCBI lineage: Eukaryota > Metazoa > Chordata > Mammalia > Carnivora > Otariidae > Callorhinus > Callorhinus ursinus. The sequence continues at coordinate 1,449,666 of NW_027397064.1, forward strand.
GTCCCAATTTTCTCAACTGCAGACCCAGAGGCTGGCAGGGAAAGGGGCTCTGTGGTCACAGTGCTCCCCACGGGCCAGGCCGTGTCTCGAGGGTGCCGGGTGCCCTCCTCACGTGGGCTGCACGACAACCCTGTGAGGTGGGTGCTGTCAGAGTCCGCGTGAAGGGGGGAACCACAAGCACGTCACCTGTCCAGCATCACACAGCTAGGACGTGGGGGAGCCAGGCTTGGGGCCCCTGCGCCGAACCCCCAGGTTACAGGTCCCTGGGTGTAAGTTGCTAAAGACAAATACGACTAAGGGGAAATCTCTGGACAGCGATTTCGAATCAGTGTTCATATCATTGGATTCAGCAAATCCACCTCTGGCTTATTTAATTATGTGCATATTCATTTATGTACTCCTGACATTTTACCCCAAGAAAGCTGCCCCAAATTTCAACCTACCTACCTACCGGCGACCGCTAAAAAAAGCTGCACCCCGGGGGACAAGGTCTGTCCACCGGGGGGCGCCCTCCAGAGCCGTCAAAGGGAAGGAAAAGGCCCCTCGGGCCACGGGGACCAAACCCTTGGTGAAATAAGTGGATCAAAATAACAAAGCCCTGAAAAGAGAACCGTGAACTGTGGGTGCCAAGGGGCAGGGAGGGCCCTGCTGAGCTGTGGCGCGGGAAGCGGGAGCTTAGGCAGCACCCCCACCCCTTTCCCGCCCCGCCCCGCCCCACCGGCGCCCCTACAGAGCAGGGCAGTACCCAGGGAGCCCCGCCGGGACAGGACAGGTCAGGGGCCCCGGCCAGCATCCCTCCTGCCCGACCCCCTCCCCGGGAGGCCTCACATTCCTGTCCACCCTGGGTTCCCGGCAGCCAGGCCCTCCAGCCCCGGGGGCCGGTGGACAGGGTGCCCACCCACCTTCTCATGGAGCCTCAGCTGTGTCTGCTGGCACCTGCCACCCTCAGGTCCCAGAACCAACGGGGTGGGGGCTTCCGGAGAGTCTCAGAGCCTCAGCCTGGTGCCTGTCCAGGCCAGCAGTGAGGAAGGCTCCAGTGGGCAGCACACGAAGGGCCTGAAGCCAGCAGCGGCCGGGCACTGGACACTGGGGTCCCGGCTGCGGCTGGAGGGTGTGGTCCGGCCTCCCTGTTGCCCGCCCCTCCAGCCAGGACACCAAGGGCAGTGTGCCGGCTGAGCCCTCACCATACCCAAGGGGGCCCAGCTTGACTGGGGCTGGGGGCTCTGTGTCCAAACACCCAGTGGTGTGATCTCTATGCCCCGCAGGTTATCCTACCATAACCTGACCTCCCCTGCAGCTCCCTGCCCCAAATCCCACCTCCCGTTCCCCGATGCCCATACTCCAGAGCTCCTGGGACCCTACCTCTCAGTCGGTCCCGGGACCTTGGAGAACTCAGGCCGGAGAATAGGGCTTCCCAGCCAGCGAGGGGCACGGAGGGCCTGCTGGGCTGGGCTGGGCTGGGCACCACGTGGGGACGGACAGAAGGGTATTTTTAGCACTGTCTGCACTGGGAGGGAGTGGGGGAGGGAGAGAGGTGATGCTCCTCCCAGGCTGTCTGCTCTGAAAGCCGACACTGGCCACATCAGGAAGGCTGAGGTCTCATGGACCCCAGGGACCAGAACGGACAGCAGGAAGCATTCCAGGGGGGACAGCGGAGCCTGGGCTGGAGACTCAGCAGGGGTGTGGAGGACCCATCTCAGGGCCTGGGTGTCAGTAGGGCCTGACGGGTACTCGCTTCTCTGATGGTCATTGACAGGTACCCAAGTGGCCTTTTGTTCATCTGTCAACCGGGGAAAGTGACTATCACAAGGAAATGCAGATTGGTGAGCAAAGGCTTTCAAAACTTGGGGTCCGCGGTGGTGGTTGGGAAGCCTTTGGTGGTTAGAGCGGTGCCCAGAGAGGTAAGGAGGCATCCCTGAGTGCTTCGCCGGGCTGGCGACAGGGACACTGGATCCCGAGGCTCCCGGTCACAGCGTGGCTTCGGCCCTGGGGCAGCCCTGGCGTCCTCACTCGTCGTGAGAGCCAGAGGTAGCAAAGAAATAGGGTCATCTAAAAATACAGCAGTGGCGGCCTGCAGCCTCCCCCGCAGCTCTGGGTTCACAGTGGTCACAGGGGAAGCCCTCACAGCTGGACCCGGGCCCCAGAGGGGGGGGGGTCTCTGGCCATCTCTTCTGCCAACGGTCAGAGCAAAGCTTCCCAGCCGAGGACGTGCGTGTGCGCCTGCAGCCTGGGGAGCCCAGGTGAGGGCCTCCACCTGTCGCCCCTCCTTCCGTCACCCGCGTGGGCCTTGCTAATGCCACCCTTCCCCAGTCTGGAGGGCCGGGGAGGGCCGAGTCTGATGAAGGCCTCTGGATGCCCCTCCCCCAAGAGACTGGCCTGATGCGGTTCCAGTGCAGGGAGGCTCCCGGGGCGACAGCCCCCACTCCTGGCAAAGTTAGGTGATTTCTCAAGGGTATCGGGATATCATGACAGCTTAGGTCCTGGACAGGTGACCCCTGTCTGGCCATCATAGCCGCTGGTCCTGCTCCCTACAGGATGGCTGTGAGCTCGGAGCCACAGTTCTGCTCTCACAGTGTGTGCGGTCTGGTTAGAACTCAGTCCTTACAGGGGCACCTGGGTGGCTCAGTCGTTAAGTGTCTGCCTTCGGCTCAGGTCGTGATCCCAGGGTCCTGGGATCGAGCCCCGCATCGGGCTCCCTGCTCCGCGGGAAGCCTGCTTCTCCCTCTCCCTCTCCCCTACTTGTGTTCCTTCTCTCGCTGTCTCTCTCTCTCTCTGTCAAATAAATAAAATCTTAGAAAAAGAAAAAGAACTCAGTCCTTACACAGATGGCGTCCACGACTGACTGATGACGAGTTTACAAGGTGCTTCCAAACTCTGCTCACTCGTGCTTCCTGATTCCATGCTGCCCTCCTCAGCCCTGCCCAGCTCGGTCATAGCCCAGCTCATCCCTTCCCAGTCTGCCCAGTTCAGCCCAGTTCAGCTCCACCCAGCCCAGCCTGCCCAGTTCAGCCCAGCTCAGTTCAGCCCAGCTCAGCCCAGCCCAGCCCCTGCTTCAGATAGTCCCAGGATCTCCCTGCTAGCCTTCAGCCTCAGCCTCATGTGGTCGCAGAGGGAAGGGGGATGCTCATGGACGTCTCCAGCTCTCACTTATCCAGGACCACCCTGGGGAAGCCACTAGAGGGGGAACAGAGGCGTCATTCTTGCTCCTGTGCTTGTAGCCAAACACAAAGGGTTAATGTGTACCAAGCCGAGGCTCTGGAGGAGAGAGGACAGGGTGTTCTGATGACAGGCCCCTGTCACCCGGAGCTGCCTCCCCTGGGGGCCTAACGGAGCCGACCTAGTGCCTCACATGACTAGTCAGTTTGGGAAACTAGATACCAGGCGCTGGAAACAGATCTTTACCAACAGATTGCTACGGAGTGGTGCAGTCTTTAAAAATATGCTGCTTGTTTCTTCTCATGATGATAAAAATAACACATGTTCATTTGTGGAGCATTTGGAAAACACAGGAAAATATGCAGCAGAGCAATTCGACCAGTAGAAGACAATCCCCGTGAACCCACGGGAATCTCCCCTCTGGTCTTCCCCACGTCAACGTGCTGATGGCGGCGGGGGTGTTTGCGCATCCTATTTTATCGTTTTATATTACAACCCCAGCGTTTCTGTTGCCATCGGTCTTTGAAAATATGATCTTCGATTTCATCATACTGTGAACGTATCACACTTTAAGAATTCGAAGGGACATCCAGTCACTCCTATTAATGGACATTCGGGTCGTGTCATTTTGGACTATGAGAAATGATACGGTGCCATCTCTGTGATTCAGAGTCAGAGGGTGAAGTCCCCAAGTTAGAGTGTGTGCTCATCTCTACAGCTTGATGCACCTTCCGGAGGGCAGGCTGGCATGGCCACTGGGGCGCTTCCTCCAGCAGGAGGGCACCTGCAGGTGGCCAGGCCATCTGGCGCACCTGACCTGCCCAGCCCTTCCTTGGGGGTTTTAGAGCTTTGCCTGCTTCCAGCATCTCTTATTCCATCTGGGATTTTGGGGGGCAGGGGCTGCCCTAACGTCCTGCTCCCCCACCCTCAGATAGTTTACCAACACTCTGGGGACTACTATTGACCATTCCTTCTTTCCCCCGTGGATTTGCTGTGGCGTCTTTGTCTTAGGGCAATGTTTTCTGTGTGAAGTATCTCAGCTTCCTCTGTTCTGGTCTGTTGATTTGAGCGAAAGGTATTTTGGGGTCAGAACCACCTGGTTTGATGGACTACTGCTCTACAATTATGAGTCTTCATATCTAAAATGACTCTTCCACTTTAATCTTGTTCGCTGTATTAGTTATCTGTTGCTGCATGACGAATGACCCCCAAATCTAGTGTCTTCCAAGATTTTATTTATTTATTTGAGAGAGAGAGCGAGAGCTAGAGAGATCACAGAGGCAGAGGGAGAAGCAGACTCACTGCTGAGCGGGGAGCCTGGCGTAGGGCTCGATCCCAGGACCCTGGGATCATGACCTGAGCCAAAGGCAGACGCTTAACTGACTGAGCCACCCGGGTGCCCCCGAAATCTAGTGTCTTAAAACAACAAACACTTGTGATCTCACGCAGTTTCCTGGCTCTGGGAGCACTTTAGCAGGGGTTCTGCCTCAGGATCTGTCCTTAGTTGGCACCAAAGGGTCCGGCCATCATCTGAGGGCCAGACTGGGGTGGGAGGCCTCACTTCTCCCTGCGTGGGCCTCTCTCACAGGGCTGCTTCCAGCATGGCCCCGGACTTTCCCCAGAGCTAAGGGAGCGGCGAAGATGAGAGCCTTTACTACCTACTTGGAAGAGAGAGCCGTCTCTTCGGCCATATTCTGCCGTACAACGCAGGAAGGGCACACAGGATGCGCTATGGGGACGGGATCCCAGGAGGACTTCTTGGAGGCCAGCCTCACAGCTGTCCTTGTTCACTGTTCCTTTCAAATGAACTTCAGAGTCATTTAAAAAAAGAAGGAAGGGGGCCCCTGGGTGGCTCAGTCAGTTAAGCGTCTGCCTTCGGCTCAGGTCATGATCCTGGGGTGCTAGGATCGAGCCCCGCGTCAGGCTCCCTGCTCCGCGGGTAGTCTGCTTCGCCCTCTGCCCCTCCCCCCCACTTGTGGGCTCTAGCTATCTCTCTCTCTCTCCAATAAATACATAAAAATTAAAAAAAAAAAAAGAAGGAAGAGACTGACTCTGCATTCAACCTCTGCGTTGAGGTGCAAAGAGCTGCCTCGTTAGCCGTAATCATTCTAGTCATGAGGAAAAAGGTGATGTTCTTTCAGCACCTTTGGTACACCTTTATTTTCCTTCATCCTTGTCCAACACACATTTATGGGCCAGGGAGAAAGAGGGGGTTCCCTCTCTCCAGTATCTCCGGTATTTTGCCAGCTTGTTGGGGAGCTCCTGGGTTTGCACCATGAAAAAGATCACCTCACTGAAGTCTGCAGCTCCGGATGCCTATATATGGGCTATTGGGTTTTTGCCCACTGGACGACAGGCTTATAGGCACCAAACCGGCCTCAGAGCTGAGAGTGTGGCCTTGCTGGGGTCAGCCTCTGACTCCTGCAGGAAACACCTGCTCCCTATAGGGGAGCTGCTAGTGGGCTGGGGCTTTCCAGGCCTCTAAGCACCAGAATCACCTGGAGCGCCTTAGAAAAACACAGCTTTCCCAGCACCAGCCCCGGCAGAGGGACTCAGAATCCCTGGGGCCGCCGCCCAGACCCCTGGGAAGCAGAGTCTGCAAAAGGGCATCTGCGGAGTCAGCTCTGAGTGCCCAGCAGAGGCTCCCTCTCCCTCCTCACCGGCCTCAAACCTGGGTCTGAGTCACCACCTCACCCCTCTTCTGGCAGCCCACCCTGACCCCAGAGCTTCCTGGAACCCAGGATGGTTGTTGGGCGCCCCCTGCTGGCTTTGGTCCCACCCCACCCATGAGAAAGTCCCGAGGCCATGGAGGGACTTGCCCAAGGCCCCAGGGAGTGAGTAGGGACACCCCAAGTCAGGTGTGCTGCCCCCTGTCCAGTGCTCTCCCGAGCACCCCTGGCCGGCACCACCTCTGAGGTCACGCCTGTGTCCACTGCCCACCCCCTCCCGGCCCCCCTCCGTGGCCAGGTTCTTGGAACAACATGGTCCTGTGGGTGGTTCAGGAGGAGCAAGGGAGACACCGGACTGTCTGGCACCAGGTTCCCCAGCCCCACCCTCAGACCTGCGCCCCCCCCGCCGCCAGGTCCGGGCAGCGATAGCATCCTGCAGACCGGCCCCCATCTAGCTCCGTCCCATCTGGGGACCAGGAGCCTGGAGGTGGAGCCCTGCTCATTATACCCCACTCCGTCTCAGGACGGAGACCCCTCCCACAGGGGACCCGTACACCCTCTCCAGACTGTGGGAGTGGGCGGGTCAGCACTACACCCTTTTCTGCAGATGAGGAAGGGGAGGCTCTGTGGGCTAAGGATGTTGCCTCTGGTACGGCCGTGGAGCTCAGATCAGGACTGGGGCTCGGTGCCCACCCAGTGCCGGGACTCCCTCTGGGCGCAGGCAGCTCTCCGCTCGCTGTGGACATAGGGGGCGACGAGCACAGTCGTGAAGGCCGCGCAGGGATAGACTTTCTTAGCAAACTCACCTCCAGTGTCGGCTCCGCGGCAGGGTAGGGAGCCCGAGCCAGCGCCCCCTCCCTTCCCAGCGCTGCAGCCCCGACTCTACCCCCTCCGGGACGTCCCAGCGGGCTGGCTGGGAGGGCTCGGTGCCCCATCCGACACCCTGCCTGCCGCCCTCCAAGCTCTGCAAGCAGGTGAGGACACTGCAGGGACCTCTGTCCCGAGGGCCCGGGGCTGCCGGGAGGGGGCTCCCGGACACACTGCCTGCTGGGGCCACCGCACGGCCGAGCTACGCCTCTCCCCTAAAGCCCCCTGCTTCCGGGCCAGCCATCCCCGGCCCCGACGGCCTGGACGGGGACCCATCCTCTTGGCTGTCATGGGGGCGGGGGACAAGCCGCATCCACGGCCCGCCATGCCCTGTGCTCCTAGCGCCCCGTTCACTCAGAACGCTGTGGCACCTGCGATGCCCTCTGAGGAGATCCAGCTTTTCCCTCGGTCCCTCGTGGAGAAGGCTGTGGACGGCATCCAGGGGCCACAGAAAGTGCCATACCCCGCCTTCCCTCTGCCATGTGTCCCTCTGGGTCTAACAGCTCCCACTTGAAGGGGGGGGGGGGAGGCGCCAGTCTCCTCTGCTCTGAGCTCCCTTCGGCCACTGCTTCTGTGGGAAAAATCCCTCCCGTCCCCGCTCTCCTGAGCCTGCAGCGGGGGCCCTGGCGCTGCCTTGGCCTGCGGGGCTGGTCAGCCGGAGGACGGGACAGCAGGTGCACAGGGAGCCTTCCCTTCGGGGACCAGCTCCTCTGCGGACCCCGGGGTGGGGGCAGGGCACGGCAGCAGAGCCCGTGTCTGACAGCAGGTGGCTGCCCTGGCTGGCCAGCACCCCTGTGTGGGCCATCTCTCTGCCCCCAGAGAATCTGGGAGGGCCTGACAGGAAGCTCCAACCCGCAGCTCTCCCAGTTCACAGATGGGGACAGGGGCCTGGGGAGGGGAAGGGCATGGCCCAAGGTCACCGGAAGGAGGCAGACAGAGAGGCTCTGGCAGTGGCTGGGGCCACCAGCGCTGGAGGGATGGTGGGGTGGGACAGAAGGGGCACTGGGAGGAGGGCCCACGGGAAAACGGGCTAGCACCCGAGGTGCCCGCAGAACCCTGGGGCGGAGGGCCCGGGCTGGGAGGTCAAGTCCTCCAACTCCAGGCCGACGGGGTTCTCAGTGAGGATTCCGAAACTGAGCTGCCGGGGGGGGGGGGGGGAGCCGGTCGCGGTGGGACTGGAGGCGGGCATTAGCGTCTGCCAGCCTGGGCTTGCCGCTCACCTGGCCGCCAGGTGAGTGACAAAGGGGAAAAGAGCGGAGGAAACCGAAACCACCCCGGACACCACATTCCCAAAGGCAGGCCGCCCGCCTGTCTCACTCTCCAAAGCTGAACATCTCAGCTTCTTTTTCCTTCCAGAAGGCGAAGCTCCGGTCAATGTAGCCGCAGATGTCCTCACTGTTGAAGCTGCCGCGCTGGTGGCCGGACCCCAGCCTCTGTGCTGCAGGCTCGGGGCTGCCGCTGGGGGCGGCGGCATGAGGCAGGGGCCCGAGGGGCGTCAGGCCTGACTTGCGGCCGGGCTCCGGGTCCCAGGCAGGACTTCGGCTGGAGCCGAAGAAGCGGGCTTTGATGTCCTCGAAGCCGTCGGTCCAGGCCCGGCGGCCGGCGGCCACTTCGTCGGTCACAGCTTTGTGGAAGGCCCGCGCAGTCTCCCAGCCGTGGGCGCCCAGGTGCTCGAAGACCTCGAAGCAGAGCAGGTGGCGCATCTTGCGTTCCTCGGCCGGCAGGTCACACTCCAGGAGCTGGAAGTAGCCCAGCATGAAGAGGTCCAGCGTCAGGCTGCCGTAGGGCACGGGCGCCCCGTCCACGTGGGGCAGGAACTGCTCGGGCGACAGGGGCCCGCGGGGCCGCCGGCTCAGCCGCCGCAGTTGCCGTGCCGGCACGTGCGCCAGGATGGCCTTCCAGGTGCCCAGCAGGTGGGCGATGGCGCTCCGCTGCTGCCACAGCTGGCCCAGCCGGGGGCCCCCGCTGGGCGGCGGGGAGAGCAGCCGAGAGCCCCCGGCTGCCTCCTGTGCCTGTGGCCCGGCCCGGCGGGCCTCCAGGGTCCTGCAGGCCGCCGTCTTGAGGGCTGGCGTGTAGGCCGACTTCTTCCAGTGGCTGAGGAAAAGCATGATGATGCGCTCCTTGCGCAGGTTGGCCAGGTCGGCGCTGGGCACGGCTCCCGCCTCCGAGGGGCCCTCCTCGCAGCTGATGCCCGAGTCGCTGGCCTCCTCTGTGTCGCCCGCCCCGGGTGCCCCTCCCACTGGGCCGCCACGGGGCTGCGGGGCTGAGGGCCAGCCGCCTCTCCGGTACTGCCCAGGCCGGGCCCCTGGCTCACAGGGGCCTGGGCTTGGGGCGCAGGGCGGGCCAGGGGCTAACTCGAAGTTGCCGCGCAGCGTCCGCACGGACACCCCGCACTCCTGGATCTCGCGCTGTGCTGCGCTCCTGGGGGGGCTGGCAGGGGCCTCTCTGCGGGCCTCCTGTGGGGGCCGGCCCGCGGGCTTCTCTTCGCCCTGCACCAGCCCGTTCATGCCCTTCAGCAGCAGGGACATGCTGCGCACCAGCCGGGCGATGTGGCTGCACCAGAAGGGCAGGGGCTGCTCACCTGGAGCGGCCTCCGAGGCCCCCGCGGGGCCCCTGGGCTCGGCCACTGGGGCGGGGGTCTCCTCACCCTCTGGTGCGGGTCCCCGGGGCAGGAGGTGGCTGTTGACCGTGATGCTGACCAGGGGGGTGGGCAGCAGGGCCTGCAGCTCGGCCGCCAACCGGCCCAGCTCACTCTCATACTCCTGGCAGCGGCGCCTCAGCTGCAGGTCAGCGATCTGCTTCTCCAGGTACAGCAGGTCGTCCTCCGTCAGCAGCTCCCCGAAGGGGCCCAGGATGGCCTGGTGGGCCTGTGAGTACCGCCAGGCTGCCTGCTCCGCGGGGCCCACGCTCCCGCTCTCACCCTGGGCACAGGGAGGCCAGGTCAGCAGGGGCTGAGGCCCCCATTGCCTCGCAGTGGGGACAGGGCATGTTCTTGCTGGACACAAGCCCCCTGAGGGTGGCCTGGCCCTAGGTGCCCCTGGGGCCCCTAGCCCAGCCCCTACACACCAGCTGGCCCTTGCCCAGATTTAGAGCAGAAACAAGGAGGCTGGCCAGCCCCGGTCCCAAGTCTGAGGCTCAGGGCTGCCACTCTGCCCTGTGGGGGCCCAGTCTTTGCCCTCAGAAGACGGTACCTCTGCTCTGCCACCCCCACATCCTCCCAGTCTCATCTCCTCACTATCTAATCCAAAGGGTCTCTCTGCTCAGAGCCCTCCAGGCCCTCCCCCCACGCTCCAGAGCCTTCTGTGGTTGGGTAGCAGCCTCCAAAGAGGGCGGCTTCTCCCACTCTGCTCTGGGTTCTCCTGGTGGCTGCCCTGGCACCAGGGTCCAGCCCCGCCCTCCAGTGCCCACGGCCTCTGGGACAGACACAGAGGGACCCTGCACTGGGCTCCCTCTGGGCTCAGGCTCTGTACCAGCCTGATTACAGCCCAGAGCCCCCTGAGGGAGGGGCCGCAGGTCACAGGGGAGGGGCCTGAGCCACCACCTGGTGGCTCAGAGGCCCAAGACTGCCTGGTACCAGGCAGGGCTCTGCTCTGATAAGTCCTGATTCCTTGGCCCAGCAGACCCAAGGGCACGGAGCGGAGCCACCCAGGGACGAAGCCTTTGGCCAAGCTGAGACACCACTTCCCTCAACATGCCAGGTGAGGATGACACGTAGCCATCAGCCACCCGTGGCTACAGAAACGGAATGTGGCTCGTGCAACTGAGAAGCGGGAGTTTGACTTTTGTTTCATTTTAATTAATTTAAATGGCCACATGTGGCTAGCGTGGCTGCGTGGGACGGGGTAGCTGTGACCAAGGGCTGTATAACCCTCATCATTCAGACAAAATCCCATTCCTCTAGCTAGACGAAGCCTGCTACCACCCAAGTCAAATCACAGCTTCTCTGCTCGGATTCCCAAAGGCTCCCCTGGGGCCTGATGGTGAGCCGCCCTGTAATACCCGCCTGTTCCCTCTCTGACCTCACCTCTGCCCATGATACCTCATCCACTCTGCTCCGAGGTACCAGCCTATTCATGCCTCAGGACCTCTGCATTTGTTCTCTCTGATTAGAGTCACTTGTCCCAAAGTCCCACAGGCTTCCTCTCTTATTTCTTCCTGGCTCCTGCTCAAGATCCCCTCCTCAGAGAGGCTGCCCCTGAGCACCCAGACGGAATCCCCACCCCCCCTTTGCGCGGCTCTGCTTCTCTCCGTGACACCTGGAATCACCCGCCCTGCCCAATCACCCTGCCTTCCCCGCTGAAACATAAGGGCTGGGAGGGCAGGGCCGGTCCCCTTCACTGCCTGGCACAGGGCCTGGCACAAGGTAGAGGTGGGGTGAAGATCGTTAGACAAAAGGACATGTGGCTGTAGCACCTCTGACACAGGGGAGGAGGCCCCAGCTCCCTGACCTGCTTCCACGTCATCGTCTGTCGAAGCTGGGGCCACAGAGGGGCACGCAGGGGGGTGCCTGGGTTTCCAGACTCGAGGTGTGGGCTCAGACCCCCCACCTTCCACGTCTACCTGCCAGGACAAAGCCTCCCGCCCCGCCTCCACTCTACCCAGTGGCCCCACTCCGCCCCTCACCCGCCGAGCCCCGCCCCCTCTCAGCCAGGCCCCGCCCCCCACTCAGCCAGGTCCCGCCCCCCCCCTCACGCCCCGCCCTGACCCACCGGGCCCCACCTGGGCCTGGGGCGCGGGCTCTGAGCCCAGGCGCGCCTGCAGCTTCCGCACCATCACCTGCCGCTTCCACTCGGGGATGGGCCGGCCGCGCTCGTCCCGCGTGGGCACCAGCCCGTCGAGGTCTCCCGAGGGCAGCCTGTTCAGCTGCAGCACCGCCAGGCAGTTCGGGGCGTCTCCCGCCACCATTTCTCCCTGTGCGGACTCAGGCTGGTCATTCGGGGCTCGGAGGGGACCCTGCCCGAGGCCGGTGGGGAGGGCCACACGGGGTGAGCAAGGCCCAGGGAGGAGGGGGTAGGCCAGGGAGACCCAGCGTTGGCCTCTGAAGGCAGGGATCCCCAGGGTCCGCTGTGGGATCCAGGTATGTGCGTGGGGGGCCCGCTGGCTGGGAGGCAACCAGAGATTCCTCCCCTCTTCTGTACATGGCAGAGAGGAGGTTGCCATGTGGATGAGCAACCGCGCTTAGGGTACAGTTACATAGAGAAATTCTGGTGGCCAATTCTGAACTGCAGGACTTGTCAGAGCCTTTAAGTGTGCCCTGTAACTCTCCAAGAGGGACAGCACCAAGCAGCATTTCCCAAACTTGCACAGAACATCTCAGGGGCTGAGAGTTTCCAGGACCCATTCAAGGAGAGGGTGAGCTGGATTTATAAAGTCCTCATGGCCAGAAAGAAAAGGAAAAAGGGGAGCCAGCCTCCTCCAGTGGGTCCTGGGCTGGGTGGGAGCCCCTGAGGAGGAGGGCAGTAGACCCCAGGCCCACCCACCCATGGACAACTGCATCTCTGCCCCAGAAGTGACCTGGCCTGGGTGCACATAGGACTCTGTGACAGGAGGCCAGCCGGGCTTTGAGGGTTGGCTGGGGAGATGGGGGCGGAGGAGGGTAAGGGTGTGGAGTTGGGAGGCATACCGTGGGCACGGCCATGGTGCTGGTGGTGACCCGTGGAGGTGCTGCACAGATCGTCTGCTCCCTCAGAAGAGGCTGGTCAGGCCAGGCTGGGCTGGGAGTCACCACTGCTGGAGGGGGGAAGCAGAGTCAGGGGGCTTCCCTGAGAAGGCAGGGGATCGGGGTAGAAACCCCTGGACCTGGGGCAGAACTGGCCTTCCGACCACTAGCCTTGGAGCCAAAGACCCAGCCAGTCCCCCAACAAATGCCCCAGGGCCCGGCAGACTGATTCATTGCTAGGGCGTCCATGGGCCCCGGCGGAGCTCCCCAAGCCTGGCCAGTTGGAGAGCTTGCGTTTTACTCCCCTCACCCCTCGAGCTGGGAAGGGCAGAGGGTTGGGTTGGGTGGTCTGGGGACCTAATGCAGCCCCATCAGACTGCAAAAGATCAGAACTCTGCTCTTACTGCCCCTCCCCAGGGCCACACCCCAACTGAGAAACACATCCTGCATCACACACACACACACACACACACACGCACGCACAAACACATTGCATGTGATTATATAACCACAACCCATGCATGAAGCGGTGCTTACCCTCATGAGTATGGGGCCTGCTGATATTGTTCATGCTGTCCATTTCATTTTGCTAAAATGGTCCCAGTTCCCTAAGAATCAGCGACCTGCCTCTGCTAGCCCACGGATGCTCCACCTGCTGGGGTCTCTGACCAGCAGCCTCAGATCCAGAAGGGCCCCGGGCCCTAGTGACCTGACCTTCGAGATTTACCTCTGGACAAGCCGAAGCCCAGAGAGGGAACGAGGCTGCTGAGGATCGCACAGGGAGGACAGCCAGGCCCTGGGGGCTCCGAGCTCACAGAGGGACCCTGGAGGGTGGAGCAGGGGGCCATTTAATTGCAATTACAAGTGTCCATCAAGGAAAATGTTGATCCTCACTTTAAGGAAGCAACCAATGCAGTGAAGGAAATCTGGGAGCAGCTGGGGCTGGGTGACAGGAGCACTGGCTCCAGCTCTGGCCTCACTGTTTGGCATTGCCCAGCTCCTGGAGTCCACTGCTCCCCCAGCCCACCCCCTCGAGGGACCTTGGAGGTGAGGCCAGCAGCACCCACGGTCCAGGCCAGTCTTCCCTGGAGATGTGTACTCACGGGTGGGACTCCCGAGCCCCGAGCCCCTTGTCCCATCCTCCTGGGAGTGCCTGGCGGCTGACAGCGGAGGGGGCGGAAACGGAGGGGGCGGTGGCGTCATCAGGAGCCGCACCTGGGGGCGGACAGACCCGGTCAGCAGGAGGCCCAGCTGGGCCTGACATGGGTTGCCAGCAATCCTGCCGAGGCGGTGGGGAGCATGGAGCAGGCTAATCCTGACCCAGTCTCCCTGGGCGGGGAGGCTGCCATCACCAGCACCACCAGGTGAACTCCCCCTTCATCTAAGGGCCTGGCTCACAGCCTTTCTCTGGAGGCAGCTCAACCCGGCAGCTCCGGGTGCTGGGTCGGAGCCGGGTGTCCGGCTTACGCTTACCTCTCTTTGGCCTTATGAGACATGCGTGCACACACACACACCTCTATACACTCGCGCACGTGCACACCCCTCCCTCACTGTCCCCGACTTCTGTGCTGAGACAAACGGCTTAGAACGGCTCCCCTCTCTGATAGGAGAGCAGAGGGAGCACTATGAGGCTCTTGGAACACTTCTCAGACCCACAAGCGGGGGCTGTGTGGCTGTGGCCATATACCCCAGAGCTGGGGCGCTGTGCCCAGGACCCATCATGCAATGTCCAGGCTGCCCCCTCCCCAAGGCCACAGGGAAACAGAGATCACCAAGGTCAGGCCCCTGGCACTGCAGGGGCCCCCAAAACTCACCCCTATGCCCTGCCCCATGTCCGGGGCAAGGCACAGACCTGACTGTGGCCACCTCTCTTGCCAGCGGGAAACTGACTGGTCACAGCCAGGAGGAGCCCTTGACCTGACGCGTCTCCCCAGCTCAGCCCTGAGCAGCTTCAGCTCTGGGGACTGACCACCGGAAGCCGAGACTTCTGGCCCAGCTGACCTAGCGAGCAGGCTGCTGACACCCGGGGGTTGTGAGCAGCGGGACTGCGCTTGCCTCCTTGTGTCCCTCCTTACGTAGCAGAGAAATTCTCCAGGAGGACACCCGAGCCAAGCTTGTCACTTTTTGGTTTAAAGCTGAGAAGCTGAAGTCCAGCCAAGCCCATCTCTCGGGGCGGGGGGGGGGGGGGGGGGCCCCCGGGCGCCCCCCCGGGGGGGGGGGGGGGGGGGGGGGGACTTCCTGGGCTCGCAGCTGCACCAGCATCACCGTGAGGCCCTCCTGCCACAAGGCTGCCCCCACTTGCCTCTCCAGCAGGCAGGACCACACCTGCGGGCCCTCTGAGCACCCCAGTCCGGCTGTCAGACTGCAGCTCCTCACCCCTCCTTGCTGTGGGCAGTGGAGGTGGGACATGCCTCCAGGTCGGTGCTGGAGAGAGACAGCCCTGGGCAGGACATGGATGTGTGGCCTGGGGCTGGGACCCCAAGAGGGTGTGGCCCATGCTGCCGCTCGGTTTAACGATCTGCTGCCTCTGTCTTAAAATTCTTCATCGTTTTTGAATAAGAAGCCCGAGTTTTCGTTTTGCACTGGCCCAGCGCGCGATGTAGCCGGTCCTGCTGGGGCAAACCCCTTGGCCACTCTGAGGGTCCCCTAGCTCAGTCCCATCTCCCGATCCCACCTCCTGGCAAGGAGGCACAGACCTTAGGGGCCACCCCAGCTTGGGGGCACCCTCAGGAGAACCCCTGACCTGCACCCACTGCCTCCAGCCCCTCAACTGCTCTCCCATCCAGGACCCTCCGCCCCCTGTGGCCGCTGAGAAGGAACACAGCCTGAAACCCCACCTGCCTGGCCACCACGCACCTCACTCCTCAGTCCCTCCAGGAATCCATGTGGAGAGCCCAGGAGCCCCAGGGCTCCGTTGTGGGGGGGGTCCGCCGGCCCCCGGCCCGGGGGCACCCACAGAGGCAGGGGCTGGGCTGAGCACAGGGAGCTGCAGCTGTCCGGGGCTGTCAGGGCTTGTCCCAGCTGCCGCCCCCGGGAGCGGGAGGTGTCGCATTAATATTTGAAGGCTGAGGTATCAGGTGGCCAGGCGGGCTTGGGGCTAGGTGCGGGATCCCTTACTATGGCACTTTCACCCTCCATAGGGCAGGGGCCGGGGAAGCAGACCCTCTGGGGATGTGGGTGAGACCTGAGATCCCTGGGTCACAGGAGAGGGAGAGGCTAGCCAGAGGAAAGCCCCAGCACAATGCCTCCACCCCCAGTGTAGCCCCCAGAGCACAGACGGGGAAACCAAGGCTCACAGAGGGCAGGGGGCTTCCTCAAGGCCCCAAGGTTGGGATGTGGTAGAGCCGGGATCAGAATCTTATTTGAGACCCCAGTCCTTGCTCCGGGAGCCTCTTGAATCCTTAGGTCCGGGGGCATCAGCATTAAAGGAGGAGGCAGATGGGTGGGCCTCTGGGGGCAGGGGAGCCCCTGACCCTGGTTGGGTTTCTCGCACTCCTACCGAGGACGCAAAGCCCTGACGACTCTTTACATGGCCATTTCTCAGGGCTGCATTTGGAGGGAGGGACCCAGAAGGATCTTATTGCTCGCTATAAAATGGGGGTTCTCCAGGCTCAGCGGTGACACAAACCTCCCGTGTGCACGGTAGCCATCTGGACCCATATCGCATCACGCAGGGACCTGGCAGGGGCGGGGGGGAGAGGACCCAATAAAACATGATGCTTGCTCTCTACAGTGTGTCTTGGACCCAGAACTCTAATGTCTTCTTCCAGCGTCCATGACGCAGATATCGGCCGGCTTGCGAGCTTTAAGCAGGGCTGAGTCAGACCCCAGAGCCTGGGGCACAGCTAGAGAAGCTGGCTGTCAGTCTGACAGAGGATGGCTGAGCTCGGGGGGCCTCCCTTCTTGCCTCTGGCCCCTCTCCCTAAAGGAATCTGCTCTCAGAGGTCAGGGGCAAGAAGCTCCCCTCCCCCCGCAGAGCGCGGGGGAAGACCAAAGAGGCAGGAAGTTGGTTTGGGGTGCAGGGGAATGGACTTTGGCCCCAGTGCAGCACCCGGAGCCTGGGGGACCGCGTGTCACTCTCCTGGCCCCGGGCCACAGCCTGCTCCCCACTCTCCGAGGAGAAGTGTGAGGGAGTCCCTCCCCGGGCCTCGGTTTCCCCACCTGTAAGTCAGGAAGGTGAGAACTGCAGGGCTCAGACCTCACTGGCATGGCGTTCACCTGGGAGTCCCACCCAGGCCCCATCTGCTGTGCTGTTTCCCAGGCAGTGGGAGAACCCACATCCTGACACTAACAAGTCCGCAAGGAGCTAAAGGAGCTCAGATGTGGGGCTCCGACCCCCGGGTCCTGACGGCTGGGCACGCACGGCCCCCAAATCGGGCAATTGCCCCGAGGTCGGCGGTCGGCTGGGCCTGGGCTGGGGCCTTCCCGTGGCCTGCCGCCTCCTTTCCTGTGTTTTTGGTGAGATTTGAGCAATGCTGGGCCTGCCATGCATTATACATCAAGGACAGCTGCGGTGAGCCGGGTTACAGGCCTGTAATGCCACCCGGGCTGAGAAAATCATGACCCACAGATGGGCGCCGGACTCCGGTCACCATGGCTGAGATTCGGTTACTGGCTGCACAGCCGGGCCCCACCCCTCCCTGGAGAGGAGGCTGCCCAGGGGAGTCCCTTGCCCCCTGTGGGCCTCAGTTCCCCAGCGAAGATGAAAGGGTCCTGGAGCCCTTCTGACCTAGGGGAGGGAAATCGCACCCGCTGGGTGTCTGAGGAGCACCTCCTGCCACGAGGCTCTTCTATCCTATTGAACAGATGAGAAACTGAGGCTCGGACGGAGATGCTGCAAACTGGCCAGTGCCCCCAGCCAGGAAGAGCCTCTCCCACCCTGGTGGGCGTGAGTACAGGGCCAGGGGAAAGCAGGACAGGCGGGTGCTGGGGGCTGGGCTCCCCCACTCTGGAGGGTCGTGCTCCTCATCCAGGACTGCTGTTCCCAACTGCCACCACCTGGCCGCGACCTCACTCAAACCCGGCCCTGCAGCCAGGAGCGCCCCCTGTCAGAGAGGCCCAACCCTTCATTGTGCAGAGGGGTGCCCAAGGGCCAGGGAGCAGGAAGACGTGGCCCAGGCTGAGGTGGGGCCATCGAGGCAGGGCTAGCGCTGGGCAGCGGGTGGACCCAGGTCCTGCAGCCACGCCAGTGGAGGGGGCACCTCCCACAGGGCAGATCTCACCACTACCGATCCGGCCTGGCTCCCCGGGCTACCTCCCCTGAGACCCACGGCTCCCCAGGGGCAGGTACAGGCCGCCCTGTGTGGCTTTCACCACCTCCCCCGAGCCCAGCTTGGGAAGAGGCCAGCATGGCGACCTCTGGATATTGCGTTTCCATCAATATTGCATGAGGCGCCCGGCACCCCCTCCCCAGCACAGGGGACCCACAGCTGACACCCTGCCCTCCCGCAGAGCCAAGTCTGCGCATGTGAAGCAGGTGGCCTGGGGCGGGGGGCGGCATGCCAGCCGGTGGTGAGGGACCCGCACCCCTGCTGCCCTGGGCGCTCACTGAGGGTGGAAGGGAGGCTCCAGGCCTAACCCCGAGTCCCACACAGGCTCCTGAAGCTCCCTGCAGATACAGCAACAAGCCTCAAAAGCCAAGGATATGTGGACAGGCTGGGCACTGCTGGTCACAGGCTGGGGTGCGGAGGCCGCACAGTCAGCCCCAGCTGGTTGGGGAGTCCTGCGAGAACAGAGTTCTGTCCCAGATCCTATGGTGATTCCGGGGAGACAGCAGGACAGCCCGAGATGGGCCGGTTCTCCACGGCCCCGGGGCCGTCGGGAGAGCACCCAGAACCGCACCCCCCAGCTCCCCAAGCTGGGCCAAGTGGCCAGGAGGGTCTGGCAGAGGTGCCGGGGCCTGGGGATGGAGGGCTAAGGTCAGAGACGCTGCTGGGACGGGAGGCCCAAGGTGGCTGGGCTGGGGACCTGCCCCCTGGCAGCAGAGCCCCGCCCCGCCTCCTGCTCTCAGCTTCCAGCTCGGCCCCAGGGACCACACGGGGGCCGGGAGGGACCCAGGTGGCCGGGACTTTCCCAGCCTGTGGACTGTGGAGCTCTGCCCGCTACACCAGGAACCCGCCCAGTCCCACAAACTCCTCAAACCCGAGCCGAAAAGACAACCTTTTACCAAACAGTAACCAATGGAACGTTTTGTACATAAATTGTGTCGTAAATAAATGACTTGAAGCAGTTAGGGCCGTCCTCGGTGCCCAAACCACAGCCGGCTGGGAGGTGGGTTTCGGGTGGCAGGGAAAGGACCGTCCCACAGGCCCAGGACCAGCGAGGACTGCAGCCCTGCCTCAGTTGGTCCTGGATGCCCCTGAGGGAAAACGAGGTGCAGGAACCCCCCGGTGAGACCCGGCATGGGGACATCACCTCTGTGGACCTCGGGGCTCTCACCTGGAAATGGGGCCACGTGATCCCAGGGACACTTCCCAAAAGGGTGGCCACTAAAGAAAACTGGCAAAAGCTGTGGCAGGTTGGGACTAATTTGTTCCAGCAGCTGCCTTGGGCCTGGCATGGGGACGGGGATGAGCAGGAGGGCGCTGGGGGGTCTGGCTCCACGTGAACCACACTGCTGACCTCACCCACGACAACGCCCGTCCGCCCACCCACTTGTCTGTGTTCATCCATCTGCTCACACGCCCATCTGATCCTCTTCATCCGATACGTGCTTGTGGTGGCCTGTCATGCGCCGGGGGCTGGGGCCGGCTGGATGGTTGAGATCCTTGACCTTACGGATGGGGAAATGGCTCAGCGAGGGGTGGAGCCGTGAGGGTCATACCCAGATGTGAGCACAGGACTGGAACCTGCTGCTTTCTGGACTGCCACGGGGCTCAGCGCTCTGCTCCCACCCTGGGGTACCCTCAGTCTGACAATGCCACCCCACAGGTGCCCCAGCCAAGGTCCAGCCACAAGCCCAGCCCTGGTGCCTGCTGTAGCCTGGCCCAGTAATGGCCCTGCCCCCTGTCCTGACCCCTGCCACCGCCCCTGTGGGAGCCCCAGTCATAGCCCCTGTCCCAGCCTCTGTCACAGCCCCAGTCATGGCCCCTGTCCCAGCCCCAGTCACAGCCCCTGTCAGTCAAGGCCCCTGTCACAGCCCCAGTCACAGCCCCTGTCAGTCATGGTCCCTGTCACAGCCCCTGTCATGGCCTCTGCCATGGCCCCTGCCATGGTCCCTGCCATGGCCCATCACAGCTCCAGCCACAGCCCCAACACGGCTCTGTCATGACCCTTGTCACAGCCCCTGCCATGGCTCGGTCCCAGCACTGGGCCAGCTTATGGCGCCGGCTCTGTCCTGGCCCAAGACCTTTCTCCTGGGAACAGCATGGGGTACACAGTAAGCTTTCTCCATAATTTGGCTGTCAGGGCAGCTGGGGGCCCTGTCACCCCAGCCTCCGGGGCTGGGTGGGCACTGTGAAGCTTACCGGCCGGGCGCTCTCCCGCAGGAACTGGGCACAGTCCTGGTGTCCATGGTATTCTGCCAGGTCTGCCGCCGTATAACCATCTTCATCTCGTAGGGAGGGGTCCACGTGGTGGGCGACCAGCGTCTGGCAGCACTGCAGGGAGGGGACACACATGTGACCACTGCACCATCTGCCTGTGCCCACCAGGTGTGGTGGCATCCACCAGGTGTGATGGAGGGCAGGCACCGTGCTGCCCCATCTCACAGGTGGGAAACTGAGGCCACCGACAACGAAGGACCTTGCCCAAGATCCTGCCGCTGTTCACTGCAGGGACAGGGCTCGAATCTCCAAGCCCCACCCACGGTGGCCCCGTCCAGGCAGCGGCAGCACCGAGCTCTGCAAGCACCAGCACACCCTGGTCCCAGACAGGAACCGGGGTGCCCGCAGTCAGCAACTCGCCAAGGCCTCGGCTGGTAAGTAGATGGTACAGCCAGCATCCTGGCTAGGCTGCCCGATCCCGACCCTGCCCTTGTAGTCCATGCCCTGGGCTCTAAATGCAGAACCAGTGTCTGTTTGTACAGCAACGCTCAGAGCTGTGTGTCATTTTCACAGGAAGAAATGGGAAGATGGAACGATGGCCTGCTCACTGTGAGATTTGTGAGCAGGGGGTGGGTGATTACAGATGACCAAGATCTGTGAGGTGGCTGTCCCAGCAGCAAAACACGTGGGTGGATGGATCCCATCAGGGAGTAGAGAAACAGGTCCCCAAGGACAACAGAAAATATGGACTAAATGTAAAAGTCACCTTCCTAAGCATCAAAGAGGAATTACCAGGCCAAGCTCTGGAGACAGGGAAAATCCGGAGGGATAAACCCTACCACTCAGAAGTGTTTTTGCCCTAACAACACACTGATGCAGGAAAAATAATGGTTCTTCCGACAGCCTCACAGGACTAGGGAGACCAGCAAAAGCTCATGGTCCTCCAGAGGTGAGGGCTCTGATTTATGACTTAGTACTGTAGGCTGAGGGCTCTACCCTCAGAGTAAAGGTAAACTGGAAGCCAGCCAGCCCTCTGCTTCCCTTCATTCAGCGGGCCAGGGAACCTCGAGCCTGGAATGTGGACTGAGACGGTCCTGGGCTCATGATTCCTACGTACGCCTGACAACCAGAGGCAAGTAAGGTATCATCCAAAGCCTCAACTGACTCCTACAAATCGTTTTTCAAATATAAGTTATAGTATACAGTCAGACAAAGTCAGGAGCCCAAAGAAATAAGATACCACAACAAGAACCAGAAGACCCAATCCACAAGGAAACAGACCCAACAAAGACCCAAGAACTAACAGAGAGAACACAGCTGTGCTTACTACTTTCAAGGGAATGAAAATCAAGCTTGAAAATTTAGGCATGGAATTATAAACTACGAAAAGTGACATGGTAGATTTGAAAAATGACTATTAGTAGGTCAGGAACACAGAAATAATAACCAAGTTAAAAACTGAAGCTGTAGGATGAGTAAACAGAAAGTCAGAAGCAGCAATCCAGATGCAGCACAGAGACAACAAGATGAAAGCGGAAACGGCCTGCAATACCGTCTGTAATAGTAATCCCAGAAAGACGGGAAACAGGATGGGTGCAGAAGTCTCATCTGAAGGGATAATGGCTGGGCGTTTTACAGGACTTAGGGAAGCACCAAAGCACAAATTCAAGATGCTCAAGCAATCCCCAGTGGGAGAAATGAAAAGCAATCCACCTCAGGTCATCCCCATAGTGAAATTGCAGGAAACCAAGACGAAATGAAAACCCTTAGAAGTGACAAGAGAAAGAAGGATTATCTTCAAAACAGTGGCTCCTCTCAGCTGACTTCTTTGTAGAAACCACAAGGCAATGAACGCATGTCATTTTCCCAGCAGCAAAGGAAAATCCGTGGAAATTCCCAAGCAACAATTCTATACCCAGCAAAAATCTCCTTCAATACTGATAGTGAGATAAAGGTGCTTCCAGGCAAACAAAACAAAATGAAACAAAGAATTGGCCAGCAACACACCCACACTAAGGGAACATCTGAGGCATCGGCTTCAGACTGAACGGAATCAGACTGAGTGGAAGGGATTCCATATGGAAGGCCAGAGATGCCAGGGGGAATGAAGACGACCAAGTGGTAAATTTGTGGATAAGTTTCAGTAAGCCTTTATTTCTTGACTGAATGGAAAACAATGTCAGATGGGGTTTTTTTTAACTGCAGAAATAAAACACATTAAAAATGGTGTGACCCCATCCCATTCCAGCCTCATCCCCACGCTGCAAGCGTTCCTGCTCCCTTCTTTCTTACCACTAGCCTCTAGGCTGTGCCTTGAAAAGCTCAAGCCCATCACAGGAAGCTGGGGGCTGCTGGGGACCATCGTGCTCACACCCTGGAGGCTTGTCTAAGAGATGGGGAAGCGAGTCCTTCCCATGCACCTCACTGCACCAGGCATCATTCTGGAGCGACACATAGACCACTCATTCAGTTCCAATGTCACCCTGTGAGGTTTATTCCCATGCCTGTGTTACACAAGAGGACACGAGGCACAGGGAAGGACAAGAAGCCTCCCCAGGGTCATACTGCTAGGAAGTGGGGGCAGCCTGGATTCACAGCAGTGGCTCTAAGAGCCTATGAGCTTCGTCAGCACCCTAGACAGAGGAACATCACAGGATGAAGCAGGGCTGGAAGACACCTCGAGGGTACCTTAGTCCAGGCTCCGCCCTGCCATCAGTCCCAATGCCCTCTTTTTACTGCAAATGTTTTCTGACACTCCATTCGCTATTCTTTTTTTTTTTTTTAAGATTTTATTTATTTATTTGACAGAGAGAGAGAGACACTGCAAGAGAGGGAACACAAGCAGGGGGAGTGGGAGAGGGAGAAGCAGGCTTCCCGCTGAGCAGGGATCCCGATGCGGGGCTCGATCCCAGGACCCCGGGACCATGACCTGAGCTGAAGGCAGACGCCTAACGACTGAGCCACCCAGGCGCCCTCCCATTCGCTATTCTAACATTAACTCCGCTGAGAATCAAATTTGCTTGCACACATAATTTTAAAATAATATTATACTCTAATATGAATGAGAAAAGAAAAATAATTTATAATTTGAGAAACCTGCATTTTACTTTGTGAGTATTTGGGCATGGCTGCACCAAAGGCAAAGTCTGATGCCCGTATCATGAAAAATTAAGAAAGGCACTAAAATGGACAAAACAGATTACTGAGTGTCCTGCTTAGACTTCTGGTTATTTCCCCTCTCATTCACTGCCCTTAGAGCCAACTACTCTGCAAATTGTATAAAAATGTTCATGTTATAAGGGCACCTGGGCGGCTCAGTTGGTTAAGCGTCTGCCTTAGGCTCAGGTCTTGATCTCAGGGTCCTGGGATCAAGCCCCACAGTGGGGTCCTGCTCAGTGGGGAGCCTGCTTCTCCTTCTGCCCCTCCCCCATGCTTGTGCTCTCATGTGCGTGTGCTCGCTCTCTCTCAAATAAATAAAATCTAAAAATGAATAAAAATTTAAATAAATAAATATGTTCATATTAGAAATGACTCTTGTCCAGAGAAAGGCTAAACGCAAAATGTGTGCACTGGGGTGCAGTCAAGGATTTCCCTGTCAATACTGACTGGTTTTGCATCTGTCTATTTGTGAATTCACTTCATTATTCCTTACCTGTGACGTATTTGTTTGTTTACTCCTGGTTACATGAATTACTTGCTTTCTCCTTACTTAGTGAGTTAAATAAAAATCTTTGACACAGGCTCATTTTATAGTTGAATGAACATCATGATTACAAGCACTTTCAAAAATTATCCTCGAACGTAACCTATCTGTAGAATTCACTGACGGGTGCTGCATGAGTGATGCCATTTTCCCAGACAGCGAGTGGTTCGTGGTAAAGTGCTAAATAAAACAAGATACTATTTCCCTCAACGTGGACAGTAGGAGCATTCTTGGAAAAGCCTTGTATATACTGACACTATGAAAAATATTGGGGTGTGTGTATACATATAATTGAATTTAAGTTCTAAGCTTAGATAATCATATACACTTGAGTTGGGTTCAAAGCTCAGATCATTATAAACAGGTTTTCCACCTACATGCGTGTCTGATCCACTGGGAAGTTGGGTGGGGCACGGGACCTTCTGTCATTGTGCAGGACTGCCTGGGGAATAGCAGGTCCCCTGGTGTCCCCTCCACCACGAGTGCACCTCAATCACTGTAAAACCAAAAACAGCCCTGAAATTTCTGACCCCCACCGCAGGGGGTACTGCCCTGTTGAGAACCAAATACTCTTGTGGTTCTTGAATCCTTGGTCATGTCCTAAGCAAGTGCTCAATAACTATGTGTTGGATGAGTGAGTATCTGAATGGAGGAGAGTGAACGAATGGACATCAGAGGCTCTGAAGAATTAACCGGCACTGACCCGCACCTTTCACCCACCCAAGGTTGACTGAGGCAGTCGTGCTCCGGATGCCTCTAGGAACTCCTACCATACTCAGGAGTGAGTTCCCTTCTTGAACAGTAAGTTAGGCAGAGAACCACCAATGAGGTAAAACCACTCATCTGAACCCCGAGAGAGGCTTATTTACACCTGCCTCCTGTCGTTTCCTTTTCAACCTCATCAGCAAAGCCCCAGACCACATCCCATCCTAGGGCAACTTCCTCCGCCAAACAACCGTGGCGTCGCATACCCTCCTCTCGAGATTCATGGTGGCCTCTGGACTCAGCATTATAACCTAGTTCCATGCTGTCACCAGTGACCCCTCACTGCCAGCCCCGGCTCCTGCTCTCTGCTCTGTTCTAGCAGTTGACCACGTCTAGCCATCTCTCCCTTGCCAGAAATCCCGCTCCTTCCGATGTTCACACACCGCTGTAAGATCCATCATCTCTATGAATTCTTTCCCGATTAGCTGAGCTAATGCTATTCACACAGATAGTTCTTGAAATTGTATGTCATAATCCCCTGGGGAGTTTTAAAAAGTCCTGACACCTGGGGGCTCCACTCAGAGCCAATCAAACCAGGATCTCGGGGCAGGTGGAGCCCAGGTGTTAGGACTTTAAACGTGTCCTGGAGATTCTCAGGGTACAGACAACTCTAAGAACCACCGCACCGGCACTATACACCGCATCTAAAATCCCAAACAAAATGTTAGCAAATTAAATTCAGGTATATATAAGAGGTAACATATCATGATCAGGTTGTATTTACTCCAGGAATGCAATGTTGGTTTAACATTTTAAAAAGTAATCAGAGTAGAGAGGAAGGTCTTGGGATATTTGCACACGTACATTCACTATAGCATTGTTCACAATAGCCAAGAGGTGAAAGCAATCCAAGTGTCCCCTATGGATGAATGAATAGAGGCAATGTGGTCCATCCACACAAGGGAATATGATTCCATCTTCAGAAGGAAGGATATTCTGACACCTGCTTCAACATGGATGGGCCTTGAGGACATGATACTGAGTGAAATAAGCCAGTCAAGGGCGCCTGGGTGGCTCAGTTGGTTAAGCGACTGCCTTCGGCTCAGGTCATGATCCCAGAGTCCCGGGATCGAGTCCCGCATCGGGCTCCCTGCTCGGCGGGGAGTCTGCTTCTCCCTCTGACCCTCCCCCCTCTCATGTGCTCTCTCTCTCTCTCATTCTCTCTCTCTCAAATAAATAAATAAAATCTTAAAAAAAAAAAAAGAAAGAAGCCAGTCACAAAAGGATAAGTACTACATGATTCCACTAGAGTGGTCAAACTCATAGGGACAGAAAGTAGAAAGGGGGGTGCCAGGGGCTGTTGGAGGGGGAGCAGGTAGATGTTTAATAGGGACAGAGTTCCCGTTTTGAGAGGTGAGAACTAGGAGAGCTGCTGTATTAACAATGTGCATATAGTTAGCACCACCGCACCATACACTTAGAAAAACAATGTGCATATAGTTAGCACCACCGCACCATACACTTAGAAAAAGGAGGATAAGCTTTTTTTTTTTTGAAGATTTATTTATTTGAGAGAGAGTGTGTGAGAGAGAGAGACAGCACAAGGGGGGAGGGTCAGAGGGAGATGCAGACTCCCCGCTGAGCAGGGAGCCCGATGTGGGGCTCGATCCCGGGACCCCAGGATCATGACCTGAGCCGAAGGCAGACACTTAACTGACTGAGCCACCCAGGTGTCCCACGAGTGTAAGTTTTATGTTATGTATCCTCTACTTCAATTTAAAAAGCAAAAGCAAGTAATCGGTATAATTCACACCATTCAAAGAATAAAGACTGATATAGTAAAACAAAAATATGCTAAACAATCATGGCTCCCTTTGGAGGCTGCTAGGACACCAGCTCTTTATTCTGAAGTTTTATTCTTAAAAATGAGGGGAATCTGACCCAGCTAAGGAGCCTAAGGAGACCCGAAGACTAAACGTAGTGTGGTATCCTGGAGGGAATTCTGGAGCAGGAAAAAGACATTAGATACAAACTAAGGAAGTCTGGGGGCGCCTGGGTGGCTTAGTCAGTTAAGTGTCCAACTCAATTTTGGTTCAGGTCATGGTCTTGGGGTCATGAAACTGAGCCCCAAGTTGGGCTATACGCTCAGCATGGAGTCTGCTTGTCCCCCCCCTTCTTCTTAGCCCCTCCCCTGCTCATGCTCGCTCTTGAGCACATGCTCTCTCTCTCTCTCAAATAAATAAATCTTCAAAAAACTAAGGAAATCAGAATAAAGTATGGGCTTTGGTTAGTAATACTGTATCAGTTTTGGTTCATTAATTGTGACCGTGCTGATTAAGCTGATAATGATAGGGGGAAACGGATGTGGGTCTATAGGGATTCTCTGTCTGTTCTAGCGTCTCGATTGTTCTCTACAAATCTAAAATCATTCTGAACTATTCTAAAATAAGAACTTATTTTGAAGTTGTGGGGGGAGATGAAGCATTAACCTAGGCTGCCCAGACAAAGTATACTTCTGGGACTGCTAATGGATCAACAGACTCACCAGACAAATCAGTAGTGTGTGGCTCCTGTTTAGCCTCCAATTACATACAGTGCAACCAGGGAAGTGGATGCTGGAGGCTATCAGCAGGCTGCAGCGGAGATGATAGTAGGACCTTACTGTGAATTATTTTTAGGTGTGATAATGGTTTGAAACTGTGATAAAAAACAAAGGGAGTCCTTATCTCTTGGAGATGTCTGCTAAAGTATTTCTGGCTAAAACAGTGTGACATGTCTAGTTTGCCGAGGGAGTGGTGGAGGGCAGTGCGCCAGCCAGTCATTGCTGATCTCACACTCTCCTGTGCGTTTAGGATTTCCATAATAAAAAGATTGAAAGGAAGTCTGTTCTTGGCTCGGCTTGGCAGCCTGAGTTCTTTTGTTTTCGTATGCAGAGAGGGTGAGGAGCCACCGACCCTTGGCTCCTCTGTTCTTGGCTCCTACTGGGTATTTCATTTGAAGAAAGCCACTGCTCCTTCCTGAGCAGCACCGCACTGGCTGGGCTGGGGCTTCTCCTGTCCCTCTGGACTTGGGGTCCCCTCACCACCTCCGATTCCTCTATCGTCATGTAGCGGGACAAAAACAAAAGATTGCAGGGCTATGTGCAGACTCACCCTCTTCTCCCAGGCCTGCTGAGGACCGTTCTGCCCCCTTCCCCACCCCACCCCACCCCCGCCCCCGCAAGGCTTACCCTGCCTTCCCACCTGCTGCCCCCTCCCTGTCTAGGAAGGGGTGGAAACCGGGGAGACAGAGCTGGGGGAGTGAGCCTGCAGGGCTGAGTGGTGTCTGAAGGAAGAGAGGGGAAGGGTAGCTGGGGTGGAGCGTGGGGAGGAGTGGAGAGTCCGAGAAAGACAATTTTCGCAGGGCTGCTGTAAGCTGGGACCGAGGCTCCTTTGCTTTCCTCAAAAGGAATGGGTGCCTTCCCGTGATGCTTGGTTGCTGCAGTTTATTTTACTTGACACGAATGACACTGGGCCACCTGGGCCCCAGGCACACTTTGGGTTCCAGCTGGGAACAGCTGTCCAGAAGCAGAGACCCCAACTGCATCTCAATAAGACCCTCCCTCTGGACTAGCCCTGCCTGGCACGCTGCTCCTTGGCTGCGGCAGGCTGAGCCCCTTTGGAGACAGTGCTACGTGGGGCTGGGTGGGGCAGGCGGAGGAGGAAACCTGTGTTTTGCTCTCAGACTGGCCTTGCCTTTCCGTGAGGTCAGTCTGCAGGTGGTGCCCGGGGCAGGCGGCCGGTGCCGATGGCTGGGTCTATTCTCAGTGTTGGACCTTAAATATTTAAATGTCACCCTTGCTGACTCCGGGTTCCTCGGTGTTGTTTCCGAGGGACTGGGCCATGCGAGTCCCCAAGATTTATTGGATGATAGCAAAATGGCTAACCTCATGCCCCCGGCCCAGCCCGGCTCCCTGTGCTCACAGCAGAGTGTCGCAGCCAAGGGTTCTCCTGGGACGGGCTACACACCCTGGGAGTCTCTGTGCAGAGGAAGGGGTACGCACGGAGGGGAGAGCATGGATTTTGCTCCCAGGTAGATCAGAGTCTGGATCCTGGGCAGTGACTGCCCATCTCAGCCTCACTTTACCCACCTGTAAAAGGGGGACCGTGACCCCTCTCATATGGGGCTGCTGAGCGAGTTGACTTATTTTTGTAGGAAGTGCCTGGGAATGGAGAGCTCTCAGGCGTGCCAGCTTCTTGGGGCCCCTGGGCTCTACTGCGCCGCCTCCCACCTCGCCAGCCTTACCTCCATTTGCCCGTTCTCTGCTGCATCATGGAGGGGGGTCCCACCCCAGGAGTCTGTCATGATGGGGGCACCCATCAGCAGGAGCCGGTCTAGAATGGGTGTGTGGCCGCCTCGAGCTGCAAAGTGGAGGGCTGTGGCCCCCTCGTTATCCTGTGCCGTCAGCCCAATGTCGGTGAAGGTGACCTGGGAAAGGTGGGGGAGGAGGGCCAGCTGAGGAGGTGATCCCTCCTAGGGAGGAGGCATGGGGGAGGGAGCTCGGCACAGAAGTGGGAGGCGACCCTCCCCAGAAGCCCTGGAGACAGCCGGGGACCAGGAAGTCAATGAAACTCCAGGGGCCACTTCTAGAAAAATTCTGCCTTCCTGATGGAAGGGGCTGGTGGCTGTGGTGTCACCCCTGTTTCTCCCTCCTCCTGCCTTGAATGTGGCCAACTTTCACCATAAAGGAAAGGCTGGGAGAGCAGCAAAGATTCAGCTGCATGGGGCTGGGTGTCTGATCCAAAGTCAGCAGGTTCCTGCTGCTTCTATGTGCCTGGGACACTGAGAAGGAGGTTCAGTCCAGTTGTCACCTGCAGCCCAAAGCGTGCTGACTGATCCCACAGTCACATGTGTCTGCTGGGAAAGGAACAGGGAGCCGGGAACAGAGGCCCTCCCGTCAGCCAGCTCCCCAGAGGGAGAGGGCGCCCAGCCCCGGAGGGGGGGCCAGGTTGGAGGCTGCGGGGAGGCGGCAGGGGGAGTCACGCTAGAAAGGCCTTTCTGGGCCTGAGAGCCCATGGCCCTGGCTGCTCCCTGGGATGAGCCCCCGTGGTGCTCCCTGGGACTCGGTGGACATTCCTCCCTCCTGCCACTCTCCCTGCCTCCTTGAGAGTACCCCTCCCCAGTGCTTTGTGCTGTTGCTTCTCCCCCAGCCCACCCCCAGGGCCACGTGCTGAGCCCCTGCTTGCTCACAGTCCTACGCCCCCCGGGGCCTCGGGCTCACCCCAGGGGCCAGGAATCCAGGTGCAGAGACAGGCACATTTCTGGGGGGGGGCCACGGTCTGAACTGGACGG
The DNA here is from genome assembly GCF_003265705.2 of Callorhinus ursinus. Classification (NCBI taxonomy): domain Eukaryota; kingdom Metazoa; phylum Chordata; class Mammalia; order Carnivora; family Otariidae; genus Callorhinus; species Callorhinus ursinus. The sequence goes on from NW_027397064.1 coordinate 1,479,240, forward strand.
GATTTGAATGACAGGAGAGGGAACGTGAGGATGACTCCGCAGGAAGGGCAGGGTGGGCTGCAGAGCTTCCTCCCCGGAGTGGAGCCGCCTTGGGTTGGGGGCGGGCGAGGCAGCCAGTGGGAAGGTGCCACCTCCCTGTGGACCCAGCCCGCACAAAGTGTGTGAGCCGCCGCTGGTGCCTCAGGGGCGAAGGGCCAGCCTGGGAGGGAGAGCGGCTAAGGGAGGCTGGAGGCGAAGGCCCATGGCTCAAAGACCAAGCGGGTGGCTGGGTTTCATCATTTGTTCCTTCGCTCATTCACTCGCTGGATCAACATCTCCAGAGCCCGGGCTCGGTGCCAGGCTCAGGGATGCGGGCCTTGCCTCCCAGAGGCAAGTGTATAGTTTATCAGGGCGTTGGTGCCGTGGAGGAAAAACGGCAGGACAGCAGGACCGAGGGCCGGGTGGGAAGGCGCCACGCACAGTGGGGACCCTGCCAGGGAGAAGGCCTCTCAGGGAGGGAGGCCAGCTGCTGGAGGAAGAGCCGGGGCGGAGGCCCTGCAGGAAGTGTGGGAGGTTTGGAGCAAGGAAGGGTTGTCTCATCTCCACCAGTGGCCAGTGTGGCCTTCAGAGATGCCCGCCAGACCCTGCCGCTCCTGGCTCAGAGTCCCTCAGGGGCTCCCAGCCCTCAGGAAAGAGCCCTGGTCCCCTCAGGGCCTCTGCCGATCCTGGCTCACTCTGCCCCAACAAGCCAGGCTCTCTCCAACTCGGATTAAAAGCTGGGCCCTCCTCCTTGTTCTGGGCATGACCTTTTACCCAACTACCCCCTGACCCTCCTCAGGCAGACCCCCTACTCTGAGACACACCACCCCCCCGCCCACCCCGGGCCTCTGTAATGAACCCTCAAGGGTCCCAGAGACCTTGCCTGGCCTGGTTTTCTGTGGTCAAAGCAGGAAGTCCCCAGCCCATCCTGCGAAAATGCATCCCCCCCCCCCCGCCGCAACCCGGGCCACAGTGTGTTCTGGGGTCTCAGGGCTTCCTTCCAGAAAGAGGCCCAAATACCCCTTCCCTGGGTCCAGAACGGAAGAGACTGGGGGCTCTGAGACAGCAGAGCAGGAACAAGTGGCCGAATGCAGGGCCAGGAACAGCCAGTGCCCGCTGGGGGCCACCTGCCCCGAGGGTGCCAGGAAAACCCCCAGGACTCCTGGGGGAGGGGTCACAAGCGTCCCCACTGCCCTTCAGGGGCCACTGCCCATCAAGGCTGCACTCCCGGGCCCAGTCTGGGCCTGCACACACCGGTGTTCAAAGTGATGGCCGGGCACATCTGATCCCCTACAACTCTGTGGGGTCCCCGGTTTTCCTGTGGGCAGACTGAGACCCGGAGAAGCAGAGCGGCCACCCCAGCCAGGCCCTGCTTGCTTGGAGGGGGCTCTGGGGCCGAGGAAGGAGCAGGTGCCGGCCTTTCTGCATCTCCCATGCCCCAACACCCCCGGCGCCCACTTACCAGCCAGATGGCCAGTGAGTAGTGGCCGTGGGCAGCAGCCGCGTGCAACACACTCATGCCATCAAGGGCGCGCAGGTGCACGTCGGCACTGCAGTCCTTCACCAGAAACTGGGCCAGGTGCAGGTGGCCCTCCTGGCAGGCCAGGTAGAGCGGGGAGGCCCCACTGCGCGTCCGCCGGTTCACGCCGCTGTGGGGGAAGGTGAGGTTCAGAGGGTGTTTGGTGGGGGTTGCAGGAGGCAGGGGCTGCCCCAACCACAGGCCCAGATCAAGGGGACGGGAGGCCCAGCCCTTGGCCAGTCTGTTTGTGCCCAGCCCCCCTTACTGGCTGAGGGCCCCCCTACAGCTGGTCACCTGTAGGACTGTACAGGTTGTGCACTGCTCAAGGGCACCAGCAGCGCCCCCCACACCCCATAACCCCCTTGCCCCCGACCACTGGGATCCTGGAATCCAGCTCTGCACACTCCCCATCAAGCTGTTCAGCTGTTCACGGTGCTGGGGCTTGCTGGTGGGTGAACGGCCTAGGGGAGCCGGCAGCGGGCAGGTCATTGAGCCTCCAGAGCCCAGGGCCTGCTCTGCAAGAAAGGGCATTGTGAGCAGTGCCCAGGCCTGGCATCCGAATTCCAGGCTCCAGCATGGACGGACTGGAGGAGGGTCATGGGAGTCCCCCGATCCCGCTCTGCCTGAGCCGCCGTGGGGCCAGGTGAGTTCTTGGTCCCCAGTGGAATGCTGCAGGGAGGGACAGTCCCCTACCCAAGGCCGACCCCAGCCCCCGGTGGCGCAGGCTTCACCCCGTGGTCAGTGCCAGGTGGGGTGGGGGCGCTAGGGCCTGAGACACCGCAGGCACACTTGCGTGTTTTAATGCGAAGTCTCCAGGTTTTACATGGTAAAAACTACTTTAAAAAAACGGAGTCTAACGGACCCTCTGTGGCTGGCCAGGCCCAGGGCGCCCACAGGGTCCGTAGAAGCGAGTCCTAGGACCTTCGCCAAGGGGGTGGGATGAGAAGACCAAGGAATAGCTGAGCTCTCGGGCCTTGAGGAGAAGCCGGTGTGGGGCAGCCGGAAGAGCCCGCCCTGCAGCCAAACCCCCAGAGGGAGAAGAGGCACGGCTGGAGGCAGGTGGGTTGCGGGGGGAGGCTAGGTCAGGTGTGGGCTGGACACTGAGTCCCACACCCAGCTGGGCCCGCAGCCCTGGGAACGGGGGCGGGGAGGCCATGTGCATGACACCCCCGGACGGCCCTGCACGGTGCCCACGGCATCCTCTGTGTGGGCCAAGGACTGGACAGGCTCTCAGGAGGAGGAAGGGGAGACCGGCTGGCCCCCACCTCGGCTGGGCCCCTCCCATCCCTGCCACTCCCAGTTTGCCCAGCACCAACTCTGGGCAGCGGGCACAGGGCCACCAGCATGAGACTGGCCGCCCTGGAGGGGTGTCCAGTGCAGCGGAGGGGACAGTGTGGCAGGGCAACCCGGGGTGTGCCCGTACCCCCCCCCCCCCCGAGCGCACTGTAGGCCTCCGCTCTTCGCAGGAGACTGGAGGGGGCCCACCTTCCCCGCTGCGGGAGCGTGCGTCCTGACACGCCCCCGGACTGACCGAAAGCAGTCGCAGAGGTTCCTGGCCCCGCCCCCCGCGCCGCCAGGACGAGCCTGGGTCCGGCCCGGCACGGCCCTCGGCCGGCAGGGTCAAGGTCCTTGCCCCGCTCCGAGTCTCGTCGGCCCTCTGCCGCCGCCCTGGCCCCACACTGGACCCTCCCTGTTCCCCCCCGGGGCCTGCCCTGCAGGGCCCGCGTCCCCAGCCACCAGCCCTGTCCCCCTCTCTACCCTCGGCGCCGCCTGCCCGGCGGCCGGCTCTCGCGGAAGGCCGACAGGGGGCGCTCTGGCTCCTCACCTGCCGTGGGCCGCCGCCAGGAGCTTCAGGCAGGTCAGGTCGCCGCTGACGGCGGCGTGGTGCAGGGGCAGGGCCCCCTCCAGGGTCTCCAGGGCGGCCGCGTGGCCCTCCCGAAGCAGCCACTGCACCAGCAGAGGGTGCCCGAAGCGGGCGGCCAGGTGCAGCGGGGAGACGCCCGAGTCATCTTGGTCCTACGGGGCACAGAAGGGCAGGGAGCCTGTGACAGGCCCGACCCGGCCCCGGCTGGGCAGTCCCAGGGCCCAGGAGCCTGCCGCCCAGCCCGCCCTGCCGGCCTGCCCGGAGGGGGTCTGCTCTTCCCACTCTGCCGCCTGAGCCTGGTGGCCTGCTCGGGGGAGGAGGCAGGGCGGGAACACAAACGCAGGTCTTCCGGGTCCAAACCCGTGATCCCGCTGCGCCCGGGCCCCTCTGTCCACGGCAGTCATGGCCCTTTCCTGCACTCGGCTCACAGCAGGAAGGGCTTCCACGGGCACAACCTTGCCCGTGTCAGGCTCTGTGGCCTGTTGCCGGTCCCGGGGCCCTGCCTCTGGGCCTCTGGCCCCTACCTACCCCAGCTGAGCACCCACCCGCCAGCCACGATCCTCACAGCCGGAAGCACTCCCACGGCAAGCAGCTGGCAGGCCCGGGCATGCTCCCAGGCACGGCAATGGGCACCGCTCCCCCTCCCCTGCTGCCGCTCGGGTTGCGGGAAGAGCTGAAGGGGCCGGGGTCTTCCCTGTCCGGGACCCGGTGCCACTTCTTGGAGGGTGCCCTTCTATGCCCTGTCGGAGCTTGCCCACTGTCCCAGGTCCTCCACCTGGACAAAGGGACACCAGGCAGGCAGGAAAAGGGGGAGGGGGGGTCCTGCTGGAAAGGCCACTGAGCCCTGGAGACCCTCCTTCTTCCCAACGCTCCCCCTACAGCAGGGGTGCTGTCACCTGCCGAGGCCTCCAGTCGTTCAAGCAGGGCCCACAGCTCCTGAGCCCGCGTGCCCACCGTGCTCCTCTACAGACCCGTCTGGACCCTTTGGGAAGCAGGCCCCCTGGATCCAGCCTGATGGGAACACGGCGGCCCCCCCACCGTGGCGAGGCCAGGCGCTCCGATGCGGAGAGGGCACAGGGAGAGCACCTGGTTGCTCTGTGCCTGCCCCGGGGAACACGCGGTGGGAGGCGGCCCAGGCTTAACGAGGGCCCAGTGCTGGTTTGGGGTGAGGCGGACCTGCCTGTGCTGTGCGGCTTGTACGGCGAGTCCGGGACAGAAGCCAGAGCTGTGGTGCCCAGGACGTCCTGGCTCACAGCTCCTGCTCCCCCAGTCTGCAGGGACGCGGGCCGCACCTCAACGGCTCTCCCCACTCACCTGCAGCCCACAGCCCCCGTCACGCACCAGCCAGCACAGCTCGGCCAGGCTGCCCGTGGCAGCGGCGTCGTGCACCGGGGTGGCCCCGTTGTGGGCCCGCTGGTTGCCGGGCAGCTCGGCCTGCTGCACCAGGAACTTGACACAGGCCAGGTGGCCGGCCCGGGTGGCGTGGTGCACCAGGCCAGCCCCCAGGGCGTCGACGATGCCCGGGCCCAGGGCCCCGGCCTCCAGCAGCTGCTTCAGGGTGGCCAGGTCCCCATCCTTGGCGGCCGTGAGCGCCCGCTGCTCCTCCATCCTCCAGCCCAGCCACTCGGGGGCTCTCAGCGGCTCACGCACAGGCCCGGGCTTCCTGTTTCAGGCGTGGACGAAGCTCCCAGCTCTGGTTACCCGATAAGCGGTGCACGGGGCAGATGGGAGGCGGCGGGCGGGGGGCGGGGGGATGGGGCGGGCGGGCCTCGGGAGACTGGGCCTCGCAGCCCTACCCCAGCAGGCCCGCCCGCGGTGGCCAGAGCTGCGGCTGGCGCTGGGGGAAGGGTCTGCACTGGGGTCAGGTCAGGGGTGGGTGCTAGCTGGCAGATGCTGTCCTGTGACTGGCCCGGGCTCTTCCTCTTTCGGAGCAGGCACTGAGGAGATGCGCCGTGTCTCTCATCCTGAGAAGGACTTCCCGCAGCTAGTGGGTGTTTACGTTTCCCAGGGTCCTTCCAGGAAGGCAGTAGGCTCCCCAGCATCTGCTTCCTCTCGTCTGGGCTGTAGCCCGGAGGCTGTGCTGGCCCGGAGGCAGGCCACCTGAGAGACTCCTCTTACGGGAGGGCAGACCCGTCCACAGGAGGGCCCTCTCTGGGGAACTTAGGGCCACGCGTGCTGGAGTTCGGCTAGGTCTTCACCCACGGAGCCAAGGGCCCACCTGCCCCCTGGGGGATCTATGCGAGATCCTGGCCCTGCACTGGCCTTGGAGGCTCCATAAACCTCTGGGGAGCAGCAGCTCGTCAGAGCCAGCCATGGGCCCAGGGCCCTAACCCCGGACAGGAAGGCCTCCGAGGCGAGTGAGGGTCTCTGGGGCTGTGGCTGAAGGTCAAGGGGGTTTCTTGAGGGCTGCCGCACTTCTTGCCCAGACTCTTCTCTTCAGTGGAGCTGACACCCATGGGGCTTTTTCCTGGGCCAACTGGGATCAGTGTGGCCTCTGCCTGGAGGCAGCGGGACGCTACTTTAGTGACCCACTTTCTAGGGACTCGCAGAGACAGTCTCAAGCTGAATTTCCTAAGCTGAAGCCTAATCGTACAGCGATAAATTGGGGTCACCACACACCCCTCCAACACCAGCTCTGCAGCCGGCTCCGACACATCGGTGACCCCCGGAGAAACCATAAATGTCTAATAGCAGCATTGGAATATTTTATTCACTTAATTTCTGACAATAGTTTCTCCAATGTCATCATGTAGTTCTTTGCACCTTAAAACCACATGTTAAAAGTGTATTAAGAAATCACTGCTATGTGAAGTAGCTCTGTAAAGTCACGCTGTCCGGGGCGTATCAGGATGTCACCGAGCAGGGTAAGGGTAGCAGAATCCGTCTGGGAAGAACATCATCATGCCAGCGGAGCTAGGGATGAACTCATTTCCCACCGCAGGAACGAGCCGGGGTCACATAAGCCTGGCCGCCCCCCGACTCCCATGTCTGCACTGGAACCCTGAGTAAATGACCACAGGGAAAAGGCCGGCGGGGCCTGGTGGCTCTGGGTGGCCAGCAGGCTGAGTGCGGAGGTCAGGCGGGGCGGGGAAGTGGGGGGACACAGCAGGAAGCGGGGCCTGACCTCGGAAGGGCTTGGGAAGGGCGGAGAGCAAGATGGGAGAACACGGGCGGACGGACCTCGGTGACTGCAGCAAGAATCAGGTTTCCTGTGTTCATGGTGGCGACGGACAAGGTTTGTGAGTACTAGGATGTTACCTTCTGGGTAAAAGTGCCACCTTCCAGGGAGGCGGCACTCACAACAGGCTCACCCCAGTTCCCAGAGGGGAGCACTGACACAGCTGCAATGTTTCCACTTCAACCTGCGCCATGGGGCGGTGGGGACAGTCCTACACAGGTTTGTGTCCTGGGCCTAGAAGCACCCGTGGGGTCTGCCTGCCCGACAGACCGGCTCTCCACTGACCCGAGGACAGGGGAGGGGGCCCGGAGCACGTGTGCACGCACACACCCACTGACCCGTCTCTGCGTCAGACACTCTGGGACAAAACTTAAGACTGGGACAAATCAGGAGAGCCATTCTGGCACGGCCCTCGGGAGGGCTTCCTATGAGGCACCCTGGGCACTAGGCCTGACCCTCCAGCTGGGCCACGGCCTGCTTCAGGTCCTGCACGATGAGGTCCACCTCGGCCCTGGTGGTGCTGCGGCCCACGCTGAGCCGGAGTGCGTTCCTGGCCACGTCGAAGGGAATGCCACAGCTCAGCAGCACCGGGGATGGCCTGGGAGGGTGGGGGCGAGGAGAGCCTGTGTCAGCTGTCAGAGGGGAAAGGCTCTCTGTGCTCCCCAGGGCTCGGGGAAGGGACCCTGCCCCTCCTGCCCTCCACCAGCTCCCCAGGATGGGGCTGTGTAGACCCATCTCCCCTCTCTGCCAAACACCCCTAGGCCCCCGGCCTCCGGGTCCACGGTCTCGTGCTCGGACTCCTGCACGGTACTGCGGCCTCGCCCGGCACGGCCCCTCTGCCCCCAGGAGTGCTGTATCCGGTGAGGCCGAGCCCTGCCTTCCAGGGCTTCCGACCCTCAAGGAGTGGGGCCGGGTCTCGGAGGAGATGCGGGGCTCTGCACACCCCGGGGCCAGTGTTCGGGGCAGCTCTGGCGCCCTCCCACCCCCAGCAGGGTGCGCGGTTCAAGGGCCCGTGGGCGCCCACATACACAGGCCCGGGGGTGGAAACAGCACGGCAAAGGTCTCTGTCACATTGCAGAGCCCCTGAAAGCCGTCCACAGGGCTAGGTGGGAGCAGGGACTTCCCTCGCTGTGGTTCCCGAGGGTCTGTGCCAGAGGCCCCTGCAGCACAGGGGAGAGAGAGAGGGGACAGTGCCCACAGCTCTTGGTCCCCTGCCCTCCCCTGCGTGGGTGGTCTCACTGCCTATTCCAGAGGACACCCCCACTTTCCACAAGAGCCCCCTGAGCGTCTGCCTCTACCCCTTTCCCCTCCCGCCCTTGCAGGGGCCACATGGACACCCATCCCCTCCCAGCTGCGTCCCTGGGCACAGCTCCTCAGGGCCCTCCTCCCCGCCCCCTCATCTTGTGCCTGGTGAGACTACAGACTGCACCTGCCTCAGCTTCCCCGTCTGGGAAATGGGCCACTCGGACCCTTTCTGGAGGGCTGTGGGGAGCCTTCCGGGAGCAGCGGCCCACCTGAGCGCCCTCCTCCTGCAGTCACCTCACTGCGGCAGCCCCTCGGGCTGCCACATGCCGGCTCCTGGCCTCACGCACCCTCGTGCAGCCCTCCCTGGCACAGCTCTCAGCCCTGAGGAGGCCCCGTCATCCCCACCCGGCCCTCGGCCCTCGGGAGCCCCCTAGCCTGAGGTGCTCACACACCGCGGCACCGGCCCCAGACTCCCGGACGGCCTGCTTCTGACCATGGCTCGGCTCTTTCTGGGGCCCCGGCTGCCTCATCTGGGACTGCACCCACCTCTGCAGGCCCCCCACTCACGGCAAGTGGGAAACCGAAGCCCTGCTCTTCCTGCACCGGGGTCGGGCCAGTCTCGGATGCCCGGGCCCCACACCCTCCCCTCCTGCCTCGGCCACGGCCATCCTCCTGCACCCGGGCAGGGGCCACCCGGAACCAACCTGGCCTGTCACAACCTTCCGAAGCCCCTCCCTTTCCGAGGACAGAGGGAGCTCCTGCAGCCTGCCCTGCCCCTCCCCGCCCGCCCCCCTTTAGGCTGCGGCTTCCCCTCCTCCCCTGGGCCCTGCGACGTCTGGTCGCGCTTTTGTGTCCCCGCCGGGCCGCGCAGCTCCGGAGGCCCCAGGCCCAGCGCAGCCCGGCGTGCGCAGCACTCACCGATCCGCGTGGTCCGAGTGGCACGCAGCCCCCACGCTAGCCAGCAGCGCCCTGCACCGCGCCAGCACCGCGTGGCCTGGGGAGACAGGGCACGAGGCTGAGGCGGGGAGCGCGGGCGGGGCCCCAGCTGCCCGGCTCTCCTCTTCCCCCCGCAAGTTTAGAGGCCCCCTCCCTCGTGCCCCAGGGCTCGGGCCCCTCTCATCCCAGGGGACAGTGCCGCAGGATCCAGACAGGACGGTTCCTCGCAGACACGATTCTGCCTCGTGAACCCGGCCTCGAACATGTTATTTCCGGTCAGCTGCCGAGGGAGACACCCAGAGCTCTCATCAGCGGCCTTACTTCATACTTCGCTGTCCCAGGAATGACACTTAAACCTACCTCTGAGTTTTCTAAGGGTGGAGACACTTGGGCGCTGTTTTGATTAAGCGGGAAGGCACTTCCCTCTTCTTTCACGAGCACAGAGATTAAAGTAATAAACCCACTGACTTAATTAAAAGAACCCGTCTCTCTGAAATGGACACAGGCCTCACTGAATACACCTGTCCCCACAGAGACGGGGACGAGGGCAGAGCGGCTCTCCGCACGGCCGACAGCGAGACTGCGTCCCATCGCAGGCCGCCCCCCCCCCCCCCGCCCCCGGTGCAGGGACGCCTGCCCGGGGCCTGTACGTGCTGCAGACACGCCGCTCCTCGCGCCGTCCAGCGAGACGGGGAGCAACCCCTCTCCCCCAGGAACTTTCCCAAACGTGCCCCCCCTCACGCTCAGGGCACAGAATCTCCTCTCCGTGAAGCGCGGCTGGTCGATTCCCTGGATTCGGCCCCAGGGCCCTGGGGGAGCCATGTTTTACCTTCTGGATTCCAGGAACCCTGACGGTTTCCAGCCAGGAGGCAGTTATCACAGGAACGAGTCCCACACACGTGTGCTTCCTCCTGACTCTGAGCCAAATTTTAAAGTCGACTGCCTCTCCCTTCCCTTATCCTCGTAAAATGTTTCGTCAAACTTGCTGACGGAAATGGATGAGCTAGCCTAAAATTTAGTGCATCTCATCTCCTTCCCTCTCAGCTTGGGGCCGGCGCTGCGCCCCCCTGCACCAGCGCGGACAGCCGAGGCAGGGAGAGCGGGAAGCAGCCGAGACCTGCCCGGCCTCCTGGGGACACCCGCCCTAAGGGGGCCGCTCTGCTCCCTCCGGCGCCCACCACCCCACGCGGAGACCAGCAGACCCTCATCACCTTGGAGCTGGGGTCCCTGGATAGAAAAGTTGCATGTGTTGGGGAGTCGCTCGGTCCCTGGAAACTGGCTGTTCAGATGGATTCTCTGCTTATCAAATTCAGCCTGAAAAGTCGATGAAGTGTTCAGAGGTAGTTTCAAAGCACACAGCCCCCCTGCCCCCCAACCTTTTGACCTCGAGCCTTTTCTGGAACACAAAATCTCAACCTCGACACGTAAAATAATTAGTTCATCAATAAGCATCTGCCTATAATAGTTATAGGGACTGACTGGAAAGCAAAGTTAATCGGGAGAAAAAATTCTGAATACGTGTGACTCTCCTCCGTACAACCATCAAATACACCAGCTCTGGCGCATTTCTATCACGCCTCTCTGAAGGTCGGCCACTTGGCCTAGAGCCCAACCTGGGGGTCTCCTGACCCAGGCTTCCGTCCTCTAGCCTCTGCCCTGACTGTCCCCACGGTCCCTGGACCGAGTCTCAGACAACCCCCGTTCTGTCCTGCCTGCTGCCTGGGGCGGCACGCCCGACCCCCAGCTCACTGGAGGAAGGCTGGGCCCCCCAGACTCCAGGCTGCCCCCCTGGCCCCCGCGGACCCCAGGCTCGCCTCCAGCCGCTCCTCCAGGTAGTCCCGAACGTCCCTCATGTGGGCCTCGTAAGCCTCGCAATTCCTGGTCACCAGCTCAGCGGCCTGGGAACAGGGACGGTAACGCGAAAAAGCATGTTCAATTGTCATAAAACAAGGAGAATAAGCAGCCTTCAAGAGCAGAGGTGAGATTTCCTGATGATAGAGAAGTGACATTTCCTCAAACTGCTCTTTTCCTGGAACATCTCGCATAGATAATATTTGCCGAGTGCAACCCTGTGACAGGGGCCATGGTCAGAGCTTGGGAGAAGAGCTATCTTCACTTGTTCAACAGGAATTTACTTTATCAGGTGCTTCCTGATACCTCCAGGCACCAGAGATACTGCCCATAAGAGCAAAGAGCGCTCTCCATTCTCGAGGCACAACCATTCCGGAGACCGAGGACCAAGGGAAGCGGGAACAGCATCATACCAACTGGGGAGAGCGCTCTGAAGGGCGCGCGGGGCATGCGGGGCACGCAGGGTAGGAGGTGTGAAGGTGACAGTGCATGGACCGAGGGTGTTCACGGCCATGGCAGAGGGAGGGGCAAGTGCGCTCCTGGGACATTGTGACCAAGGGGAACAAGGCCCCAGGTCCCCATGACAGGCAGGGCCAGGACCCAGGTGCCACAGCACAAATGCATGTAGGTTTTGAGGAAGAGGTGAGCTGCCCTGACTTGCATATGTAACGATCATTCTGGGTGCTGTGCAGAGAATGGAAGGGACCACGGCAGGCAGGCATCCAGGCTACAGATGGGGCTGACCTGGTCCAGAGTCACACAAGGCGCAGACCTCGATATACTGTGGAGACAGGACAGACAGGACTGACTGGCTGCTCATCAGTGCAGACAAGGACCAGGAGGGACCAAGGCACCGCCTAGATTTCTGAAGTGAGGTCCCGGATGGCAGGAGGCACCATGGGGACAGAGGGGAACCAGGGAGGAGAGACACACAAGCGGGCCCAGAGGGAATGTCAAGTAAGCAGGTGGAGACCTGGGTTTCTCAGAAAGGTCAGGACCCGCCCTGAGATGCCAAGTTCAAAGCCCTGAGCACAGGCTGGTGGAGCCGCAGGCCAGGAGGAGTGCCACGAGGGAGCAGCTGTGGAGAGGAGGCTGGGATGGAGGCCCACCAGCAGGTGAGGAGGCCAAGGCCTGGCCAGGGCGGAGGGGAACTGGCTGGGGTAGGCATGCCAGCAGCGGTGCACAGGGCTGGGCCTCCTCACAGGAGGCACACAGGGAAAGGGGCCGTGGGAAGCCGGGAAGACGCCCGGACTTAGCCTGGGATGTAGCTCCGGGGAAGAGGGGCCTCGCGAAGCTGGCGGTGTGACAGGCCAGACTGCATGCACAGAGGGCAGTGGGGAGTCAGGGAGGCTCAGAGAACCTGGGGGAGGTGCAGCTGCAGGCTGGAGCTGAGGTGCCACCGAGCCAGTGGGCTGTCATCAAGCTGCATACAAGCTGCATCTTTTAAGCGGGACAGCCAGGGCTTGGGGGGTGGAGACGGCCCCAGGGAACAAGCCACCCGTGGGCCCGACCGTGGGTCTCTGCTGTAAAGACGTCACTGTATTTCTTATATTAGCAGAGGCTTGAAAAGAGCTTTTCCGTGTCAGTGCTAAACAGAAGCAATCAATCCACTCTACAGATCTCAAAAAGTACACTCTGGGGTGATAAATACAATTTGAGGCTTTTTCTAACCTCAGTCCATTTATTAGGCTCACGAACATGATCTCCCTAAGGCCCTGGATACCCGGTAAAGCCGTTGGGGGAATGGACTGTAAGATGATAGAGAGTCTACAGGTCTCTGCCCCGGTCCCAGCACCGAGCTCCCAAAACCCCGGTCATTTCCTAAGTGATAGGAACACTAGGAGCATCTCTGGTTCTAGTATTTGGACTGTCGTTCCTGACACTGAGATCCTAAATCCCTTGGAATTTCCTGGGAGATAGGAACGTCTTTTGTTCCAATGTGGTGACTCTGGGTGGGCCCCGGGATGGGGCCTGGCCACTGAAAGTCACGAGCAGAAGCTTGGAATTTACACCCCCACCCTCATTCTCCAGAGAGGGGAGAGGGGCTAAAAATGGAGTTAATGACTGATCAAATCCCCACAAAAATCCCAATAGCATGCGTTTGGAGAGCTTCCAGGTTGCCGAACACGTGCCGGTGCGGGAGGGTGGCGCCCCTCCCCCATGCCTTCCCCCCGCCCCCCATCTCTTCCGCCTGGATGTTCATCTGTCTCCTTTAGCATATCCTTTCACAATAAACCAGTCGTCTAGTGAGCCAAGTGTTTCTGCAAGTCTGTGAGCTGTTCTGGCAAACTAAGTGAACCCGAGGAGGGGTCATGGGAGCCTCCGATGGAGAGCTGGCCAGTCAGAAACAGGTGACACCTGGGACTTACACCTGGGACTTACACCTGGTGTCTGAAGGGGTGCTGGGCGGGCGGTCCTGTGGGCCTGAGCCCCTGACCTGTCTCCAGGTAGCCAGTGTCAGAATCCAGTTCAATGGCGGGACACCCCGCTGGTGTCACAGAACTGCTGTATGGAAACCTGCCCCCGACACCCACCTCCGGTGTTGGGAGTGTTGTGCACGTGGCGGGCACGAGGGAGTAAAGGACACTCAGCTGGAGGGAGACTCAGGTTTTCCCACACACGAGACGAAGCACCTGCTCCATCTGCCCAAGCTCACCATGGCTTACCTTCCCAAGGCCAGCAATCATCGGCGTGTTCTCGGTCCTGTAAGAGACAAGGGATTCAATCCTATTTCCACGCAAAGCAATGAACAAATGTCCTAGGACGGAATCCGGTCTGTGAAAGTCATGGGTTCAACTGAAAACAAAATCACACCCACATCTTTCCTAAACATGTGCCATGTGCAGCGCCTCCATGGTGCTGCAGCCCCCAAACCCTCCACGCCCAGCTTCCTGGTCCACTCACCGTCCACACGGCCCGCCTTGGGCAACATACACTGGGTGTCCACACGGACAATTCTGTCTGGGCCCTTTTCCTACACAGGAGAAATCCCTCCTCCAGCTGCAGAGCCCAGGGCCCCCTTGTTGAACCCGGCGGGGGGTCCAAAGACGCCAGCTCCATGCTGTTCCCATCAGCTGACCATTCAGCTGCAGCCTCTCAACTGTCCCATGGGAAGAGTCGTTGGTTACTAGAGATTGTGTGTGTGCAGGAAAGGACGGGAGGACCCCCGAAGACCGGAGGCTCTCCCTCAGACCTAACAAGCTGAAAACAGAACTCTTCACTCTATTTTCAGGAAAAACAAAATAAATCACTAACGTAGTAATTCTCTGAATTTTAAGTTTTGGCTAAAGTTTGCTTAAACCTTGGGAGCCAGCTGCCACTGCTGACCCGCAGATAACCAGATAAGCAAACAGGAAGCACAAGGCACTACAGGTAACGTGATCCTGCTGATCTCCCTTTGACAAGTTCATTGGTCAGTTCTGTCCCCGGAGACAGGCTCTGACACCTGGGGATAGTCTGGGAAGAGCAAGGAGTCTGCATGGAGAATCCAGAGGTCTGAGCTTATCCTACATCTGACTCCTCGACCACTGGGATCCTAATGCCATCCCCTCTTCGGGCCTCACCCCCCTCATCTGTGGGACAGCACGGCCGGACCAAGAGCATCTCTCAAGGTCTGTGCCCTGTAAGTGGCTAGAGGGGCTGCCCAGGTGAAGCTGGGACCCTGTGTAGAACCTGGAGCTTGTCCTCACACCCCCACCCCGAGCATTAGGTCAACCTCCTCTGCCTCCTTCTGGAGTCATGCAAACCCTGCTTCCCACTCCCAGTCCACATACTGAGCTACCCTATTAGGGCTTCCCGAACACATGATGTTCTACCTCTTCTTCTTCTTCTTTTTTTTTTAATTAAACTTTGTTTTAAAGATAATGTAGATTCATATGTGGTTATAAGAAATAATATAGAGACATTCTGTATAGCTGTTACTCAGCTTCCCAGTAATGCTGTGGTACAAGATCACAACCAGGTTGTGGATAAGATACAGAACGTTTCCACCACCACCAAGGTCCCTCCTGTTGGCCTTTTATAATCAGACCCCTTTGCCTTGGGCCCTATCCCTTCCTTAGCCCCGGGCAACTGCTAACCTGTTCTCCATCTCTAATTCTGTCATTTCAAGAATGTTCTATAAATGGAATCAGTTATAACTCTGGGGGATTGGCTTCATTCAGCATAATTCTCCGGACATTCCTTGCAGGCGGCTGTGTGTATCAACAGCTAATCCCTTTCCATGACTGAGTAGTGTCCACGCACAGATGTGCCAGCCACTCGTTACAGGACATCTGAGCTCCCTGTACTTTGTGGCCATCGCAAATAAAGTTGCTAGACACACTTGCGTCCAGGCTTTTGTGGGAACGTAAGTCTGCATTTCTCTGGGATGAGTGTCCAGGAGTGAAATTCCTAGGTTGTACGGTGGGCACAGATCTAGTTTTAAGAGACAATGCCAGGCTGCTTTCCAGAGCAGCTGTCCCGTTCCCCCCCCCCGGCCGTGCATGAGTGAAGCCGAGTCTCCGCAACCTCAACAGCACTCCACGTTGTCTCTAGTTTTGTCTTAGTCGTTCCAGTAGGTGTGATGTCTCATTGTGACTTTTTTTTTTAAGATTTTTTATTTTATGTATTTGAAACAGAGAGAGGCAGCACAAGAGGGGGTAGGGTGAGAGGGAGAAGCAGACTCCCTGCCGAGCAGGGAGCCCGATGCAGGACTCGATCCCAGGACCCCGGGATCGTGACCTGAGCTGAAGGCAGTCGCTTAACCGACTGAGCCACCCAGGCGCCCTCTCATTGTGATTTTAATTTGCATTTCCCTAATAGCTAAAAATGTTCAATATCTTTTCATGTGCTTATTTGCTATCTGTGTATCCTCTTTGGTGAAATGTCTCTGAGTGTCTTTTGCCCATTTTTTGACTGAATTGTTTGGGGGTTTTGGCTGTTGAATTTTGAGAGTTTTCTTTATGTATTCTAGATACGAGTCCTTTGAGGACATATTCTAGTGCATAGCTTGTCTTTTCATCCTCTTAACAAATTGTTTTGCAGGGAGAAAGGTTTAAATTTTGATGAAGTTCAATTATCAATTTTTCCTTTTAAGGATGCTTTTGGTATCAAGTCTAAGATCTATTTGCTGAGGCCTAGAGCCTGAAGATGTTTTCCTGTTTTTTTTTTCCCTAAAAGTTTTATAGTTTTATGTTTCACATTTAAGTTCATCATGCATCCTGAATTAGTATTTTACAAGCTGTGAGACTTAGGTTGAGGTTTGTCGTCTGCGTAAGGATGTCTAATTGCTCCCGTACCATCTGCTGAGAGTGTCTTTCCCCCACCAAATTACTTCTGTATTTTTGTCAAAAGTCCTTTGGGCATACTTCTGGTTGTATCTGTTCTGTTCCATTGGTCTACTTGCTGGGCTTTTGATAGAAATTGGGCTAAACTGATATATCATTTTGGGGAGAACGGACCTTTACTGTACTGAGTCTTTTGATCCATGAACACAGCATGTCTCTCCACATATTTAGATCTTTGCTCTTTTAGCCACATTGGTAGTTGTCAGCCTACAAGTCCTATATCTGAGTATTCCTGAGTGATTATAAATGGTACTGTATTTTTAATTTTGTTGTTCATACATTCTTTACCAATAGAGAGAAATATAATCAATATTTGTATGCTTATCTTGTAACCTATGATCTTGCTGAATTCACTCATCAGTCCGAAGAGTTTTCTTATATGTTCCTTGGGATTTTCTACAGAGACCATCATGTGATCTACAAAAAGGGGCAGTTTTACCACTTCCTTTCCAATCTGTATTCCTTATATTTCCTTTGCTTGCCTTCTGCACTGACCAGAACTTCCAGCACTGCTGAAAAAGAAGTGAGAGTGGACATCCTTGGCTTGTTCCGTCATAGGAGTAGAACATTCAGGCCTTCGTTGTTGAGTGTGATGTTGGCAGTAGGTTTTTTTGTAAATGCTCTTTTCAAGCTGAAGAAGTTCTCCTCTAGTCATATTGTGAGAGTTTTTAATGAATGAATGTTGATTTTTATCGAATGCTTTTTATGCATTAAATTATGTTATTTTTCTTGTTTTTAAGTAGGCTTCATGCCCAGTGTGGAGCCCAGCACAGGGCCTGAACTCACGATCCTAGATCAAGACCCGAGCTGAGATCAAAGGTCAGACGCTCAACCGACTGAGCCACCCAGGCGCCCCAATTTTTCTTCTTTAACATGCTACCTTACATTGATTGATTTTGGAATACTGCAACAGCCTTGCATCCTTGGAACAAACTCCATCACGGTGTATATATTATTTTTATACATTGCTGAATTCCATTTGCTAAGATTTTGTTAAAGACTTCTGCAGCTAAATTCATGAGAGATATTTGGTCCATAGTTTTGTTGTTTTGTACCGTCTTTGTCTGGTTTTGGTATAAATTCATAAAATGAACCAGGGAAATGTTCCCTCCTCCTATTTTTTGGGAAGAGACTTCATAGAATGGTGTGATTTCTTTAAGTGTTTGGTAGAATTTTCCTGTGAAATTACCTGGGCCTGGAGATTTCTTTTTGAGGAGTTCTAAAATTACCAAATTAATTTCCTTTTCCTAATAGTTATAAAGCTATTTAAATGATCAAATCTCCTATTAGGTGAGCTGTGGTAATTTGTTTTTTGATGAAGTATTCCACTTCATCTGAATTGTCAAATTTGATTTTGGCAATTTTTTGTCAGTCTTACTAGAAGTTTGTCAGGTGTTGTTGTTGTTTTTTAATTTACTAAGTTTTTCTTTTAATTCCAGTATTCTTAACATACAGTATTATATTAGTTTCAGGTGTACAATACCGTGAGAGATTTGTCAGTTTTATCAATATTTTTAAAAGGCTATTTCTTTGTTTCAATTATTTTTAAAAAATTATTTTTGTTTTCAGGGTGCCTGGGTGACTCAATTGGTTCAGCGCCCAACTTTTGATTTTGGCTTGGGTCATGATCTCAGGGTCATGGGATCAAGCCTTCCAACAGGTCCTGCACTAAGTGGAGATTCTCTTTCTCCCTCTCCCTCTGCTCTCGCTCTCTCACTAAAAACAAATAAATAAAATCTTTAAAAAATTACTTTTGTTTTCAATTTCACTAATTTCTGTTCTTCAGTATTTCCTCATGTTTGCTTTGGGGTTATTTTGCTCTACTTTTTCTAAGTTCTTCAGGTGAAAGCTTATTGACTTCAGAGTCATCATCTTTTTTAAATTAAGATTTATTTTATTTATTTAGGGAGTGCTCGTGAGTGGGGGAGGGGCGGAGGGAGAGGGAAAGAGAGAATCTCAAGCAGACACCCCACTGAGCTCAGAGCCCAACAGAGGGCTTGATCTCATGACCCTGACTGAGATCATGACCTGGGCTGAAATCAAGTCAGACATTTAACTGACTGAGCCACCTAGGTGCCCCGAGAGTCATCATCTTTTTTAACATATACATTCAGCGCTATAAATTTCCCTTTCAGCCATGCTTTGGCTGTCTCACAAATTTTGATAAGGTGTATTTTCATTTTCACTCATTTTGATGTATTTAATTCTTTTGAGGAATCCTGTTTGACCCATGGTTTATGTAGAAGTGTGTTGTTTGTTTCTAAGTGTTTGGAGATTTTCCCATTACCTTCTAGTTACTGATTTCTGGTTTGATTCCACTGCGATGAGAAAACACTGTATGATTTCGGTTCTTGAAATGTATTGAGATTTGTTTAATGACACAGGACATGGTCTATCTTAGTGTATATTCTGTGGCACTTGTAAAGAATATGTATTTTGCTGTTGTTGGGTGAAATGTTCTAAATACTTCAATTAGGTCCTATTGGTTGTTGGCTGTTATTGAGTTCTTCCGTATCCTGGTTGATTTTTATCTAGTTGTTGTATTCATTGTTGAGGGAAGGGTACTGAGGTCTCCATCTGTAATTGTGGATTTGTCTGTTTCTCTTTTCAGTTCAATATGTTTTTGCCTCACATACTCTGCAGCTCTGTTGTGTACTCCATCACCATTTAGGATGGCTAGGAATTCTTGGTGGACTGACTCTTATCATTATATAATGTCCCCTTTGTGGCTCTGGTAATTTGCTCTGCTCTGGAGTCTCCTTTATCTAATATATAACCATTCCTGCTTCCCTTTGATTAATGTTTATATGATACCTATTTTTCCATTTTTAAAATTCAACCTCCCTCTATCAATATATTTGAGGTGAGTTTCTTATATGTACCACATATAGTTGACCCTTGAACAACACAGGTTTGAACTTCATGGGTCCACTTTCATGCAGATTTTTTACAGTACTGTAAATGTGTTTTCTCCTCCTTATAATTGTCTTAACGTTTTCTTTTTGCTAGCATACTTTATTGTAAGAATATAGTATATAATACATATAACATATAAAATATGTGTTAACTGACAACTTATGTTATCAGTAAGGCTTCCAGTCAACAGGGGGCTATGAGCAGTTAAGTTTTATGGAGTTAAAAGTTACATGTAGATTTTCAACTGTGCAGGGGATCGGCACCACTAACCCCTGCGTTGTTCAAGGGTCAACTGCAGTTGGGTGATTTTTTTTTTTTCTTTTAAGATTTATTTTAGGGAGAACAGGAGCGTACACACACAAGCACAAGTGAAGGGAGGAGCAGAGGGAGAGAATCTTAAGCAGACTCCCTGCTGAGCATGGAGCCTGACATGGGCTCAATCTCATGACTCATGAGACCACAACCTGAGCTGAAACCAAGGGTTAGACTCTTAACTGACTGAGCCACCCACGCGCCCCAGTTGGGTCAATTTTTAAAAAAATTCACTCTGCCAATCTCTGTCTATTAATTGCTGTATTTAGACCATTTACATTTAATGTAATTAATGTTAGGGTTTAGGTCACCCATTAAAAAATTTTTTGTTTGTTCTGTTTTTTGTTTCTCTGTTTTCTTCTTCCTACCTCTCAGTGGGTTATTTGAACATTTTTCAGAAGTTCAAGTGAACAGAAACCTTATCTCCTTTTACATTTAGTCCTCCTCCATTTATAATATAATTATCTTAAATTTTTCTTCCACGTGTATTTGGAACCACATCATACGTGCTATAATTTTTGCTTAAGCCATCAAATACAATTTCGAAAACTCAAGAAAAAAGCCTATTTTATTTACCCATACTTTGCTTACACTGCTCTCTTTCTTTCTTTTGATGTTCCCAGTTTCCTTTTTTTACTATTTCCTCTCTGTTTAAAGAACTTCCTTTAGAAATTTTTAGCATAGGTCTTCTGGTGACAAATTCTGTTAGTTTTCCTTTATTTGAGAACGTCTTGATTTTCCCTTTATTCCTGAAGGATATTTCTGCTGCATATGGGATTCTGGCTTGACAATGCTTTCAACACTTGCAAAATACTGCATCACTTCCTTCTGGTCTCCATGGTTTCTGATGAGAAATACACTGCCATTTGAATTATTTTCACCCTGTAGGAAAGGTGTCATTCTTTCCTCTGGCTGCTTCCAAGATTTTTCTTTGCCTTTCATTTTCAGAAGTTTAACTATGTGCCTTGGCAAGGATTTCTTTCGGTTTACCCTGCTTGGGGTTTGTTCAGCTTCTTGAATCTGTAGGTTTATGTCTCTTGCCAAATTTGGGAAGTTTTCAGCCATTATTTTTTCGAGTTCTTCTTCATCCTACCTTTTCTCCTCTCTTCCTAGGATGTCAATGAAATGACCGTGAGATCTTCTCCTATAGTCCCTACAAGGTCCCTGAGGTGTGGTTTTTTTCCCCAGGCTAGTTCCTCCCTGTTGCTTAGATTGGGTAATTCTATTGTTCTCTTTCAGTTCATGGGTTCTTTCCTCTGTTGCCCCTATTCTGCTGGTGTGCCCATCCACTGTGCTTACTTCGGTTGCTGTTGTTTTTAGTTCTAAAGTTTCCACTTAGTTCTTCTTTATATCTTCTTTGTTCTTGCTGGCACTTTCATGCATTTCAACTGGGTTCATAATTGCTCGCTGAAGCATTTTTTCTTATGTCTGCCTTGAAATCTTTGTCAGATAATTCTGACATCTTTGTCATCTCAAGTGTCAGTACTGGAATCTATTTTTTTTTAATTCAATTTAAGATCTTTTTTGTTCTTGATATGATGAGTGGTTCTCAATGGAAACCTGGACATTTTCATGTCCCTTACTTAACCCTTCTATTTTAGCTGGCTTCTTTTGACACTGCTGTGGCAGGGAAAGGAGTATGCCAGCTCACTGCTGCCAGGTGAAGGTAGGAATCTGGGTTCCCTACTCAGCCTGTGTCAACATGCAACGGCAGGACACACTTTGTCAGTAAAGCTGTGGGTGGAAGCCCTGGTGGTCTCCATGGACACCACGGTGAGGGTACCTCGTTACTGGCTCCCTACTAGGCCCCCTCTGACACACCTGGGGTGGGTATGAGAAGATCTTGTCACAGGCTGCGCAGGTGGAAGTCTGGGCTCCCTGTCCTGCCTTTGCTGGCACGGGTGGGGATGGCAGCAGTTTACCATGTGGTGATTGGCCAGAGTAAAGTGGGAATTGTCTAAAAAGTTCTCTGACTTGCTAGGCTGTCCCGTTCCTGGTCCATTGTCTAGTGAGAGTTGGCTTTGGTTGGACATTGTTTTGTTTTGTTTTGTTTTCTGCCCTCATTAGTGTTTCTGAGTTACAGGCTTCATCAGCTGTAATTCAGGGACAAAGGAGGCAAACAAAAACCCAGGGAACCCACTACCACGTTGTTCCTGTTTCTCCTTCTTGTTAGAATTTCTGATAGAAGGTGTGGCCCTGGTACCACCTCCTTCCCTGGTTACAGTATCAGCTTCTATCGCAGGGACACAGGAGCTATCAGAAAGGAAGCCAGGTGCTACTGTGCAACCCTGCTCATCCCACCCTCATGAGAAGAGCAGCACATCTCAGCCAGGAGGCTCCAGCTTTGAGTCATCCCCATAGAAACTGAAGATCTGTGAATGTGCAGAATCTATCAGTGCAGCAAATTCTGACTCAGTAGTGAGGTAGAACGTGCTATTAACAGTTCTCCTAAGAGACAAAGAAAAGTTACTGCCCTACAGACCAACAGGATGGTCAGTAGGCCAGAGACTTCATTAACCTTCTATCTTACCCTGGCCTGAAATTCCGTTCTTGTCCACCTCCAAACAGCATAGGGTACAGAGGGGTAAGTTCACCAAGCCCTCGGACGTAAAGTGCTCCAATTCTGGGACCATAGAACTGAAAGGAAAAGTCAGTCATTTATTCAGCAAGAACCTTCTGAGCTCCTACTCGGTATGCATACTGAGTGCTTAGAGGCACACAGAGAAATACTCTGTACCCTATGGGTCCCACAGCTGTGCTACCCATCACCACTCTGGACATGTCAGAGTCACAGCAGCCTTGGGGGTGCAGGGCAGAGCCTGGACTCTTGTTCCTAGCCTGGGGCAGCAGAGCTTGACTGCACATCACAGAACAGAATTTGTAGAAGGAGAGGGGCTGGAACTAGAGATTGCCAAGGGCTTTTCCCGGGTATGACTCCACGTTTTCAAACGGACATTTTGCAAAAATCATTAAGTGCCACAGTGTCGGGTCAGCACACGTGCTCCTTTGGAAACTAGCTGAGCACCATGCTTCAACACAGAGGACTACGAATATTTCAGGTTCTAGTCAGCGGCCAGAAAGTGAGTGAAGTCTCAGAAGGGTCCTCACTATTGTTTCCTCTCTCCCACATTTCAGGTAAGAGCTGGTAAAACAAAACCACTGCACAGAGCTGCACTTTAAATCAAGTTAGAGCAAGCAACATCTTGAATCTCACATCTTCCATCCTTGGGGTGGGGGCCTATGAGTGGGCTGATGAGGGGTCTACAGGCGCTCTCTGCCCACTGCAAAGAATACTCAATATCTGGCTGAAGCCACCTGCCTTATGTCTCACCTGAGGCCTCTATGTCCTTCCACAGCCCTGCCTGGCCACCCACTCCTGTCCCAAGTTGGGGTGCTGCTGGTCTCTCCTTCTTCAGCTCGTGAGGGTGGGGGCTGCAAATTGCACCACTGTGTCCCCCGACAGCACTGGACAACAAATGGACGATCAGGGGTGCCGTGGGCTCTGCTCTAAGGTGAGCCTCGAGGTCACGGAAGGAAGGAAGCCGCTGTGGACGCACCTTGTGCCCAACGATGGTCAGGAAGTCCACGCCCAGGTCCTCCACATCCACGCGCCGTTTCCCCAGGGCCTGTGCCGCATCTGTGTGTAGCAGAATGACCGGCAGCCCGGAAGCTGTCCGCTTCTGGTTCAGGGCTTTAATTCGCTGACTGATTTCAGAGATGGGCTGAAGTAGGGGAAAATAAACAGTTGAGAATGTCTCTTTGATTTCATGAAAACTGAATGAAAGAAATAAGGAGTCATTACTGAGGAGAGGAGGAGGAGGAGAGGAGGAGGGAGGGGGAAGAAGATGAAGACAACGACGAAGACAAAAATGGCGAAGATGAAGATAAAGAAGGAGAAAGAAGAGGCCCCAGGTAAGATGCATGAGAACATCAAGCAGAGTCTGGGCCCCCTTCACTCCTCACTAGATTTTCTTAAAAGGATAAATGACTCACCATGACGACCCCAGTCTCGTTATTGGCCAGCATGATGGTCACGAGGCACGTGGCCGGGCGGACAGCTGCCAGGATGTCCTCAGCCTCCACCTGCCCGTTCACCTTGGATACTGGCACAAAGGTGACCGCTGAGGGAAAAAAGCACACAGACCAAGGTTAACCTTGTAAAATAACCTCTTTTGAAAGTTCATTTAGATACAGCTTAACAAAAGTATTTTCCACATTTAAAAAGTAATTTATTGTAAAAGTTCAGAAAACTATAAGGAATATGAGTCACCCATCATCACAGCACATGGATATAGCCAATGCGAATGCTCCTCTAAAGCAGCTTCAGTTGCTGAGTTTGTTCCGTGGAACACCCTCTCCGTTCTGCTGCTGAGGGGCCCACAAGGAGGCAATACACTCTTAGTTCATGAGCATCTATTTTTTAAAAATTTTATTTTAATTCCAGTATAATTAACATATGGTGTTATATTAGTTTGGGGTCTACAATATAGTGATTCAACAGGTCTATCCATTACTCACTGCTCATCATGGTTAATCTACTACTAATCCCCATCACCTGTTTCCCCCACCCCCCACCCACATGCCCTCTGGTAACCATCACTGTGTTCTCTATATTTAAGTCTGGTTTTTGGTTTGTCTCTTTTTTAATTTGCTCATTTTCTTAACTAAATTTCACACATGAATGAAACCATATGGTATTTATCTTTCTCTGACTTATTTCACTTAGCATTATACTCTCTAGACCTATCCATGTTGTTGCAAATGGCAAGATTTCATTCTTTTTTATGGCTGAGTAATGTTCCATTATATACATCATCACATCTCCTTCCATCTATCAATGGGCACTTGGGTTGCTTCCATGTCTTTGTTATTGTAAACAATGCTGCAATAAACATAGGGGTGCTTAGATCTTTTCAAATTAGTGTTTTCATATTCTTTGGGTAAATACCCAGTAGTGTGATTACTGGATCATATGGTAATTCTACTTTTAATTTTTTGAGGAACCTCCATACTGTTTTCCACAGTGGCTGCACTGGTGTGAATTGCCACCAACAGTGCACATCCTTGCCAACACTTGTTTCTTGTGTTTTTGATATTAGCTATTCTGACAGGTGTGAAGTGACATCTCATTGTAGTTTTGATTTGCATTTCCCTGGTGATGAGTGATGTTGAGCATCTTTTCATGTGTCTGTTGGCCATCTGGATGTCTTCTTTAGAGAAATGTCTGTTCATTTTTTATTTTTATTTTTTTTTAAAGATTTTATTTATTTATTTGAGAGATAGAAAGCACGAGAGGGAAGAGGGTCAGAGGGAGAAGCAGACTCCCCGCTGAGCAGGGAGCCCGATGCGGGACTCGATCCCAGGACTCCAGGATCATGACCTGAGCCGAAGGCAGTCGTTTAACCAACTGAGCCACCCAGGCGCCCGTCTGTTCATTTTTTAATTGGATTACTTGATTTTTTGGTGCTGAATTGTATGAGTTCTTTATATATTTTGGGTATTAACCTTTTATCAGATGTCATTTGCTAATACCTCCTCTCATTCAGTAGGTTGTCTTTTTGTTTTGTTTATTGTTTCCTTTGCTGTGGAAAAGCTTTTTATTTTGATGTAGTCCCAAAAGTTTATTTTCGCTTTTGTTTTTCTTGCCTAAGGGGACATATCTTGAAAGAACCTGCTGTGCCCACATCAAAGAAATTACTGACTACTCTCTCTTCTAGGATTTTTATGGTTTTGGGTCTCACATTTAGGTCGTTAATCCATTTTGAGTTTATTTTTGCATAGCATGTAAGAAAGTGGTCCAGTGTCATTCTTTTCCATGTAGCTGTCCAGTTTCCCCAATACCATTTGTTGAAGAGACTTTTTCCCAGCGCATATTCTTTTCTGCTTTGTCGAAATTAATTAACCATATAATTGTGGGTTTATTTCTGGGTTTTCTATTCTGTTCCATTGATCTATGTGTGTATTTTTGTGCCAGTACCATACCGTTTTGATTACTTCAACTTTGTAGTGTATCTTGAAATCTGGGATTGTGATACCTCCAGTTTTGTCCTTCTTTTTCAAGATTCCTTTGGCTATTTGGGGTCTTTTGTGGTTCCATACAAATTTTAGGATTGTTTGTTCTAGTTCTGTGAAAAGTGCTCTTGGTATTTTGCTAGAGATTGCATTAAATCTGTAGATTGCTTTGGGTAGTATGGACATTTTAACAATATTTGTTTTCCCAATTCATGAGCGTTGACTGTCTTTCCATTTGTGTCACCTTCAATTTCTTTCATCAGCTTTATAGTTTTCAGAGTACAGGTCTTTCACCTCTTTGGTCAGGTTTATTCCTAGGTATCTTACTGTTTTTGGTGCAATTGTAATGAGACTGGTTTCTTAATTTCTCTTCCTGCTGCTTCATCATTAGTGTATAGAAATGCTATGGGTTTCTGTATATTAATTTTGTATTCTGCGACTTTACTGAATTTGTTTATCAGTTCTAGTAGTTTTTTGGTGGAGTTGTGTTTTCTATATAGAGTATCATGTCATCTGCAAATAGTGAAAATTTTACTTCTTCCTTACCAATATGGATGACTTTTATTTCCTTTTCTTGTCTGAATGCTGTGTCTAGGACTTTCAGTACTCTTTATTTTTTGCATACCTATTACTGGTTTTTGACTTGTCGTTACCGTTAGGTTTAAATATAACATCTTATGCATAATAGCAGTTTGTAGTAAGTTGATGGTTGAACCCATTCTAAAATCACTAAATTTTTCCTCCTCTCCCCCACACATTTTAGGTATGTGGTGTCATACTTTACATCCTCTTATTTTATGAATTCCTTGACTGATTTTTATAGATATACTTAATTTACTGCTTTTGTGCTTCCTACTTTTCTTATTCTTATTTATGTTCTTTCTACAAAAAGAGTCCCCTCCCCTTTAACATTTCTTATACAGCTGGTTTGGTGGTATTGAATTCTTTTAACTTTTGTTTGGGAAATCCTCTCTCTCTTTTTATTCTGAATGATAGACCTGCTGGATAGAGTATTCTTGGCTGCAGGTTTTTTTCTTTCAGCACTTTGAAGGTATCACACCACTCTCTTCCGGCCTGCAAAATCGCAGCTGAAAAATCAGCTCATAGCCTGATTGGGTTTCCCTGGTATGTAGTTGTTTTATCTTGCTGCTTTTACAATTCCCTCTTTATCACTACTTTTTTGCCATTTTAATTACTATGTATCTTGGTGTGGCCCTCCTTGGGTTGATTTGGTGGGAGCTGTCTGTCTCCTGGATCTGGATTTCTGTTTCCTTTCCCAGATTTAGGACGTTTTCAGCTATTATTTCTTTGAATACATTTTCTGTCCCCTTTTCTCTCTCTCATCCTTCTGGGATCCCTACGATGCCAATGTTTTACTCTTTTTTTTTTTTTTTAAGATTTTATTTATTTATTTGAGAGAGAGAATGAGAGAAAGAGAGCATGAGATGGGGGAGGGTCAGAGGGAGAAGCAGACTCCCTGCCGAGCAGGGAGCCCGATGTGGGACTCGATCCCGGGACTCCAGGATCATGACCTGAGCCGAAGGCAGTGGCTTAACCAACTGAGCCACGCAGGCGCCCCAGCCAATGTTATTACTCTTGATGGTGTCACTGAGCCCCCTTAATCTATGTTCATTTTTTATTATTCTTTTTTTCTCTCTTATGTTTAGTTTGATTGCTTTCCATTACTCTGTCCTCCAGGTCGCTGATCCATTCTTCTGCTTCCCCTAGTCTGCTATTTATTCCCTCTAGTGTATTTTTCATTTAAGTTATTGAGTTTTTCATCTCTTCTTGGTTCTTTTTAATGTTTTCTTTTTGTTGAGGGTTTCACTGAGGTCCTCCACTTTCTTCTCAAGTCCAGTGAGTACCTAATGACCATTACTTTAAATTCTCTATCAGGCATATTATTTATCTCCATTTGATTTAGCTCTCTTGCTGTGATTTTGTCCTGTTCTTTCATCTGGGACAGATTCTTCTGTCTTCTGATTTTGTCTAACTCTGTCTGTTTCTATGTGTTAGGAAAGTCAGCTAGATCTCCTGCTCCTGAAATTAGTGGCCTTATGAAGGAGAGGTCCTATAGTGCCCTGCTTTGTGTGGTGTTCCCTATTGACTAGAACCTAGGGGTGTCTCCTATGTGCACCCTACTGTTGTGGCATTTGCCTTCAGTCCAATTGTCTGCAATGGCTGTCTGCCTGTTGTAGACAGGGTTTGGTCCCTCTGTTGTTAGTGGGTGGGTCTGCAGGAAAACGTGGGGGTGGGACATGCAGTGCCAACAAGGTCTGCACCAGTCCCCTGCAGGAAGGGACCTGCAGCTGCCCAGGAAAACTACCCAGGCCAGGAGGGAAGATGTGGGTCCACAGAAGAGTGTGGGGTGGGATACACTGTTAACAAGCTAGGTGGAGAGTGCTGCACTACACTGGTTCCCATGGGTGTCTGTGTATCTGGCTGGGAGCTGGAGGAGGGAAATGGCATCTGCCAGCTCCTTTGTTCTTGGGGAAGTCTCCCAAAAGATACCATGCCCCTCCAGCAGACACTCCGAGATTAGTAAATAAATCTCCCTCCCATACACCCAAGGAGTTTATCAAACTGCTGTTTCTATGCTGTATCTCCATGGGGCTGTTAGTTGTACAGTCTCTGTAAGGGTGGGACTTCAGTTTCCTCTTGGTCTCCCAGCTCTTCCAGAGCCAAGCATGTTGATTTTTAAAGTTCCAGGTGTTAAGCCCCACTGATTTTAAGAACTCACAAAGTTAGGCCCCTCTGGTTTTCAAAACTAATGTTATGGGGATCCATCTTCCCAGCGCAGGTTCTCCATACCTGGGGTTCCTGGATGGGATCTGCTCTTCTCCCCTCTCTGAGCCCATGGCGTCCCTCCCCCCATGTACAGTCCCACAGGTCCATCTGGCTCCCAACCCTGTCTCTGCCCTTCCTACCCTCTTCAACATGGCCTCCTCTCTACGTTTAGCTGTGGAGAATTTGTTCTGCCAGTCTTCAGGTCATTTTTGGGGGTTATTTACGCTGACGTGGATATTATCTGGGTGTATCCATGAGACAAGGTGATTGCAGGATCTTCCTACTCTACCGTCTTCATGAGAGCACCTTAACGTACCAAGTACTTAACCTTCACTCACTCGACACTGAGCAAACACTTGTTAATCGCCTACTAGGCTCCAGGCACTGCTCCAAGCTCTTATAACCTCATTACTACAGATGAATAATAAGTGAAGGTGACTGAATCAAGATTTTGGTTCAAAATGGTTAAGACAAATGCATCCACTCTCCCCTCAAGGCCCTAAATGAGAGAACAGATGTTTTCTAAATCAGGGCTATCACCTGTGGACAAGGAATTTTGAGGAATTCTCAGAATATAGAAAGGTGATGGCATTAGATTAATAAGAATAGGAAAAAGACACTCAGAACAGTAATAGGCGAAAACTATGAGAGACGTAGTGATCATCCACGTGCAGAGTACACAGCATGGAGCGTGAGGAGGGCAAACTGCTGAGGTGGGCAGGGGCTGGGTGTGATGGCCTAGCACCCCCACCACACACCACGCAGGTGGGTGGCAGAAGCACTGGCTGTGACTGAGAAGAGCACCACGTGCCCAAGAGAGGACTGCAGGCCTGGGCGGGCTCCAGGGACAGGGTAGGAGCCAGAGAAGGGCAGAGTTCATGCATCCACTGCAAGACTCAAAGGACAGCAAAAGAAAGGCTGCTCTGGCTGGGATTACTCCTCCTGGGCGCTTGGGTGGCTCAGTCGGTTAAGGGTCTGCCTTCAGCTCAGGCCATGATCCCAGGGTCCTGGGATCGAGCCCTGCATCGGGCTCCCTGCTCGGCGGGGAGTCTGCTTCTCCCTCTCCTTCTGCCCCTCCCCCTGGGGGCAGATAAATATTTATCTCAAATAAATATTTTTTTTAAAAAAAGGATTACTTGTCTTTTTATTAAGCACATGAAAGGATGATCAACATCATCAGCCATCAGGGAAATGCAAATCAAAACCATGAGATACCACTGCACACCCCTTGGGATATAGCTATAACAAAAGATACAGAATCGCAAACGTTGTCGAGGGCACAGAGAAACAGGAACCCTTGTGCCCTGCTGCTGGAAACATAAAAGGGTGCAGCTGCTTCGGAATACGAAGGTCACCTCAAAAGGTTAAACACAGAGTTACTCTGTGACCCAGCTATTCCTCTCCTAGGTATAAGCCCAAGAGAAACAGAAACATACATCCACACAAGAACTTGTACACAAAGGTTCATAATGGCATTATTCATAATGCCAAATAATTGTTAACTGATGAATGGATAAGTAACGTGAATGTTATTTATATCAATTAGAATTCACATAAAATGGAATAGTATAAATCCATAAAAAGAAATTAAGTACTGGTACATGCTACATCATGAATGAACCTTGAAAACATGCTAATTGAAAGAAATCAGTCAAAAACACCACATATTCTATGATTCCATTCATACGAAAGTCCTCTGAAATAGGGCAATCTTTAGAGACAGGAAATGAATTAC
Organism: Callorhinus ursinus; assembly: GCF_003265705.2. Taxonomy (NCBI): domain Eukaryota; kingdom Metazoa; phylum Chordata; class Mammalia; order Carnivora; family Otariidae; genus Callorhinus; species Callorhinus ursinus. Next base: position 1,508,940 of record NW_027397064.1, read on the forward strand.
TGGTTGCCTGGGGTTGAGGCAAACGGAGAATTACAGTGGGTGGGTACAAGGTTTTGGGGGGTGATGAGATGTTCTATAACTGATCATGGTGATGGTTGCACAACTTGGTGAATAAACTAAGAACCATTGAACGGCAGAGGGAGAAGCAGAGTCCCCGCCGAGCAGGGAGCCCAACGCGGGGCTCGATCCCAGGACCCCAGGATCATGATCTGAGCCGAAGGCAGACACTTAACTGACTGAGCCACCCAAAATCTTTGTAATTTAAGCAGGAGGTTAAATGCAACAGCAACTAAGAATGATGTGTCGCCCTTCCCTGTAAGTACAGAAAAATAAGAAAGACAAAAAAAAAAAAAAAAAAAGGCACAAGAGCTGAAATAAGAAAGTCAGACCTGACTGGTCTCTTTTTTTAGTTAAAGTAGTGCATCTAGGTAAGACCAGAAAGAGAAGAACCCTTGTAGGAAACAGGAAAATCCATAGAAAGTCTTCATAGTCAAACAGAACACTATGTTACAGTCCTTTATCTTTATGATAAAAATACTTTCCCTCGATTCACCTTCAGGTTTCCAGGCAGATTAGAGAGGCAGAGAGGAAAGTCATTTTGCTTAAAGGAAAGTAATCACCTCGGCTGTCTTGGGGAAGAAAAGGGCTCTTGGTTTTCAAAAGTCTGTGGTCTGTGCCCCGTGTCTTGAGACTTCACAGCACGGGAAAAGTGAAAGGTCAGAGTCACTGCCACTGCTGGCCAAGCCCACCCTCCCGCCCCTCAGCCTGCCTGGCGAGCCGTCTGCTCCCGAGCCGCCCGGCCCCCTGGCGAGGCCTCACTCCCCTGTGCTGAGATGAAGTCGTCCAGCAAGAGCACATTCATTCTGGTGTTTACCCCCTGATGCTGAGGTCTATTTGACCCTTGTTCTTCCTATCGGAGGAAGTGGAAGCCAAGATTTAATCATTGCAATCCAAGTGAAAAGCTCTGTTTAGCATTTACAGGCATACCATTTCAATACGTATATTTTATATACAAGAATCTGAAGTATCGTCTACTTGATAGATCTAGACTGGATCTCCACATTGATGACCCATTTTTTCCCTAAGGGACAATCTGGCAGCATTCACTGGTTCCCGTGTGGGGACAGGCTATGTGACCTTTGCCCCTGCGGACGGCCAGGGAGGCTGCAAGCGGGCGGTAAATGATTCACCGGGTCCTGGAATCAGTGAGCGGCAGTGAGCGGAGCTGCCCTGCGGAATCCGCCAGGCTGGTCACTCACCGGCCACCCGTTCTTCCACCAGGTGCTCCAGGGGCAGACGGATGGAGTCGTGTTCCACGGTGCAGGTGATAAGGTGGGGCGTGGCCCCATCCAGCGGGCTGCACAGCTCGGCCGGGCTCCCCTTGGAGGGACGGGTTTGGTGGAAATGTTTCACCACGGAATGAATTACTAAGTTGTTTGACTGCAGAGAGCAGAAAGAGCATTTACGGACACCTGGGCTAAGGGGAGAGCAAGGGTAGCACCTTCTCTGACTTCATTTTCCTTGTGACTAACATTTAAAAAGGAAAGAATGGTCTTGAAGACATTCAGCTTCTGAGCTGCACATCTGAATGCCCAAAGACAAAGATTTGGGGTTTCAACCTTTCAAAAATGTCAGAATTCATTTCCAGTCAATTATGCCTGTCTTATTAAGCAATGTTATGAATTTTTAAATTTTATAAATCTATCAAAAAAGAATATTTTGTCCAGGTACCCACTGCTGATGGGAGTATAATCTGGCATATTAAGGGCCACATTTGGCATATCTATCAAAAAAGCCCTCTGACCCAGCACGTCTATGTCTTGGACTTGATCCAATCACTACACTTGCATAGAAGCAAAATGATGTACAGAAAGGTTGTTTATTAGGTGTAGCACTGTTTGTAACAGCTCAACCTCGGAAAGCCCTTCAGAGTCTACCAATAAAGGACTTGTTAAATAAATCATGCAACGCTGCTCAGTGGACACCAAGGTATAAACAACAAGGAAACGCTTTATGTGCAGAGACCAAAAGATCTCAAATACAAATATACTTGCTAAATTATAATAAAAAAAGGTAGCAGACATTATATACAGTAGTCTACCCAATTTGTATAAAAAAGGGGAAATACACATACATTTGCTCATATATGCAAAAATATCCTTGAAAGGGTAAACAGGGACATCTACATAGTTATTTGCTTTTAATGCATAGACTCTCTGGAAGACACCAGGAAGCTAACAATACTGGTTTCCTGTAGCCAGAGTGAATAACTGAAGGGTTCAGGGTAGAAGACTTTAAAAAAAAACAAAAAAAATTTTTCTCTTATTTTAAATTATAACCTATATACAGAAAAGTGTATAAAATATAAACATAAGTTTAACAGAGAAGTAAGGCAGTGAATACTGAGTGACTGTTACCTGATCAAGACAGTGGACACTGCCCCACGCAGAAGCACACCGGGCCCCCTCAATCACTGTCCCCTCCCCACCCCCATGGAGCTGACTACCACCCTGATTTGTATGGTAATCATTTCCCTGCTTTTCTGGATACTCTGACTTCCTATGCAAGCACCTCTAAACAATACTGTTTATTTTGTCTCCTTCTGACCTTCATATGAGTAGAACTGAACGAACTTTTTCTCAGTAAAGATCCAGTCCCTTGGAGCATCTGGGGGTACCCCACGATGGGGGGCAGTGCTTGCACTGTGCTGAGGTGTCCACATGCTGCCATCCCGTGTGCAGAGGACTTAAGACAGTGTCCAGCTGGTGGCATGCCAAGGCAGCCCCCTCTGTGGCTCACCGATGGGCAACACGTCGGATCAGGCAACAGTGAGGAGGTGGTTGGGGATGGATGACTCAGATGGTTTTCTCCAACCCGTGGATGCTTCCTTAGAGGTCCCAGGTCACACCCTTGTAGAAAATGCTGCCACACAGCCATTCTATCCAGAAGAGATGTTCTTTCGGGGCTCCACATGGCTGCAGAGTCCCTACACTCCCATTTAAGGCCACTGTGGATGGTAGTGTAAAAGATGACCCAATGACTGTGAACAGGATGGAGATGCCCAAGCCCCTCCCACGTGCTGCATGTGTCTGTCAGTCGCTGCTGAACCCTGGAAATGGCTGCCCTGCCCTGGGCCCCAACGGGAGCACAGGGGCCTCCGTGGGAACCACCAAGTCACATCTGAAAATGCACCATGTGCTCCCAGACCACAAACGTCCTTGGCACCAGATGAGACCAGGATGGCCCTACCAGGCAGCTGGGGCTGAGGCAGCTCCTTGTAGGCCACCGGGAGTCTGGTCGCAGTGGTGGTCGCGGGGCCCAGGGGCGAGGCGGCAGCTCCCCGGCCCGTCATTCAGCCAGACTGGCTCAATGGACCCTTTGACTGACTTCATTCATTCAGCGTCTCAAGATCCATGCACGTTGCTGCAGGTGGCCGTGTGACATTCCGCTGTAGGACTGCAACACAACGTATTAACATTGGTCCATGCTAATTTTGAGGGACACCTGGGTTGCTCCCAGTTTCTGGCTGTCGTGAACAGTCTTTACCTGTGCCCTGGTGCGCACGCGCCTCACTTGTCTACGCTACGCCCTGGGAGTGGGACTGCTGGCTGACAGTGTATGCGCGTCTTCAACTTCACCAGAAACAGTCCCTTTCCCAAACCGGCATTCCAGCTTAGGCTCGTGCTCACTGCTCTACGTCCTTTGTCCACACTTACTACCATTGCAATGCTTAACTTTTATCATTCTGATGGGCGTGCAGACGTGTTTCAATGTTTTTTACTCTGATGGCGGTGCCAAGTATTTTCACATGTAGAAACTCTTTGGGCGTCTGCTTTGTGAGGCACATACTCAAGTTCCTTGCCCATATTTCCATTGGGTTACCTGCCTTTATATCCTAGATGCTAGTCTTTTGTCAGTTATATGTTGTGAGTGTCTTCTCCCACTGTCTAGCTTGTCTTTTTGTTTTCTTCATAGGACTCTTTGATGACGTAAAGTCTGTTTTGTGGTGGTGGTGGTATCATTTATCAGCCTTCTCCTTTATGGTTAATGCTTTCTGTATCATATAGAAGAAATTCATTGCTCTTAATCATCACAAAGATAAAAACATCACCTGAAAGCTTTCTAAATTTTATTTTTCATAATTAGGTATTTATTATGCCCAAAGTTATGATTATTATTTTATGTTGTGAAGCAGAAATCCAATTTCCTTTTTCTTTGTGGATATACAGTTGTCCCAGCACCGTTTACTGGAGACCATTCTTTCTTCCTGCTCTGTTATGCTACCTCAGTCATATATGGTGATCATATAATCTAGCATCTGAGCCAGAAAAACTTAAGAGTCAGAGGGCACTGGGGCGCCTGGTTGGCTCAGTCGTTGGGCGTCTGCCTTCGACTCGGGTCGTGGTCCCGGGGTCCTGGGATCGAGCCCCGCATCGGGCTCCCTGCTCCGCGGGAAGCCTGCTTCTCCCTCTCCCACTCCCCCTGCTTGTGTTCCCTCTCTCGCTGTGTCTCTCTCTGTCAAAGAAAAAAGTAAAATCTTAAAAAAAAAAAAAAAGAATAAGAGGGCACTACTAAATTATGTCAGGACAACACATATATCCTGGGACTGTCCTGAGCAAACGAGGATACATGGCTACCTCAGTCATAGGACAAGTGCCCATATACATGCATGGCGTTATTTCTGGTCTACCGTCTGTCCCTGCCCGAAGACCGCCTGCCTTAATTAGGAAGCTTTACAAAAGGCTGGAATCTGGGGGAGCAAGTCATTTCACTGTGTTCTTAATCTTCCAGAGGTCTTGACAATTCTTGGCCTTTGGTATTTCCATATAAATTTGTGAGATTCCACCAAAAAAGTGTCAGGATTTTGACTGAGGTTGCATTGAATCTACAGATCAATTGGGAAGAACTGAGGTATTTAGAACACTGGGTCTTCCAATCTGGGAGCTTGGTGAATTGCTCCGTATATTCAGAACTTCTTAGAAGACGGTATACACGAATATTTCTATTACTTTCCTGGTGGGGCGGGGTCTATGAAAAAGGTCCTACAAATTCTTTTTTGTTAGCTTTATTTCCTAAGTATTTGATGTTTTTCGTGCTCTGGTAGAAACCTGAAACCACTATCGAAACTGCTATATGGAAACTAAGAGGAACACACTAATGCTCCAGCAAGGTTTGACTTGAAACAGACCACATTTTTCTCCTTCTCATTCTTGAAGCCATCCCCTCCCCCTCACTTGCTTTTCTGTGGACTCCTTTGTTCCAGGAACTCGGTATCGATACTTAATAATGAGACTCGGATGGCCAGTGCCGACGCTGGCCATGAGACCACCATGGAGACATGATGAACGTGGCTGGTAGGATGCACCAGATTCCTATTGACGCTGCTGGATCCTGTATTTTCCTATGAAAGCCCTGAGCCTTTTACCCCGGGCGGGTCTGCAGTTCTGAAGGCATCAGCCTGCTGCAGCCTCCCTTGCCTGGCAAAGTAATAAACTGTCGTTCCTCTTTATCCCCAAACTCTGTCTTTGTGTTACATTTTGGGCTCCAGAGCATGGAGATCGATTTTTGACAACACACCTGCTTGTCACTGGTACATAAAAACAGGATTGATTTTTGTATCTAATAACTGCTAAATTTTCTTATTAACTCTAATAATCTAGCCGCAGATTCTCCTGGATTTTCCACATGGACAGTTACATCACCCGTGGGTGATAGTCACGCCTTCCTTCCCAGAAAGGGAGACAGTATTACTATTTGAGCAGAAGCCTTGACACCATCCCACTGTCTCTGAGTATTTCCATCAATCTAAAAGTACATCTGGAAGGGTCAAACCTCAAAATCTTAATCAGGCAAACAATTTAGAAGGGACTTAAAGGGATAATTCCAGGGCAAAATGAAGAGGAAACTCTCTGTTGAAATAATGCAAGTTAATTTACACGTTATGTTACAAATATCCTATCAGCCACCTGGAATTTACTTTTAGGATAAGTACTAATTATATGAAGCTAATTTGCAAAATTACCAAGACCAAGACCAAGCATTACTCTTTTTTTAAAAAAATAATACCAAGAGGGAACCATGTTCTATTTTTTCATATAACTTACAGTTAAAAGACTGTGAGCCTGTTTAGAAACTTTACCTCGGTGCCCCCGGAAGTGAAGATAATGTCCTGAGGTTTCCCACATATCATCTTCGCGACATTCTCCCGAGCTGTGTCAATAATGTCCTTGGCCTTCCGACCTGGAGAGACCAAAATGGAAACTCATTAACGTCACTTCACTAAGCCCAATAAACACATGTTTAAAAGAACAACCAGACATGGGGCGCCTGGCTGGCTCAGTTAGTGGAGCGTGTGACTCTTGATCTCGGGGTGGTGAGTTCAAGCCCCACACTGGGTGTAGAGATGAATTAAAAATAAAATCTTTAAAAAAAAAAAAAAGAACCAGACACGCAGGAACAACTCTAAGCGGGCAATTCTAAGACGACCCATGTTCCGTTAACGTGAATACATCAGGCCACAACTTAGGAATAAGCTGATGAAGGGGCAGCAGCAAGATAGGAGCAACTCAGTGACACCTACTGAGACTTAGTAAGAGGAGGAAACAAATACGGGGGGCGACACGCGGGAACCCTAAAATCCCCAAAGACGTGGGCTTCCTCTTACCGGATGCTACAGGAGAGGGGAAGCTGTGGCCATCTGCCTTGCTTCCCATTCATCAAGACAGGAGGGTGAAGGGATGAAATAATTTGCTTAAGATCAAGCTGCAAAACAACAAAAATAAGCAAAAAGAATGCTTATGACTCCTCAATACATGGTGCAATGCTGCATCTCAGTGCAGGTCCCCCGGGCACACGAGAGGTCCCTGCCGCAGGGCCAGGCCTGCTGTCACATGGGGGCCACGCACCCCAGCTGTGAGCCAGTTCCACTGGCTGGCACGAAAGAAGGGACCAAACTGTATGTGGCAGAGAAAGCAAGGAGCCAGGATGGGAACTGTGACAACGTCAATGGCCCTTCTTACTTGGTCTATAGATCAACAGTCTCCAAAATTTGTTGACTATTCAGCCCTACTTGTAAGGAAAAAAAGTCATCAAATTGTACACTTTCACTCTGTAGTTCAGTGTATGTGAATCACACCTCACTAAAGCTGTCGGAGGGGGAAGGACGCAGAGGGCGCAGACCAACGAGTCCCGGGAACAGAAGCTTCTGGAACACTCGGAATCCCGTCCACTGTAGACAGGTCAGAGAACTGCCAGAAATGACCTTGTGGTTGCTCTCTTCATGTACTTACAATTTATATTTTCAAAAAGGATCTAATGCCACTTGAAACAAAAGTGCATACTCAGGGAGATTAGAATATGAATGGTAATGAGATGCTGTCACTGGATTAGTGTTCAATCTCTGGGTCGGGACGGTGTCCTCGCTCTTAGGAGACACCATTTAGGTATTTAGGAGGGAAGCCTCCTGTTTGCAACTTACTTTCAAATGATTCAAATAAATGGGGCAAAGTAGTAATAATTGATAAATCCAGGTAAAGGAATTAAATGCAGGTGTTCACTAGACTTATTTCACCTTTTCTGCAGATGTTACATTCCAAAATAAAACTCTGGCACAAGGAGTTAAAAAAATAAATCAACCCATGAGATGTGTGCTGGCAATGGTTCTCTCCCCCACCCCAAGGTACTAATTCAGTCTTTATCTTTTTAACAAGTAATGCCCTCAACTGAGGAAATCGGTTATGTTCTGAATCCAGAGCAGGACCTTCCTGTCATGTTCTCAGGTTTGCGGATGGCACGGTGATGGGACAAAGTCCCTTCTCTTTCGCACATACAGGTGTTTCCCCGTGATGGGGAAGTACCACGCTTCCTGCAACTCATTCTCCAGGGCTCATGAAAAAGCAGTAAATTCAGAAAGAAAGAGATCAAGGTAATATGGCAACACTGTTGGATCTAGGTAGGAGACACATGGGTGTCTATTTTCTTACTCTTAAATTTCCAGGATGTTTGAAGTTGTTAGTGTAACTAAATGTAAAGGATGGTTGGTAACTGTAACTGACATAAGAGAAGACTCTGAACTCCTGCCTTTCAGGAAGCAAGAGGGATAGTAAGGGGCATGTGTGGCTCCCATGATCCATTAAAGCAACCCTCCTTCACTCGGCTGTTCTCACACCAGAGCCCCTCTACCTGCCCCCCGCAACGGCCCGTTTCTCCATTCCCATCTCTACCCCTCTCCATTCCCTCTTGAACTCACTGGCAATCAGGTACTCTGGTCCCTGGCCTCCCAAACCTACTCTGACCAAGGTCCCCGTGTGCCAAATCAAGGTCCCCGCCTCCTCCCTTGCCAGCAGCTCTCCCCTTGGTCCACTCCCTCCTCCTCCGAGTCCCTTGCTAGGCAGGGCTCCAAATCCAGATGGCGGATGGCCCCGCACCCTGGCCAGGTCCTCCGATCCTCCCTCCCTCAGCAGCTCAAGACTGAATAACCAGCACCGTGCTGCAGACTCTACCGTTCCACCTGGGTATCCAATAGGCATCTGCAACTACACTTACTCCAAGTTGAACAATGATTTCTCCCCCAAACTTGTTCTTCTCAGCCTTTCCTATCTCAGTAAATAAATGGCAACTCAGTCCTTGCAGGGGCCCGGGGCCCAAAGCTTTGGCTTTTGCCTTTCTCATACCCTGTTATCCAACCCATCAGCAGATCCTGTAAGGCTCTGCCAGCCATAGCTGAGTCAAGGCCACCGCTGAAGTATTCTCCTAGAAGGCTCCCAGCTCCACTGACACCACTGTGGTCCACTCGCTAGGCAGTGGCCAAAGTAATGCCCTGAAAACCCAGTACATTTTGTATCCTGTGCCTTATCCCTCACCAGAACAGTGCTTGGCAGGCAGTAAGTACTCAACCAATACTGGTTAAATCAGCTGTTCTCAAAATGTCATCTGGGGAGCCCTTGGGGCAGGGGCAAGGCACTTTCAGGGGTCCACAAAGTCAAATCAAGTTTCATAATAACGCTAAGACATCATTTGTCTTTTTATACTCATTTTCTTGAAAGTATATAGTGAAGCCTTCCAGAGGCTACATGATGTGAATATTGCAACAGACTGGATGCAGAAGCCTTAGCCTGCTTAAGTCCTTGTGCTTAAGCTACTGTTAGGTGGGGGTTTCTGTATCTCACAGCAAAATGACACATTTTCCATACTTGCTCATACACAATTTTTCTTGAGGGTTGGGTATAAGAAACAAAGAAACCATACTGCACATCAGGTTTCGTAACACGCTTTTCCCACATGAACTGGATGCTGCTAGATCATTGACCTCGTCCACACCGTGGCTCTGGCAGGGCTTCAGCATACTCAGTGTGGTCAGTCCCTGGCTGACGGACACTGCGGTTACTGCCAGCTTTTTACTATTACAAGCAAGGCTGTGATAAACATCTTGGGTAGCTACACTCTTCCCATATGTCCTTAACGTTTTTCCCTAAAATAAATTCTCCCGAAGGAACTATTATCATTATTAAATCATAATATTGTGAAACTAATTAAACCATTCTATCATAAAGGTGATTTTCTTTCTTTTCTTTTTTTCTTTTCCTTCCCCTGCCCCCACTTCTGCCTGAGTATGAACAAGTCAGCGGCGATGCATGCTTCACTTATGGGTCTTAATGAAACGAAGGCTGCCAGGACAGGTGGAAAGCCACGGACAGGTTTCATCAGGTCAAGACGGGGAATTTCTCCTTCAGGGTTATTCCTAAACTTCTTTATAAGAAATGTTTTGTATTAGCATTTAATTGTCCTCCATATTCTCAAGATCAATGCATCAGAAAGTACAGTTTTGCTAGAGGAAAAATTAGATACAAGGCAATGTCCAGAAGATTAGCCAGAATACACGTAACGAATAAACCCACAAATAAGTTAATGAATGACTAGTACCTGATTTTGAAAAAGCTTTTAGTTATCAAGTTGTGAAGCTCATACCAAACAGATATGAAAACCCATGAAATCCTGTAAAGTTGTATATAAGTATTACTAAATTCTAGGGCTTGGCAACAGTGTCTGAAAGCTCTTTTAGCTCCTCATAATCCACAGTTAAGACAGTTTATCTTAATTATCTCTGATAAGTATTAAATAAAAAAGGTACAACTAGCTGGCCATCTGAAAAACATAATGTAACTGTGACAGTGACATAAAACTATTGATTTGGAGCAAATCATTTTCCAAAACTGCCAATTTAAAGATCTACATTAAAACAAGAATAAATGAGAAATAAGAATACTTTTATTATAATGAAAATAAAGAATCTAAAAATAATTTTCATTAAAAAAAAAAAGGCCAGGATTATATGCAATCCTGATGATTTAAAAGATCTATTTTGTAAATTTTTTAAGGATCCACTGAAACAGATACATGAAAGGGTTTTAATGGGTACTGTTACTACAAATAGCCCTTAACAAGACATCTTTTTCATCTGGGTAAGGGGGATGGGACAGTGTATTAAAAATGAAAGGTTATGGTATCAACAGACTCAATGTCCAAGTTTGGACTTTTCTGAAAACCAACCAGCCAAAAATTACACCTAAGGTTTGCAGCGAACAGAAAATCTATTCAAAAGCAAGTGATCACATGTGGTGTACAATTTCTCTAAGACTGCCTCTGCCCCCCATATCTCCGGATCTGTGAGTACCTTCTAGGATTACCTGCTGGGTAAGGACTGCTGGGATTTCCCCAGGCTTCCCTCATGGCCTCGGTCATGGCCTGGATGACTTCTGGCTCAAGGGGGGGTGGTTGCATTATAGTCCATGTAAACTTTCCTGCTGGAAAGAAAACACAGACAATGCCTATTAAGGACAAGGAGATGGGGTACGGAAGCACAGCTGCAGTCTGTCAGCTCAACAGAGCAAATACTGTCAAGGTCGGGGTGCTCCCATGCAGAAACACCATGCAGCCTTCCACAAACTGCACTTGGACATCTCCAAATCATCATGAATTATGGAAAAGGTATGCATAATTTCCAACAATCTAGTATTTGCTACCTTCCTTTATAATCGCTAGACCATCCATTTAGATTTTCAAAATTCTTTCCACCCTTGGTAGGATCAATGGCCCGCTGAGCCTCGAAGCCTACACGACCGCTCTGAAGGACAGACCTGCTCCTCTCCTCCAGATGGAAGGACGGGGCAGCGTGCGTGCCCAGCGAGCCGCACCTTCCTGAGGGCTTTCTAACTTCATGGGTAGTTTTTCTTTATTTCTCTGTAGTCTCTGGCCTGGCGGAAGGCTCAGATGATCTGGGCACCCACTCCCCCCGACACTGTCCCCGTGGCTCCCGGACCCTGGGCAGGCCCACTTCTCCCTCCCGCTTCCAGTTTCCCGTGCCTAGCAAGACCACACCCACACCCCACTTTCCTTCATAGGTCTTTGTTCCATCTTGACTTCTTGTGAAGCCCCCTGCAGCTCTAAATAAAATTACAGCCACCAGTCCCCTCCTCCTTCCTGTCTCTCCCTGGTACTCCTCAGTGTGTGACTCACTAGACTTGGGCCCTGTATACTGTTGGCCTCAACAGAAATACGTCAGCTCCAGAAGCTCACAGCCTTTGCCAGTTTCCCTCGCTGCTCTGTCACCTACACTGAGGACAAGGGGCTGGCACATAACAGGGGCTGGATTTACAAGAGAACAAAGTGTCACAGAAAAGCACAGCTCCTGAAAGATCCCTCCTAAATAAAATTTATCTGTGTATCTTTTTACTGATATCAGAAACTTTCATATATATATATAGTAGGTAATCCTGCCTAATACTATTAATTTACCTGATCTTAAAATCAGTAACTATGTTTAAACTGCTCCACATGAAAATTCAAATACAATTACCAACTGTGGCTGTTAAAACACAGTTGTTGTTGTTGTTTTTTTAACCACAGAGTGTTTTATTCCTTTTTATTTTTTAAAAAGATTTTATTTATTCATTTGACAGAGAGAGAGAGCACAAGCAGCGGGGGGAGAGGCAGACAGAGGGAGAGGGAGAAGCAGGCTCCCTGCTGAGCAGGGAGCCCGATGTGGGGCTCGATCCCAGGACCCTGGGATCATGACCTGAGCCGAAGGCAGACCCTTAACTGACTGAGCCACCCAGGTGCCCCAAAACCAGAGTGTTTTAATGCAACATCTTGTCTATAGCTGTCCAAAGTCACCTGGTAGGTTTAAGGCTTTGGGAAGTTTGACCTGCCACCATTGGCCACTCCAGCATTGGGAAACACACCTGGTCCTGCTGTGACTTAAATTTGCATGTGCCCTTAATTTGCTTTCACTTCCTATAAGTACCCCACACTTCCTCAAACTACTTGTGTCTGCTCAGCGACTGCTGCTTTTCTTTCTTTTTTTTTTTTTTTTTAAGATTTTATTTATTTATTTGAGAGAGAGAGAGAATGAGAGATAGAGAGCACGAGAGGGAAGAGGGTCAGAGGGAGAAGCAGACTCCCCGCTGAGCGGGGAGCCCGATGCGGGACTGGATCCCGGGACCCCAGGATCATGACCTGAGCTGAAGGCAGCCGCCTAACCAACCGAGCCACCCAGGCGCCCAGCGACTGCAGCTTTTCAATCCGCTGGCAGACTGAAACATTTATGGCTTGAATTTCAGATTAACATTTTATAGATAACTCTGCTCCATTATTTGCTTCTTCCTTAAAATGCTATCAATATTGCATGGGCAAGCTAGAGTCTATTATGTTCATAACCAAAATATAATAAAAAGGTATGGTGACTCTCCTCTCCACTCAAGTCTCCCTCAAGGGGCTTTTTCCCAGATCCTTTTGCTCAGGCTCAACCAAAGTAGACTGCCTAAAGAAAGAAATGGTCAGGTTTAGGCCTGGACCCAAATTTTAAAGACACACACATTCCTCACATTCAGGCAGAGAGGCTGACCAAAAAAAGAGTAAGCAAAGTCCCAGCAACAAACAAAATGCATCGTTGCAGCAGGCTGAAGAAGCAGCGTGCACTGGAAGGCCTCCCTGCCTACCTCCCCACTTCCCTCGCTGCATCTGCCTCAGTCCCTCCTTTGCCTACACCAATGCCTCAGCCGGTCCTGCGGCTTCTGTCTCGGTACCCCCACGCGCCACCACGGCCAGCACTCCGGCCACGCAATCTTACAGAAGATCCCCAGCGTCTCCCGGCTTCCTCTCCTGTCCCGCACCCACCCGCCCCTAGAATGCGTCCCGAAGCCCTTCCTGAGCTCCGTGGCTCTGCCCCCGGACCGCCGCTCCGCCAAGCCCCTGCTGCCCACGTCCGCACGCTCGGTTCTAGGCCCCGGGGCCTGTGCAGCGGCCGTCCCCCTTCCCCGGGCGCGCTTCCCCAGAACTTGTGCGCGGACTCCCGGACGTCACCTCCGTGGGAGCCCCGCCCAGGCCGCGCCCCCGCCCCCCGGCTGCTCCTCCCGGCTCGCACCCCCGACGTAGGCCTCCCCGCCGACCGGCACCGCATCCCCGCGCGGGACGCTCAGGCCTGCGGTGACCGCCAGCTGGCGACCCCTCCGGGCGGGACCCCTTCCCCGGAGAGACCTCCGGCCCCCACCGGCCTCCCCGCACACCCCCCCCGCCCTCTCCGGGCGGGACACCCCCACCCCTCGCCCCGGGGCGCCCCGAGGGCTTCCTGGAGGAGGGGGCCGGCCAATTCCCCCTCACGGAGCACACCTGTCCGGCGGGCTCCTCTCCCCGCGGCCGCGTGGATGACTCGCCGCACGCCCCCGCGCGTCCCTGCTGGGCTCCACCGCCGCCTCCATCCCGGCCCCGCCGTGGCTCGGCCCCAACCCGCCCGCACCCAGCACCTCCCTGACCCACGGACCTCGCGAGTCTCGTCGGGGTGCGCCTCCCCGAGGCCCGGGGAGGGGGCGGGGCCGCGAGGCCGGGACGCGTCCGGATTGGCTGCGCTTTGCACTCCGGCCAACCCCCGAGGCTGGCCCCGGCGGGATGCCGATTGGCTGCGCGCGGTCAGGTGACGGGGGCGCGTCACAGGGGGCGAATCACGGAGGCCGGGAGGCGGGCTGCGGCGTGGAGTGCGGGCTCCTTGGCGCCCAGGACCCCGAGCGCGTCCGCCGGAGCTGGGCGGGGTCGGGCCCTACCTCTGTGTCGTTGCGGCGCCGGGAGGCCGGGTCTGCAGAGTCCCGGGCGGCGTGGGTGACACGCCGTCGGCGGGAGGGGCGCGGGAGCCAGAGCTGAGGAAGGGCTGCCGGGGCCTGGGACCGGCCGAGGAGCGCGGAGCGGGGAGGGGGCTCGAGCTGTGGACACAGGCCGTGTGACCCCGGGCGGTGGGCACGTGTGACGCGGCTCCACCCTGCCGAGCACAGCAGAAGTCAGGGTGCACGGGCCAGCCACAGCAGTTGTTCAGTTTAACTGAGCCCTGAGCACGTGCACCGTTGTGAGCACCTTCACGTATTCACTGATTTAATCTTGGGAACAGCGAGTGGGCACGGTTAGGAAATTGAGGGAAAGTTCAGCATCTTGCCCAAGTTCACACGGTAGTGAAGGAGCCAGAATTTGAATTCAGGAATGCTTTGCCAAGAAGTTGAAAAAGGCTTTTCGAAGACTTTCTCAGTTTGATCTCCTGTTGGGGTCCAGAAGTTGTCTCTTCCAGCTCTGCAAGTCTCTATATTTCTGGGTTCCTTATTTGCGTTCATTCTTGCTTGCAAACTGAGCTCATGTCAAATGTAGCCATAACAAAGGACACACCAAAAAAATTTTTTTAAGATTTATTTGAGAGAGGGTTGCCTGGGTGGCTCAGTCAGTGAAGCATCTGCCTTGGGCTCAGGTCATGATCCCGGAATCCTGGGATCGAGTCCCACATCAGGCTCCCTGCTGGGTGGAGAGCCTGCTTCTCCCTCTCCCTCTGCCTGCTTGTGCTCTCTGTCAAATAAATAAATAAAAAATTAAAAAAAGATTTATTTGAGGGGGCGCCTGGGTGGCTCAGTTGTTAAGTGTCTGCCTTCGGCTCAGGTCATGATCCCAGGGTGTTGGAATCGAGCCCCGCATTGGGCTCCCTGCTCGGCAGGAAGCCTGCTTCTCCCTCTCCCCACTCCCCCTGCTTGTGTTCCCTCCCTCACTGTGTCTCTCTCTGTCAAATAAATAAATTTAAAAATCTAAAAAAAAAAAAAGATTTATTAGAGAGAGTGCAGGACAAAGGGGCAGAGGGAGAGAGAGAATCTCAGGTAGACCCTGTGCCGAGTGCAGAGCCCAAGGTAGGGCTCCAACCCACAACCCTGAGATCATGACCTGAGCCAAAACCAAGAGTCCCCACTTAACCCACCAAGCCATCCAGGCGCCCCAAGGACACACCAAAATTTAAGAAGCAAAGAGACAAACGGAGCTTAAGGACAATCCAAAGAGGAGGAAAGGAAAGGAAATTAGGAAAGAATGTCCAAGAACAGATGAAAGTGTCAAGTGCAGCTGAGAGGACATGTGGAAAGCGTCTACCTCATACGAGGATTAGGAGGCACTGATGCATTTAGTTCAAGAAATTTTAGTATGGCTGCGGGAAGAGGGCAGAAAAGTGTGCAGTGAGTTGAGGGATGGGTGGCACACAAAAAAACGAAGAATGTGGTCAACCCTTTCCCAAAGGTTGAGAAGGGAAGGAGGGAGCCAAAAAAGGGGGTACAAGATTAAGGGAAATATTTGAGAGCTTGAATGCGTTTATATGCTGAAGGGCGGTAGCTGACAAGGACATTGGAGATAAGAAAGAGCCAAAGCCCTGGAAGTGTTGAGAAGGCATGAGAGCAAGAGCAAAAGTGGGTGGGGGAAATTGAAAGGTAGGGGGCAGGTTTCCTTCTCTAAATCTTCAGGGAGATGGTGTGGATGGGAGCTGGAGGGCGCCCAGGGACAGCTGACAAGATGATTCATCTCAAGCCCTTCTTGGACCAATTAGGCAGTAGTTAGAGGGTTTGTGTTTCCGGGTGGATACAGTGAGTGTAGTGGGGTCAGAGACCAGAGAGTGCCCACGTGGCTGGTGACAGACACCGAGAGAGAACAGAGTACCCGCAGACAGAGGACCGGCTGCTGAGGCAGCCATTTCCTCCGCACTCTTCCTAAAAGCGTATCTGGTGCAACAGGCCGCAGCCTCGGCTGTTCCCCGTGGACTGGTCAAACAGATGCAACCGAGGACTGGAAGGATGTCTTAATTACCGAGATAAATGCTCAATAAAGACCAAACATTTAAGGAATGCTATCTCCGTGGAAGCCAGATAGTAAGCGCCACCAATAGGACTCATGCCTAAGGGCAAAGGTGGTAGAGTTATCCAAGTAAGTCTTTAAAAGAGGAAACTCGGTAAGGAGATAAGTGGCTAGTTTGGTTTTTGTTTTTGTTTTTGTTTTTGTTCTTTTAAGGAAGTTATGAAACAACAAATAAAAAAACAGATGTTGGACAAAAACTATAATGAAGTTTTAAAAACTCAATAGAGTTGCCGGGGATTGCGGGGAGGGAAGAAGGAACAGAATACAGAGGATTTTTAGGGCTGTGAAACTACCTTGTTTCATTGTTCTTTGATTTGTTGTGCTTCTCAGATAATGGGTTTTTTACAAATTGAAGTTTTAAGATTTCAGTGGAGGAAGCCACTGCAGATGGGCTGGGAACAGCAGGAGAACTGGAATTACAAGTGGAGCCGGAAGAAGGCACTGGATTGCTGCAATCTTGTGATAAAACGCGAGGGGTGAGGAGTTGCTTCCTATGGATGGACAAAGAAAGCGGTTTCCTGAGATGGAATCTAGTCCTGGTGACGATGCCGTGAAGACCGTCGAAGGGACAACAGAGGATTTAGGATATTACGTACGCTTAGGGGATAAAGCAGCGGCAGGAAGTTCTGTAGGTGAAATGCCATCAAACAGCATCACGTGTGACAGAAATTGTGAAGGGAAGTCAATCGATGCGGCAAATTGTTGTCTTATTTTGGGAACCTGCACAGACCCCCCGGCCGTCAGCAGCCACCACCCCGATCCATCAGCCGCCACGAACATCAAGGCGAGAACCTCCTCCAGCAAAAGGACTACAACTCGCTGAGAGCTCAGATGATGGTTTGCATTTTTTAGCAATAAGGTATTTTTTAATTATTAGGTATGTACGTTGGTTTTTTTTTAGACCTAATTCTATCGCACACCTGACAGACTACAGTATTGTGTAAATGTAACTTTTATATACAGTGGGAAACCAAAAACTTCATTTGACTCACTTTATTGTGGTATTTGCTCTCTTGTGGTGTTCTGGAACCAAAACAGCAATATCTTGGAGGTATGCCTGCACTATCATAATGGGTACATTCTAGTATATATTTGTGAAAACCCATATAATGTACACCAAGTGTGAACCCCCAGTGAAAACTATGGACTTGGGGTAATAATGACGTGTCAGTAAAGATTCATCCGTTGTTTGTGGGATGTCTGCCGTGGGAGAGGTGTGCATGTAGAGGGCAGGAGTATATGGGGACTCTACTTTCCACTCAGTTTTGCTGTGAACCTAAAACTGCTCTAAAAAATAAAGTCTGTTTTTTAAGGTTGGTTATTTATTTATTTATTTATTTGAGAAAGAGCACAAGCAGGGGGAGGGGCAGAGGGAGAGGGAGAAGCAGGCTCCCCGCTGAGCAGGTAGCCCAGTGCAGGAATCGATCCTGGGATCATGGGATCATGGAATCATGGGATCATGACCCGAGCCAAAGGCAGACACTTAACCATCTGAGCCACCCAGGTGCCTCTGGACTTCTTTTCTTTCAGCAACGATGTTTCTCCACTGTTTTCTCACTTGCATTGTTTCCAATGGGAAATCTGCTGTCAACCTTCCTTATCTCTGTGCCCCTAAGTATCATGTGTCTTTATATCCGGCCTGCTTTTAATAGTTCCTGTTCTGTCATTGATTTTAAGCAATTTAGGGTGTGATTTGGTGTGAAGAGTGGGTTCCATCTGTGTCCCAGACATTTCGCCTGTCATGTTAGGAGATTGTAATGTAAGTTCTCTGTCAATTTTTCATTTTAGAAGGCAAAGGGGCCCCCGGCTGCAGCAAACCCTCCGCAGTGTTGTTTCGTGGCCTTGGTTTACGAGGTGCTGCTGGGGCTCCTGCTGGGCTGTCTCTCATGGGGGAAAGGGGATCTCAGGTCTGCAGGCATGAGGAGACTTGTCTGGCTGGGCACTTGTGGTGGTGGGCTTCCAGCGGCCTCTGGCTGCCCTCCAGCCTCTAGATAGTGGACAGCCTCAGGCCCGTGGTGGCCAGAGGTTTTGGGGCCAGGGGCTCATTGTGGAATTCCTTTCACAGGTGCTGTCTGGCTGCCCTGGTGCCTCTGGACAGGGGAAGGTAGTCTCAGGCTTACTGAGACAGAAGCTTCTGGGCTTGGCTGCTTGTGGCAGGTTCTGGAGTTTTACTTTTTTGTATTTTTATTTTTAAAACAGATTTATTTATTTTAGAGAGAGAGCTTGCACACGTTTGAGCAGGGGAAGGGGCAGAGGGAAAGGGAGAGAATCTCAAGCAGACTCCACGCTAAATGTGGATCCTGATGTAGGGTCCTATCCCACGACCCTGAGATCATGACCTGAACTGAAATCAAGAGTTGGCTCCCTAACCGACCGAGCCGCCCAGGCGACCCGGGTCCTGGACTTTAAACATTCCTATTTGTCTTTGTTCTGGGACGCAGTTCATTTGAAATGACTTGATCCTTTTAAGGCTCGCTTTTAAGATACTTGGGTGGGACCAGGGCAGCCGTTAGGGTCTATTTTCTTGTTACTGAGCTAGTACCCTCTGCACCACACCGGGGGTCACGGGTGGATCACAAATCCATTCTGGCTCATGGGAATGTAGACTGTTCCTGGCCTTGTATGAACTCCAGGGGTCATTTTCTCGTCTCCTTTTGGGTGGTGCTCTTCCCCACCCTCAGGCACGCGTGCTGGTCAGCATCCAGGGGGCAGTCTGAGAGGACCCCACTGCAGGTCTCCAGAACTGGCTCTCCGTGCAGCCCTCTCCCCTGGGAACCCCAGCTCCTCTGGCCATCCTACGGAATTAGTTCCATCTCAAGGCCAGTGGCTGCGGGCTTCCACCTGGGTCTCCCCTTCCCTGGGCCACGGCCAGGTGGTCTCACTCCAGGGATCGCCGTCCCACTCCGCCTGGTGTCTGCTGTCTGAAAACCATAGTTCTGCTTGCTTTTCAAATAGGAGGGTTCCCCAGTCCTGTCGTCCATCTTAGACGAGTGCAAGTGCCCTCTGTCCTTTCTGTTCTCTTCCTTCTGATGGCTCCTCTTTGTTGTTCCCTTCTGCACTCCAGGAGAATTCATCAAGTTTGCCCCCACACCATCATCTGTCTTTGCAGCGTCTGTTCCGCCCTGTGGTGGAGGTGATGCCACGGCTATGGTTTCATCCTACTGTCCTTTCATTTTCGCCTGTTGTCCCTAAGACTTTTTGATTCCAAGTCAACGGTGCAATTCATTGCGTTTTCCTAAATATGTGGTTTTCTCCCCTGGAAGTTTCTTTCAATCCTACACTCCATTTCCAACGTCCTGTTGATCCTGGTCTGCTCAGTATTTCTTCTCTGCAGAACTTTTTCACAATCTCACATCAAAAAGTGAACTTGGCCAAGCAGACTGTTCAGACTTGGTATCTGCCAGCTGATGGCCGGCAGCTTGCTTAGCTGCGCGGCAGCAGATGCCCTCCTCAGCTATTGTCTCGCTGGCTGCCATGCCCAGCTTCCAGGCACGTGACTGTCTTGAGCAGACTTGCTGGTGTCCTTGTGCTCTGAAGCGCCTGCTAGACTTACTCAGCATAAGGGACTGCACTGTGGTAAGCTCTTCAGTTATTGTGGGATGGCTAAGGCCGTGTGCTCCTTATGCACCTGACACCTGGGACGGGCAGGAATACGTATGGAAGCCTGGGCGGGGTGAGGATACCCCAGGAACTGCCCACCTGACTGTGAGATAGCCTTCACAGTGGTGACAACACATGAACTGAATCCTGAAAGGCGCCCCAAGAGGGATGTGGACCTCATCACAAGGCACGAAAGCACTACTTTGAGGCTGGCAGAGTGGACAGATGCCCAGCAACATGCCCTCATACGTGAAGCACAGGGGGCTTATTCTGGAGGCAATGGCAAGACGTGGCTTGGTGAAAGGTTGTTTTAGAAAGTCCTCTGACAGCAAGGTGGGGAGGATGTGCAGAGGCCATCTCACCAGTTTGTTCTGGTCTCACCAGGGTGTTGGCTAGGTCTTCCTCCATCCTGAGGCTCTTCCTGCATCAACTGTGGTTTTTGTTACACATCACTGACCAGTCTGGCAAGGCACACAACCACCACGGTGGGACCCGTGCTCACTGGACTCCACCTGCTCCCGATCCATTGAGAACCAGCCCAGGGAGACAGGTTTTCTCTTCCCTAACTTGAGGCTGAAACCTCTTTAGAATAGGAAAAAAGGCTCTTTACCCATGGTGCTGCACCCACCTTATGGCTCCTCAACCCCACCCTGCTTGGGGGTGGGGGTGGGAGGGAAGGACACAGGTGAACAGGGCTATCGAGGTTGGAATGAATTTTTAGAAATGTTTGGGAAGAACTGACGAGCACCAAATGGTGCATGGGAGCGATGAGTGGGGAGGCGGGTCAATGCAGTCCGACACTGAGATGATAAAAATCCAACACCGAAAACCGTAACACAGAGGAGTCAGTCCTGAGAGGCCAGAGATGGAGCAGGCTGCTCGCAGGTATCCGAACAGGAGGAAACACGCCATCCACAGCCAGTCTTTCCTGGCATTTACCCCACCCTCCCTGCCGTACTGGGGGCCCTGTCCCCAGTCCCTCCTCCAGCACTGGGGACTCTTGAGCAAGCACTGCTTCTTCTTATGTCAGCTGGCCCTGACATAAGCTAAAAAGTGAACTTAGTGAAGAACTCTGGTTCAGTGAACTTGGCAATGAAAATGAATGAGCCCTAAAATGGATTAAAAAAAAAAAAAGATTATAATTCAGTTCTTTATACAGCTTAACACGAATAATTAGATATTCCTAACAAGGCCAGGTCCCCAAATGCCTTCATCACTGGCCTTTCTGAAGAACTTTTTTCAAACCACAATTCTTTCAGCAGATCAGTTTTGGTAACCCATGGAAACCCAGGGCATGAGTGGGGCCTTCAAAGGGCAACATGGAACCCTCTGAATTAGCTGCTCCAAGCCGTTACTTTGTTTGAGGGAGGACTATGGGAGGGAGGAAAGGGAAGTGACAGGTGCTCTCATTTTACAAGTTCTTTGCCAAAGGAAAAGTAAAACGTTATTTTGCCATTAGCATTTTACTAGACTCATTTTGAAGAATAACTGAATGTGTTGCAAACCTGACTTTCCAAGGGGAAACATTTTTAAGTGGATGAAAGTGAAAACACTCCTGAATAGACTGTACCAGCTGGAAAAGAGGAGTCTTGTTAAAGACTGCAATTGGCGGCTAACCAATTTTACAGTTGGCTGGAATTTTACATTAAAAAAATTCGGGTTGATTTTGATAAATCTGCAAAAAGTTTGATTTCATAGGAATTTGTGATTTTTTTTTTCACATTGACTTCTTTAAAGAATGTGAGGGCTAACAGAGCAATCCTAGGGAACAGCAGGCGTGTCCTCTGAATAAGTGTAACACATCTTAGTGATCACTGCTGCCTGGGAAGGATGCTGTTGCCTCCTGCACCCATGACGGTGTGGAAGTCTGGGGGAATAAGGGCAGAGGAAAAATATGTCTGGACACTCTGAAACATTTAAACTAGTAAATACTAAGGTATATGTTCCTTTGAAAGACTATACGTTCAAAATACTTTAGCTACTGCAAATAGTCTGAACCAGCTCTCTACAGTTTTCTCATGAACTTCTGTACTGCAGTGACTGCCCTAGCGGGTGCACAGCCCCACCTCATCTGTAGTTGGTAGAAATCATGAACAGCCCTCTAAGGCTTTCAGTGCTGGTCAAACGGGGTCTTGTTAAGCAGAACCCAAGGCACTGCACCCTGGGCCAGAGCTCCACAACAATCCCCATACAGTGGATGAAAGTAACAGACAAGGAGCAAGGGACACAGCCAGATCAGCACTTCACACTGGAGTCACACACCCGCCCTGGCTCCTTAGGAGACTGCAAAGGGAGGTAGCTTGCAGGTGGTGTGTTTGAGGGAAGGTGAGGGGGAAGATGTGAGCCTTTTCCTCTGGACAGGTCTACCCTGGAACTGTCTCCTTCTGAGTGTGCTTGAAAAACATGCTGCTGACCTATCAGGTTCTAAGCAGCAGAGTTATGGGGACGCAAGTGGACATCGGAGAAGTCCCAGAGCTTCACATCCCCAGGGCTTGCTCCACTCCTGTCTGGCTCCATATACCCATCCCTGGCAGATGGGAAATCACCATTATCGGGTTGGTGGAACACATGAACTAGAACCAAAAGTGTTACTTTGACCTGAGTGGGGAGGAGACCCTAAGACCCCAAAAGGCCTGGAAGTCAGGGTTCTGCAGCCACTAAAAGATGCCATGGGCCCCACTGGCCAAGTAGGCAGCACAGTATCAGTTCTCCACCGTGACGGACCAGGCTGGGTGTGTTCTGAACAAGACGGGGAAGGGGCAGGGCTCTGAAGGATTTCCACTGGACCGAAAGGGATGATCTCGTCATGCAGAAAGGTTATTTCTGAAGAACTACTGATCTCTGATAAGCGAAGTACTTCTCTGCTGTCAGAATTCACGACAGCTGTCTCTCCCACCCCTTTACCCACAATATGCATTATTTCCATTCAGCTGTGGGCACTGAGGTCACTTCCTCTCCGCCATCTGCAACACCGGCTGTGCAGCCTGGGAGCTGTGCGGGCAGCCGTGAGGCCATGACTCAGGCCTGGGACTGCCCAGGCAGAGAACCACGTGTCCTGGGTCCCAGGGGCAGAACTCAGCTATGTAGGCAGGCACCTAGCAGAGGCCAGCCCTGGGTCCAGCTGACCAGGTTCCTGTGACACCGGGCAGAGCAAGTAAAGTGTGCAAGCAGCAGTGCCTCTCCCAGGCTTCAGGAGGGGAGATGACTGTTGTCACCCTCACAGGCCCTGAGCCTCCAAGATGCCCCTGTGCCCTTGACCCAGCCGCACTCTTCCTGCTCTGTGCACCAGCGTGGCCCGTCAGTCAGCCCCCCACCCCCAATCTAACGGGTACAATTCCTGATTACAGATGGGAAGCATGGCCTACGTTCCTTCCCTGCCGATCTCCAGGAAGACTGATCTCACAGTCAGAGATTGTATTATAAATTAAGAACAACAATCCAGATGGGGGAGATGGAAGAGAGGGGGATCGAGACGTCAAAGGAGGCTGTCAGTGAAACTTCAGTGTGCCGGACAGGCAGCAGGTGAAAACCATACAAACATTTATTTTGCATTTGATTTCACTCGTTCAGATGTCTAAATGCTGGAATAAACCCATCTGCCTCCTTAGTGTTCTTACTCGTAAGTGCACTGGCCTGACCGAATATGCCCATGTGCTGCTGCTGATTCCTGGCCCTCCACAGCCTAGGAGGCGCCCCCCAGACGGCCTGGAACCGCAGCAGACTCAGAAGGCCACAGGTACAGTCTCAGTGACATCAGACATTGGTGGGCTGATTCCCGAGGCATCTGTCCCGTCTCTCAGGACACGAGGGTCTGGCTCTCTGGCACTGCCCACTGGCTCACAACCACAAGACTGCTGTGGAAACACCAAGCCCCCAGCTGCCCTGGGCATCAGCCAGTTTCCTCTGGGCAGTATGTGAGAAAGGGTTCCCTGCCTTTTTTCTTTCCTTTTTCTTTTTCAAAAATCATCCAGATCTAGCTTAAGGGTTCCAAAACTTCCTTGCCCCATCTGGACCCAAAATCAAGAGCTGATTTTTTTAAAAGCCAAATTCTTGTTTCATTTGGACAGAAGGAATAATGTGTCTTTCATGTTTTCTTTGTATTTCTCTTCAATAGTTGCTTGACCCAACATCTTTCTGTCTGCTCTATACAATGAAAATACAAACTAAATGAGAATAGAAAAAAATAATTAAAGCATTAAATTGTACAAATTACAAATCTGTTCCAAAATATACTTACATTAAATAAAATACGCATTTCAGTAAGAGATCTACAGTGAATGACTACGCATTCTGGGAAGCTTCACGACATCTAGGCAGGGCCAACATCCGTGTGAGGGGATAAGAGAACTGGCATCCAATCACAGTATGTAGCGGGCTTCTTACCGCTCCTCTGCGAGCTACACTGAGCACACCACCAGCCTCACTTGTGCGGGGAAAGGGGAAGAAGCGAGCGCTAGCCTCAGTTCTGAGTTCATTACTTCTCAGGACTCTCATCAATAGCCTATACAGTACAGTTTCCAAAAAGTAAACATGTTAAGGGAAGCAGACAACTCTTTAGAACCCCAAACACATTTTCTTGCTGTATTTATGTGGGACTCTCCATCTACAATGGGCAGCCGTGAAGAGGTTCTTCCTCGGGACAGCATGGTCACAGGATGTGGATGACCCTGTGGGTCTGAGGGGAGCGAGGACTGGGGAGGGGGGCTCCCTCTTGGTTGAGGTTGGAGACAAGCCTACAACACACAGTCCGCAGCCCCACCGTCTCCTCCTCGTATCATCTGGCATAACGCTTAATGTAGTCTTCCACTTTATTCCGGAAGTCCTCCTGTGGAGCGAGAGGGATCAAGGAGAGAAGAAAGAAGGGGGAGCGAGTTAGCGAGGGAAACAACACTTCCAGAACACGGGGGACCCACCCGAGCCGAGCAGCCACCGTGAGCTCTCGAGAGCAACACGAAGGACCTGGCCTCCAACCACCCCCTGCCTCAGCTGCCACGGCTGCAGGACAGTCAGAGGCCCGAGGGGCAGAGCACCCGCTCCCTACCACTCCAGGTGCCCACTGTGTGCGGCACACGGGGCCACTGTGCCGGGAGGGCTGGGGGTGGGGACCCAGACACAGAAGAACTGAGGAGAAGGGAACCTAAGACCCCTCATTTTGCAGATGGAAAGCGTGAGGCCCAGAGGGCTCAAGGTGGCAACGGAGGTCAGGACGGGGCTCTCGACCTCAAGTCAGAGCTGCTGTTCTCCAGAGACCCGTGTCCAGCTCTGTCTTCCTAAAACAACCCCCCAGACCCTGCTGCCTATTTAAAAGGTGCTCACTTTTCATGGTGCAAGTGCAGCCCACCACCTGAGTGACTACCTTGCCCAGAAGCGGTGGGCTTGCTGCAGAGCTCCCCGCCCAGGCATCAAGCAGAGGCCACCTGGGCACCTGGCCTGATTCCTCTGGTGAAAAGAGGTCGTGTGGCCCTTGGTGTCTCCAGGCCAGAATGGGCAGGAAAGTGCTGCAGGTGTGCCCCTCAGGTCTGTTCTAACATTAGGACCTAAGTTCCTTGGCCCTGCAGGACTGGGCAAGGGCCACATGTGCCATGAGGGACTTGGAGCTTGCCCACCTCAGAACAAGTGCATTTAGTGTTCAGGACACTGTGATCTGACAGGTGGAACTCAACCCTCTTACTCCTACAACACAGATGCTAGGTCACTGACAGCCATGGGGTCACACTGCTTTCAGTCCCATCACGTGACAGGTACCACCACGGGCCACACCGTGCAGAGCACAGCAGAGCCCCTGTAGGTGCTGTGCTGGCTGCGCCCTCTCGTGGCCAGTCCTTGCCTGGAGTGGCGCCTAGAAGGGGGCGGCGCATGGAGCTGGCCTCCTTGTCTGCCACACTTAATTCACGTGGTAACCCTTCCAAGGTCAGGGTGGGTTCCTGGTTTTAAGGTGTGAAAATGGTTTGGTGGCTTGCTTGCCATCTCAGGTGAGGGAGCGGAGAGCTGCTGAGCCTGTGCTTGCGGACAGGACTGCATTCTGAGGCCCCGACGAGCCCTGACTTGGCCATTTCCACAGTACCCAGAAGCCAACAGTACCGTCAGCTGCGAAGGAGCCTGTGGCCACAGGATATGAAGATCCCACAGGCACTGCTGCCCTGTCCTGCCCCCAGGTGCTCAGTCTCACCCCCTTTGCTCTGTCCTGGCCCCAGACGAAGCCCAGGGCCCACGGCCCCCAGAAGACCTGTGTGCTCAGGCTCCCTCCTCTGCCTGAGGGCCCAGAGAGCAGAGCCCACATGAAGACCACAGACCCTGGGGCCAGACTGCTTGCCTGGGTTCACATCTTGGGCTCTGCCCCTTCCTGGCAAGTCTCTTCCTTCCATGGTAGCTCTGCCTCCTCAGCAGCAGATCAGGGATGATAAGAGTCCCTCCCTTGTGGAGATGTCAGGAGAATAAATGCACTCTGGGAAGTGGGTGGGGCAGGGCCTGGGAGGGCCACCGGAGGCTGCTGCTGCTCTCACATCACCGCTGTCCTGCACCCCAGCTCTAGTCACGCCGGCCTCCGTACTCCTCCCTCAATACCCTGAGCACATTCCCGCCTCAGGGCCTTTGCACCACTGTAATACTCTCCAGAATACTCTTGCCTGCTATCCATTTGGTTCACATCAGATCTCTACTCACATCTTGTCAGAAAGGCCTTATCAGAGCACCCGACATAAAACAGCAAGACCCATCACTGGCCCCCGCCCCCCCAGTAATGTTTGCTAATCTGCGCTCTGCCTCCGCCCACTAGCATGGCCGCTCCATGGGGACAGGGACTGTCTGTTCATCACTCTATCCTGAGCATTAGCACCTCACCTGGCACTTAAGTGGCCCCAGTCAAACTTGGGATGAACAATGAGCACGAAATAAAGTAAGGAGAAAGTTCAGTAACTGTCATCATGACTCAGCATGAGGACTGGGGTGGGGCTGGGGCACTTCTTAGAATTCATGTGGAGGCATCACTTATCTGGAGGATTTTAGGTCCATCTTATTGGGGCTAACAGTTTATAAATGCAAGTCTTCCCCTTATTTCATACAAAGAGCAGGAAGCAAACTTTGAAGAAAAATAAAAGGATAGACAATTTATAACAGGTCTTTCTCCACCTGGCCCTGTAAGAGTGTACCCATCATCGATTTCTTTCCCTGACCCGGCTTACAAGACACAGTGCTCAGCGGGAAGTCCATGTCAGGGACAGTGACGGGTAGAGTTGCAACGTGAATGGAGCCGCCTGGAAAGGGTGGGGCAGGGGGCGGGGGGGCAGGAGCACACCCACAGGGGCTTGTCATCGCAGTGGACAAACCAAGGTTCTGTGGGGTGGTGCAGGGGGCTGACTGCTGTGGGTGGGCGGGAGATGCTGTGAGAGCAGCCGAGGGCGCAGCTGCTGAAGACCTCTGCTACTACCAGCCTCCTGTGCCTGACCAGAAGCACCCACTGACCCTGCAATCCCACCGCACAGCTCACTGGTCCCTGCTGTGCCTCTCCCGCATGGTTTTGTGAGCCGGGGAACATGCCGGGTGATGCGGCTCTCCCGGTGCCCACTCTATGGTTGCAGTAAACATCACACACAACACATTTAAAACGCCCCCCACCCTGGCACACAGCAGGTTTCACATAAACACAAGCACCTGCTCTTCAGCAGGATATTCAGAACCAGGTCGATGGCATTTAGAACTTTACAGATTCAAGTGAGGTGTTGGGTAACAGCCTTGGGTGGCTGATTTCTGGGGTGGTGAGGATTCACGGGAACAGGGTTGAGAAAATGAAACTTGAGGCTCTATGACTAAACCAGGTTAGCTCTGCAGGGCTGTCTGCTGAGGCCTAACTGGCTAACTAGCCTGGCTCCAAGTGAAGCTGCACCACCTCGAACAGCCTTGTTCTGCTCCCAGACTCCCAGACTGCTGCTCCACCTCCTAACACCTTGTTCATGCACCTTTAAGGCTGTAGGTAAAAGGGATATTTATTGCATTATCATTTGTAGTTGGAAAAAAAAAAACCCATGGGGAAAACCTGAGTGCCGACCACTCAGAGAATGGTTGAAAAGGTATGGTAGTGCCACTAAAAAGTTAAAAACAAACACCAAAACAAAAACAAAAACCTGAGAATTAACAATAAACAACAGGATCCCATTATTTTGGACAGAAACCCAACGGGCATGTGAGTGCACAGGCACACTGGAAGGACCTGGGGGTGTGAATGCTGTATCCCCATACTGTTGTTAAGGCAAAGTAACAGTGGCCTGTTTTAAATCCCTCGGATTGATTTCTACTAAGAAACTGCATCTAATAGAAACATTTCTGTCTGACCTTGGGTCAAATACTTGACTGAGACTACTCACCTTTATCACAACACGTTACTTACCAACTGCTTTCAATTCCAGGTGTGGACCCGCCATTCTCAGCCTCGCACTTATCTGAGCAAGAGCTTGTAATCACCTTTTTACCAAACCCGTCCACCTCGAACGCAACCATTAGCTTACCTTGTCCCTCAAATGATGTTCTGCAGCTTCAATATTCAGCGGATCGTCAAAATTCAAAAGATCCTTAAAAAGAGAGAAACTCAAAGTAAACAATGGAAAGAATGTGTTTTTCTGCTGTCACAAGTCTTCATTTTATGAGCCAGATGACAGAACTCTAATCAGCAAATGGGAGAAGCTAGAGAGTAGAGATTCTATTACGGATCACAGTTCCTGGGATAGAAGCGCACAGTCTGTGTGGGTGTTTTCTCAATGTTGGTGAACAGCTGACTGAAAGATCATGATGTTTACATACAACTGTCCAAAGTTCAGTGAAAATGGAGGTTCGTGATCACGTTAAGTTCTAATGCTATTTTTGATAAAGAACCACTCTCATTATGAGCATTTCCAAATAAAAATCCCATTCTTTTTTCCTTAGAAATTCATTTCTTCTTTTAATTTGTGATGAACATCTTTGCCTCTCTAAGTCTCTGGTTTCCGTGCTGACCTTCACCAGATCTTCTCTTTACATTTTGTTATTCCCCTTCACAGCACTGCACTCATACCCAGTAGGGATGGCGTTTGGAGCCTGAGCGGACAGTGCCAGGAGGACCCTGTCTCCCAGGCCTTTCTACCTTAGAAAACCCGGGGATGGGCGGTGGGGGGTGCCTGGCTGGCTCAGTCCTTGGAGCCTGCAACTCTTGATCTCGGGGTTGTGAGTTTGAGCCCCATGTTGGGTGTAGAGATTACTTAAAAAAAAAAAAAAATCTTAAAAAGAAAACCCTGGAATGGCTGCTCCCCTCTCCCCACAAGAAACACCATGGAATTCAAACTGGAAGCCATGCCGTTATCTTTATACTGCCTATGAGAAGTCATTGCTTTCCAGAGTCACTGATGGTCACTGTAAAGACAACTGTACTTCTCCTCAGGAGAAATGTTAAATTTGGGGACTGTATTTCTGATTTGGAAATAAATATGGGGTATGACTGATATGTTACAAACAGAGAAACGAAAATTCTTAAGTCTCTATGATCACTTGTAAAGTTGAACAATTAGACTTCAAGTCCTAGAAACAGGCAAAAATATGAAGCACATAGATGAGATACCCAGTGCATATAAAGACCACCAGACACACAAAGTTCTTTATTTTCCTTACCATATATCTGACCTAAAATGAATATATCGGCTGGAATAACCATTAGAGGCTTAATCAGCAATTTTGGTTGGCCCTCTAGAATCTGGAACACTGGTGAGACGGGGACTACACCAGATGAAAGGCTAAAATCAATGAAAAAGAAGCATGAACTGCTGGGCAGATTTTAATCACGCTGCAGCCTTCACAGCTCCTTTAAAAGTAAAACCGTGCACATCCATGAAAAAGCCAAACCACAATCACAACAAAACGATGGCACTACCTTCTCTGGGGGGTGAAGGGAAGGCCTGAAGCCAGAAGTGCTGGGCTTGCTGCTTGTGCTACAGGGGTCACCTGGGACAACAGATGAGAAGGCAGAGGGAGGCAGGGCCGTGGGGGTCTAATTTTGAGGCTCTGCTGCTTTTTATTTTGCTGCCAATAAGAGCAAGCGCACTGTGACCTCGGACAGCAGCCTGGCCCCGGGTGCCGGTGCCGTGTCAGCACACCTGCTGTGGGCCAGGAAGCTGCCCCTCCAACGACCTGCCGTCCTGTGGGCTGGCCAGGGTGGGCTCCTTTTCATGGAGGGCCAAGTTTCATCAAAAGTAGCACAGGTCCCCACCCCACCCCACAGACAGATCCCTGAAGCTTATTTCTTTTAAAGCTCTTTTATGATCAAAAAGCAGAAACTCAAAAGACTAATATTGTATTAAAAAAAATCCAAATAGCAGCTTTTAGCTTCACCCCATGTCTCCCCCTGCCCTCCAGCTCCTGCCTGTGATATGCTGTTTTCTGCGGACAGCAAACTTCGGCAGCTCGTCAGTGAGGAGACAATGGTTCTAAGGTTCTGGGTTTGTGAAAAGCCTAGAGGTCAGGTGAGCACACACTCGTTCAACCAAACCAGGACACCTGGGAGGGCAGACGGCTGCTAGCGAGGGCAGACACGGAGCGGGGCCAGGCCAGGCGCCCCCAGAGGAAGAGCCACCCACGTGAAGGAGGCTGCAGCCAACGAACAGCCTCCGCCCCAGCCCTCCCGTCCCTGACGGCCTCCCCATGTGTGCCACCCCAAACCCCCCCCCACCCAGTTCCCGTCTCACTGTTCCTCTGCCTCATATAAATCCGACAGAAAGGAGGAGTTCAGCGTGTACAGGGTGCTGTTTTTAATCCCTCTAGGTTACCCTTAATGTGATGTTTAAAACCAGCAGTCAGAGGACTCAAGAAAAACTTGGGATTCTGGTCAATATACTTACAGTAAACAAAGAGTTTAATCCCCAAACAACATCCTGGAATGAGAAAGAAAGAAGAAAACAAGTTTCAGGCTCCTGTGCATTTAGTGTTTCAAACCCATGACCAAGAAATACGTACTGTGCCAGGTCAGAATTTATCTTTAGCCTGCTGTTTTCCCTAAGACAGAAACTTAAAACCACTTCTCTCCAATATGAGAACAGGCTCTGGGAAATTGGGAGATGAGCAGTCACAGATAGTAAATTCCGCATGAAGGACAACATAAAGTGCCCGTGAGACCCAGCCCAAGGAGCCCCCGGGCTGTGTCTGCTCAGGGCCGCCCCACCTTCCACCACTCCTCCTGGTCATCTTCCCATGCGGTTCGGGACTTCTGAAGAGTCATCTTTACGACAACATCTGTTGTCCCTGCATCCGTGCCCTCTTGGGGACTGCAGATAAGCTAATGACCCACACCCCACAGGCCTCTTAACAATTTTGCTCTAATTACTTTAAAAAAAAAAAGTGGAAGACTGATAAACACTTCCTATCTAACATTCAAAGATCAGAAATTCTCATTAAAGTAAAATGGAAAACCAGTGTGCTCTCTCTGGACTGACTTGTCATCTGTGACTCAACCACCAATTCCCCGTCAGCACTCCTCGTCATCAGCTCAAGTCTTGTCTTTCTTAGGCTGATACTCTCCTAGCTGGCAATTTTAATCGCCGCCTCTGCTCTGTCCCAGCCATCCACCCGTGTCCTTCTGGGGTGAGCTGAACCTGGGGCTGGAGCTGGCAGGATACACATGTTCTTTGTCTGGTGGAGAGGTCGGACAGACAGGCATGTCAGCAGAACTCCCACAGAAGTGTTCCCACAGAGGACCCAGCAGGGAGGAGAGGCTCCCCAGAGGAAGAAGGGCCTGCCAGGTAGAAGGATGACAGGAGGGAGCACCTTCCAGGTAGAGGGACCCCTGTGCTGAAGCTAAGTCCGAAGTGGGCAGGACATGTCCAGGGTGTGGCAAGAAGACAGGCCGGGCTCGCCATGGCAGTAGAGACCACACCTCGGGAGGATCCAGTCAGGCCTGTAGGTCTGCAGTGTCCTCTGACTCCGGGGTAGGGCCCCAACACCTTCCCTGTGTTCTTCTCCCAAAGTGCCCACTTGGAGATACCCAACGACAGGGCCTACACACCAGAGTTTGCAGCAGTCGCCCATGAGGTGTGGTCATGTACAGCACTAGACCTGGCCCAGAACCAGTGCAGTCACCGATGGGCCGCTGTGACCCATGCATACCGCTCCGGGCCTCAGCGTGCTCCTCTAAGAGCAGGGAGTGGGAGTGAGGACGGTCTCTAAGAGGTGAACCAGGAAGCTGGCATGTAAGGGATGAGGTCAGTTTATCTGCAGAAGCTCTTTTCAAAGGCAGGACCCACAGCGTTAAACTGTGAAGGACGGCAGGGAAGAGAAAACCCGGCACTGTGCAGGCGGGCCCAGGCCTGTTCAGTTCCGCTCAGGCTTCCCCTTGTGGCCCAAAGGACAGCATCCGATGCAGCATCTCCAGTACCAGCCATGCTGGTACCACACACGTTCCGTGTGTTTCGTGCAGAGTTCGACTTACAAATGGCTTTAGTTAGGATGACTGTTGTAATCCATGCAGGACCAAGCCAAAGTGAACACATGTGCAAAACTGTTGCTCTTGAGACAGAGACAGAGATGGAGAGGGGGACAGAGAGGAAGATGGCACTGCGTGATGTGCCAGGTAGTCTGCGAGCGTCACAGACTCGCTGCTTCGACACCTTCCAGGCTGACCTGGCACGAATGTGAGCGAAGAGGAGGGCACTGTCACCAGGGAACACGGGCCAGGTCTGGATGAGCACGCCTTTGTGCCAAGTCCTGGGCTGAGGAGAAGCGCAGGCTGGGAACCCAGCCACCCTCTGAGCCCAGGACTGGGAGGGCACTTTCTGGGCAGCGTGGACCCAGCATGAGAAGGGCAAAGGCTCTGATGACTGCATGGGTTGCTTCGTTACCCGTGAGAAACGATGGCAGGAGTCAGGCAGCTGGTCACCACAAAGTGGACACTAGCCAGGGCTCCTGGCTGCTTCTGACGAAAAGCTCAGGCAACAGAAGGAAACCGTAGGTGTCCCACGGATACCGCAGCAGAAATGCCCTGAGTTGAAGCCACAGCTGGCGGCCTCATACAGCGCCCGTAATGTGCGCCCCCAGACCCAACTAGAGCCTACACCGCAGAAGCAACTGGAGCCACCTGTTTAGTCCCGGCGGCTCCCCTCTCCATCGCCCTCCCCTGGGTGGGGTCCTCCCTCAGGGCATACCTGTCTGGGCTGCCACCCTTCGGTTGTCCAGGCTAGCTCGGGGTAACTCGGAGCAGACGGAGGCCACATCTGCCCTCTCCCTCCGCCCCTCTCCCCACCCTGGCAGCTCTTGTCTCCTCGGAGAGTGAGGCACCACACAAGACTGGGGGACAGAGGAAGGGAAGAGGAGAAACTACATGACCTGAAGCACAAATGTAAAGCGCCGAGGGGAGTGAAGATAACTTGAACCTCCACTGCCCCGAGATGAACTGGGGGCAGAGGAACCGACCGGGGCAAGTGCTTGGCCGAGCAGCCCCTGGTGGGCAGGTGGGGGCAGGTGGGGGCAGGGTGTGCCCGGCCACGTGGGTGGACAGGACAGCAAGGAGACTGGTTCCCAGAGGGAAAGGCCTCCAGGCCGGGGCTGTGCTCAAGCGCACTGCACTCTACCTTTAATGTCCTTGTGGGAGCCCAGCCGGTGCCGTCAATCGAATGTTCTCTCAGTAAACTGAAACAGACAGAAAGGCACAGCGGTCAGCAAGGGCAGCCTCCAGTCACAGGAGCTGCAGGTGTGCTGAGCCGCTGCCGCCAAGCCCTCTGGGCCCACGTCTCCTCTTCAGGACATCTGCTTTCCCCGGGCCCCACCTCTCCCCTGGTGCCTCGCAGGCCCGTCTCCCTGCAGGAGGCCATCTCTGCCCCCAAGTCTCATCTGTTGTGCCATGTTTATTGCTTGTACACCCAGGTCTTTAATCCTGCATGCACAGGAAGTTTTAAGCAGGAAGAAAGTGTGGTTAAAATAACATACAAAGAGCACTTGTCAACTTGATATTCAGAAAATGACAACTGATGCTTAGAGCTTCCTATGTGTTTCAGCATGATCCTAACCTCACTTAATGCCTCGACAACCCACGAAGGAGGTGCTGCCATCTCTCTGTCTAATGCAGGAAAGAAAACAAGGCACAGAGCAGCAAGGGCATGGGCCTGGGGGACAGTCCTTCAAACCTGGGCAGTTTGCGCAGAGATGCAGGTGAACACGGATGACAGCTCCTAGCACACATTCTAATACCTTGTTTTTGTTTTGTATAAAAAAGTTCAAAAGGGAAAAATGAAGAATAAAGGCAGATTAACACAAAATTCTGGATGGTCCTCACCAGTGGGTGGAAGGGCCATGCTCAGAGAAGGTGTGCATGCACTTTGGAGGTACTGTGAGGTCCTATTTCCTAAGCTGGACCCGAGGGTCACTTCCATCCCTGTTCCACCAGCTGCACATGCACATTACATACCCTTCACAGAAATGATTATTCCACACTTGGAAAAACTACAATTTATTGCCAAGTTTCCTTCTGGGGAAAAATCAGTGTGGCATTGCTGAGCTGTACCCTGCTGCTGCTTTGACGTGTACCTAACAGTTCCTAAGCTCACATGGCAGCATCAGGCTCTCTGCACCTTAACTGTTATTGTGAAGAGAAGTTCTGGATCAGGGCATGTTCAAATTCCTGTAAGTCAATTACGATCAGGAGAAAATATAAATATCCTATAATCTTTTTTTTTTAAATATCCTATAATCTTAATTGCCAATGAAGATCAGTTAGATAAGTAAAACCTTAAATTGACCACTACCACTTACTTTGAGCCTTAAAAAGAAAACAAGAAAGAAGAAACCGACATCTCCACCCTGCAGAGGCCCAGGCCTTGTTGACAGGAAAGCTCTGCAACTTTGAAGTAACCGTTCGGGAACACTGTGCCAGGTCCTGGAGGTCTGTATGACCCAGTGAGAGGTCTCCTCACTGAGGCGGGGACAGGAATCCGTTCGGATTGTCTTGTCCTTTTCTCTGACAGACCTCATCACAATCCTCAGCCATCGACCTGTTCACTCGTTCAATGCCTGTCTCCCCAGCAGCCGGCAAGCCCCACAAAGCCAAGAATACCAACTGCTCCCACTGCGTCTGGGCTCGACCACCATTAGCTGATGGGGGGGGCAGCTTCACTGGCTGAGCAGGTAGTATCCTCTGACCCCTGTCAACAGCACAGCAAGAGCAGGAGGGCTCTGAACCTGGAGGCCAGCTGTGCCCACCCAGGGCAATGGCAGATGAGGGGGGGTGGTGGTGCCCATCATCAGGCGGCTGTGCCCAGGTCTGCAGGCCACAGGTCTGGGCAGAGTGACACTATGGAGGGAACACACTGTCACCGTGCAAGTTCTAGCCCAGCCTCAACAGGTGGCAGGCCCTCAGAGGGTCCTAGGCAAGGGATCAGAGAGGGTGCCTCAGGGGCTACACTGGAATCATGGGCCCCAGAAGAAAAAGTCTCAAGTGCAACCACCAGGGTCCTGGCCTGGAGCCCTCTAATCCCACAGACATGGCCCCTCTCACCTCTAACCCTGAGCCAAAAGCAGGCGAGGGCCCCTGGTAGGAGCAGAGCAAGCCTCACAAAGAGAAGTGAGTGCCCTGTGTACTAGACAAGGCCCCACAGAGCACCAGGCACCGGTCAGAGCTGCTGAGTGAGGAATCCAGGTAGATGCTACCTGGCAGTCACTGCACACCAGGAGTGGCTGGCCCAGGCTCGTCTTTCTCTTTATTCAGGAGGTGCCATGAGTCAGTGGTACACTAAGCCCCTGCTGGACACTGTCTGGTTTTTTCCAAAACAATGAGGAGGTCTTTGCACTTTAATCTGGCACATTATTTCCCACAAATAAACCCCTACAAGTGCAGCCGACAAATCCAAGGGTAAATACAAGTTAAATGTAGACCTTGTAGCTGAAGGACCAACATAGGTGTATCTCCCGTGATGTGAGAGCGCCTGTTCCTTCCCTTTCTCTCTCTCCCTTCTCTCTCTCTTACCCTCCCACCCCTCGCTGGGTATTTGCTTTTGCACCAACGTGAGGAGTGGTGAGCGGCATCTCATTGTTTCCATGAGCCTCTCTCTGGCTACTGCCGAGACCAAACATCCCTCAGGTGCTTACCACCCACCTGTAACTCTCCTAGGAGTCACTACTTGTAGCAGGTGCTCAGTTTTCCTAGTGGGTGTGTCTGTCTTTTTCATCCTAATTGGCAAAAACCTTTTTTTTAAAAAGATTTTATTTGTTTGACAGAGACACTGCGAGAGAGGGAACACAAGCAGGGGGAGTGGGAGAGGGAGAAGCAGGCCTCCCGCTGAGCAGGGAGCCCGATGCGGGGCTCGATCCCAGGACCCTGGGATCATGACCTGAGCCGAAGGCAGACGCTTAACGACTGAGCCACCCAGGCACCCCTGGCAAAAACCTTTTACACATGAAGGATATAACCCTGCCGATCTTTTCTCTCTCACTTTTATGTTTTGTATTTTTAATTTTAATGTGGCTAAATCTATCAATGATTTTCCTTTAAGGTTTCTGGCTTTTGTTGCTGGCTGCCACCCGCTGAGTTCTCCTCACACTTTGCTAATGATCTGATTTCTCAGAAGACAGCAAAAGTGATAAGAGAAATTCCTGCCCTGGCATTAGTTCTGGTGGAGGACAGGGTATGACAGGGAGGTGGTGTGCGGTGGACTCCCAGGAGAGCAAGCACCAGCAGTGGCCTGAGGGGAGAAGGCTGGAGCGGACGCCATCTACAGCCTGAAGCTGGAGGAGTCCGATTTTGTAAGTGTGATACTTAAAGGACGGATGGGGAAAAGGTGGCCTCTTGTAAATGCATCTGTAACTGTCTGCAGAAAAGGAGGCGGGTAGGAGACAACAGGGGACACTGCACACAAGCTGCACTGAGAGTTGGATACCAACTGTGCTTTTAAGAAGGAAGACAGGGCGCCTAGGGGGGCGCAGTCGGTTAAGCATCCAACTCTTGATTTCAGATCAGGTCATGATCTCGGTCCTGGGATCGAGCCCAACGTGGGGCTCGGTGCTCACTGGGTAGCTCGCTTGTTGCTCTCCCTCTGCTCCTCTCCCAGCTTGTGTACTCTCTCAATAAATATATAAACGCAGAAGAGAAAGAGGAGGAGGAGGGGGCGAGGGAGGACAAAGCAAGAGGGGTCCAGCTATGCCAGCACGTCGGGCATCACAGGCAGGGGCTGGTGTTGCCAGGGCGGGGACGGGACACGATACGACACTGACTTAATCACAGGAAGAAAGCAGAACAAGGTGCTAATGCTAACGCCTACCCTCTGTGCTGTGGCTGAAGGTTACATAACCCGGCAAAGTCCCCCGCTGCTGGTGGACGCGCAGGGTTCCAGCCCAGGCAGTCTGGCCCCAGAGCCCTGCAACCGCACTGTCGCCTTAGTAGAGAAAGTGACGAAACGCAGGAAGATAAAGCCCAAGTACTAAATTTACTTAAAAACAACAAACCACACACCTTCTCCAGTTCCCTACATTAGTGACCAGCAGCCTTGAGAAGCGGGGGGTAGCAGATCCCCGATCAACTGCCACTGGAAGGGGTGGACGACACACAGGCCACAAATGACATGAAGCTCTGGGAAAACTGTCCTGCTCTACAACACACCAAGACTTTTGGTAAAAAGAGGACATCTTAAATACAAATGCCCAGGTCTTAAACTTGCCATCTACACGCCCCCACCCCCGATTTTATAAATCCTACTTTTCCTTCTTAGCTAAAATCAGCCACATGGAAGGATTGCAGCCTCTCATTACAACAGGAGTGGAAAAGGGTGAGGAGGCCTGGAGGGAGCACCAGCAGGGGTCTTGGCCACCGGAGTGCCCAGGACTTGGGTCTGGAGGTGGAGGCAGGCTGGGGGTGGGGTGGGGTGGGGATGGGAGACCTTCCAGTCACTGGGGTGCAGCCCACAGCTCTGAGGGTGGTTTCCCAAACCTCCCTAAACGTGGCCCAGCCTCAAAATTGCCTCTCAGTGGAGATTATGTGTTAGAAAGCCCAATGCTCACACACAGTGCTCACAAACACAAAAGCCAGGAAAGAAGAGAAACCCACCTTAGACATATTTCGCCTGTCTCTGTGATGTTGGGGTGCCAGATCCTCGTCAGGCATTTCACTTTGGGAGGCTGCAACACAGAGAGAAAGAGACTCTCCAAATCACGCCTACTGCCACAGACCCATCTAGCCCCTCGTTCCACTGCTTCCTTGGCACTCGGTCGGACCGGCCCCAACCAGTGTTCAATTTTGGACTCCTGTCACCTGTTCAGGGGTGTCTTCACACCGCATCCACAAGTGCTAGTCTGCCCGGACCCCCAACATGACCCTTCTACAAGTCCCAGGGCCGGAGGGTGAGTGGGGCTGGTGGCGGGGCCTCGGCCCCCTCTGACCCTCCCTGCCATGGCTGTGGAGCCCACGGTGCGCTGCAGGCCCCATTCAAACCGGGAGCCCGCAGACGCTATGCTGTGTGCTACGCTGCTGAGCTGTGGCTGAGGGATATTGCTCCTCGCAGTGGTAGCTGGGTCCCTGTGTGCGTGTTTCTGAAGATGCGACTGCCATGTACATGGTCCTACATCCAAGTCATAGTCTGCTTTATGCTTACAGGAGGGAGAGAGAATGAAAACGAACATGTGGCTTGAGTAAGGCACACCGACATCATTTATGACGAGGCATGTTTGGATGAAGCTGTTCTTTTAAAATGAGCAATCCATACTCATTTAAGACAAAAAGACAATGACAACCAAAGGCAAGATCTCTGTCTTTCCTTTTGTTATATATGATAATTCCACCCAGAAATTATCTAACACCCGATACACATCTTGTGAGCCTCTTTTCTAGGCCCCACACAGAGATGCATGTGCGTGCACATTCATTTTTGTTTACGGAAGCGGGGACGTGTGCTATCTTTTCATATCCCTTTGTCACCACTTCAAATGGCTTTGGGCTTTCTCGCCCTCCGTGGTACAATTCTAGCATTTCACAAGCCAGTTCCTATTACTGGACATTTAGGTTGCCTCCTACCTCTACCACGAACTGGGCTAAATCAGTGTGCTCATCTCTGCTCACATCTGTAGGAAAGGTCTGCCCAGGAGGAAGCCCAGGTAGAGGAACTGCTGGTCAGAGCACACGAGTGTCTTCTGGCCGAGTCTCACAGACACATCATCTTGTAGACATTCACATGTCAGCCCTTTGTTACGGGGGGGGGGGGGCACGTTTTCCACGTTTATCATTTAGTATTAATTTGTATTTATGATGCTATTCTTTTGTAAAGTCTTTGTAACCAAATTTTTATCTTTGTTACCAACCACCCCAATACTCTACTGTACTTTTTCTAGTACTTGAATCCTTCCATCATTTTATTTGTACAAAACAAACTTTTCCAGCACTCTTTTAAGTTTTCCTACTGATTTTAAAACACCATGACATCAAGAAACTCCCCCAGATAATTAATCCAAGTATGCAAATATAGGTGTCCAAGGTTACAGAATTTAGGTTCAGAGTGAGTTTCAATCAATTTAATATGCTCTAATTTGGTTTCCTGCAAATAAATGGGAATGCATTTGACAGCAAGTATGCTAGTCATCATGAATTTCCAGCAAGGCCTTCAGACTGAGGGAAGGCCGGCATTGCAGGGTTGTATGAATCTAAGTAACAATACAGTTTCCATACTGGGTAGACTGAATCACCAACCTGGCATTGGAGGGAACCTGCAGGCTCTATCTCCCTCCCTTCTAGAGAGTCCCTGACAGACACACACCTGTCACCCCGCCTAGTGTCGTTCACTAGATCTCCAAGTATCCGACTGTATTTGCCCCTCTCCTCTTTGTCCATTCCCACCTTCCATAGTTAGATGTTGGCAAAGACACCTCCCCTTGTCAGTGGTCCTCTTAACTGCGGTCCCCAGACAAGAGAACAAACTGGAACTATGGACCCAGATTCTGACACACACTTTCCAAACAGAACTTGTGGACCTGACCCTACCCCTAAAGCAAGACAGACAAGAAACACCCAGTCCCACCTCCTACTTGGCATTGCCACCTGCCCCATCACAGGCCAGGAGTTTAAACCAATGGGGAAAAAGGGGTTCTTCAGTGTACAACTGGATAACCATCTGGAAAAACATAGACCCCCACTTAAGAGTTGTACTCCAGATGCATTAAACACAAATGATACAGAACTATAAGAGCACTGAAGAAAATGCAGATGAGTTACCTTGGGATCTGAAGGCCTGTTTTAAGCATTTCAAAACAAGAAAAACTCGTGAAAGAAAAGTAGATTTTAGTACAGTGGTGAAGCAAAACAAAACAAACCCCTCCCCCCTGCAAAACCCCCTGAAGTTTTACAGAATAAAAACAATAAAAAACAAGGGAAAAACAGAAAAATCTTTAGAGTACAACTAAGAAAACTAGGGAAAATGTTTCATATAAATTCTAGCTGAGAATTCTTATAAGAAAAACAAATATCCCAATGGAAAAAAGGGCTCAGGACCTAATAACAGCTCACAAAGAACATAAAAAGCTAATAAATAGGAAAAAAATATTCAGCATTCTACTTATTTAGGAAATGAAAACTCAAATGACAATTAGATACCATTTATTTCCTCCCAAAATGGCAAAAAGAAAATCAAAAGATTCCATTTTCGTGAAGAAAAGGGGCCTTTTCAGACAGTACTGGTGAGGAAGCCACTGGCATAACCTCTCTGGGAACTAGTTTAATAGTATTGAGGAAGAGTCTTAAAATCAGCATCAGTTACTCCACACTGGTAACCCCACGAGGATTTATGCCAAGGACAGAGGCAGACGCGCGGCAGACACGCAGCAGCCGCTGTCTGGGACACGCGTGACAGCACCGCTTATGCCCGCCGTCAACGACTGACAGCCTATGCACCAAATGCAGGCGGGGTCTGCTGTTGCAGGGATCTAAGTATGGTTTCTACATTTTGAAAAGACGGTTTAAAAAAATCCCAACTATTTTGTGGAGAAAAATAAGTATATGTGATAGAGACCATTTGTGGTTCACAAAGCCTAAAATATTTAGTACTCACAGAAAGTGTGGTTCATACTGTCAAAAACTGGTCAACCAGTGACCAACAATAAAGGACTGATTTAAAACCATGACGCGGCATATAATGAAGTGCTCTTATTAATGATGATGTAACATGTTCTCATGTGAATTGACATGAGAACATTTGTTCATCACATTATAGTGTTAAAAACCCCAGGTTATCAAGCTATGTGTAGCATGATCCCATTTGTATGTACGATTATATGTCGCCCATAACATACATCAGAAAGTGAACAGTGACCATCTCTGGGTGGAGAGGTTAACAGGTGATTAACATTCCATTTCTGCAGAGCCGTATTTCCCCATTTCCTACAAAGCATACACTACACACAAGGCAGAGGGGAGAATGGGGGTTCAGTTCACTTGTCGTATCTCTGCCCCCTCCCCCCTTTCTGGGGCTGGTCATGGCCATATCTCTTGATTTGGTTACGTTATCAAAAATGTGAGGGGAGGGGCGCCTGGGTGGCTCAGTCAACCGAGCGTCCGACTCTTGGTTTCGACCCAGGTCATGATCTCGGGGTCCTGAGATCAAGCCCCACATCGGGCTCCACACTCAGCGTGGAATCTGCTTGTCCCTTCTCTCTCTGCTCCTCCTCCTGCTCTCTCTCATAAACAAATAAAATCTCAAAAAAAAAAAGAAGTGTGGGGGACGTAACAGGTGTTACTTCCAGGAGGAAACTGGAGGCAAAGAATGAAAAGCCAGGTCTCCTTCTCCTGCTTCAGCGCATGGTCTCTGCCAACCGGCGTGCGACTGACGTGCCACGGGGGCATCGCAGGGCTCTGGGACTGTGACAGCACACTGCACCTGCTCCTCCTCTGTGGGCGCCCTGACCACCCGGGGACCCCCAGCGCTATGTCACCACCCTGGCTCTCACTGTTTGTGCTGTCTCCCAGGAGACGGGGGTTCTTAAAAAAGCAGTGTCTGACACAGAACCTCGCAAGGCTTATTTCGTGTCACTGAATAGCTTCAGCCAGTGTCTTGGGGAGACCACAAGGCAGGCCTGAGGCTGTGAGATCAAGTTCAGGGACAAAGGACAAAGAGCCGGGGGAGGCTCTGAACCCTAGCTGCCGGGGCGAGGGGCGAGGGGCGGGGGGCGGGGAGCCAGGCAGGTATTTACTCTAAAATAATGACCTATTTAGGTGACTGGAAGTTTTTCAGAATGACAATCTTAGTAAGTGACTTTAACTGAAGAAGCTGTAAGTGTCAGGGGTTTTTAGAAAGTCCTTACTGAGTACAGAAATCATATAAAGTCACGGCATAAAAGCAAACGAGCCTAAGTCAGCCCCGTGGAGGTCTCTCAGGCTAACCTTCTAAAAGCCGGCTGTCTCCTCATCCAAATAAAACACAGGTGCCTGAAGTTTACTCTCACCGTCTCTGCCCCAAATGCCTGCAACCTATGTATTTTCAGATGCTGGCTTCATTCTCTACATCGTTAAGTCTGTAGGGGCAGAGCACGCCCACCGCCGGACAAATGCGTACGGTGTGCTCTCGCAGAGCCCTGGAAACACAGTGTGAGTAGGACACTCCCAGTCTAGTGGAAAGAGACATTAAGGAGTTATATAAGCAAAGACTAACTACAAAAAAGTAAACACAAATACCTCTGTATCGGTTAGGCACCGCATTACATGGTTTCCCGGGGATGCTGTCACCCCCCAATCCCTGCCCTGAGCTAGCGACAGTCGCTGGCCTGGTAGTTAAGACTGCGGCCTCAGCCTGGACATGGAGGCGGAGAGGACATGCAGGGGCCGCAGGCGCACAGAGCGGAAGAGGCCCTCACGGCAGCAGGGCAGGGTCTGGGCCCACCCCAGAGGGGCTGGCCTCTCAGTGCCCCTGGCTTGAGAACATGGGTTTCATTCCCGATGAAATCAAACAAGCACATCATTCAGAAATCTCCTAAAGTTAGAGACAGAAACTAAACATAAGAATGTAAAACCATCATAAGTCACCAATTAATATAAGAAACATGTCCTCGAGGCTCAGTGGTTTTCTATCCTGTGTATTCTGTGCCCTACCTCTCCGTTTCTTGAAGAGGTCACACACGGGCAAGACAAGATGACCAACATTTTCTCCCACAAAGTGGCCGCTGAGTTTGTGGGAAGGGCACATGTCAGGGAGCTGGGCAGCACTGGACGAGAGCCTGCTTTAGCAATGGAGCCATTTATTCCGGCAAAGCTAACTCTACCTCTCTGGGCCCTACCTTCCTGACGCGTCCCCGGGCGACTACTGGAGAATGAGACGAGCGGAAGGGAGTGGGGGCACCCGGTGCATAAAAGCTCCCAACAAAGATCGGTCCCCTTGGTGTCTTCTCAGGCTCTGCTCTCTTCCGATACGGGGGCCGAGAGGCTCTGCCACTAAATGATACCTAATGTACCCGAAACAGCGGTCCTCAGATTCGGCAGCCCCGCCCCACACCATCCTGCTGCTCAAACACTCACTGCCTCTCCGAGAAGACTGTGTCACATACCTCCCTTTAGTGCTCTTCCGACGAGGAGTCCTTAGAGATGGCAAATGTCCAGACAACTAAAAGGTCCAGAATTTTCAGTGCTGTATGCCTGGCTGTTTCCAGAAAACATCAAACGAGCCCCTGGAATTCTAAACATCTGTACTTCAACCAAACCTCTCCACTGCGTCTCCCCTGAGGGAGTCCAGTGTTCTGTCAAGCCAGACTCAGTGTGTGATTAGGGAAATAGAGGAAGTCAGCAGGGAGCTGGATGGACGGACAGATAAAGCCCTGAGATGCACATTTTCCTGTCTTTGCTTAGAAATTAATTTTTTTCTTCTTGGATTGCCAACTCTTTCCCATCCTCATAAACTACATTCAGAAAGAACTTTTAATGTAGTAGCCTAGTAAAAACCAATTACTTAGATAAAGGTTTGGCTTCAAATAACAAAGTGTGACAGCCACTGAACTGTGCCCTGGTAGTGGGCCAGGCCCGGGGCAGGGGGCCTCAGCGCATTTGTCAGCTGGCAGGACAGTCACTGCATGCAAACCAACGGGGCACACGGGTCCCCAGTACCCACAGGCTCAAGGCAACAAGAGACTTAATTTTACCATCAGATTTTTTTTCCTAGTTGATAGGCCTAGAGAGGACTGGGAAACAGTAGGGGGATGTTTATGGAGATAGACATATATATATATCTCATGTAAAATTGTGGAGCTGTTCAGAACTGTCACTGGTTTCTCACTGCCAAAGTGAAAATGCCCAACAACGCTCAAATGTGAGTTTCTCGCTTGTCCCCACTTCTCCCCAACCCCGACTCCTCCTTCAAGTTGACCTGGTCAATCCACCACACACATGCTGCTCGCTCTCACTTCTGTACCTATTAACAAAGTTCCAGGGATTTCGACGTCACCTAGACCACCGTCCCTGGTTAAGGGTCAACCCAAGTCAGGACAACTCCAATCCTATCTCTCCTGAAAAGCTCAACTGGCTGGACCACTTTCCCAATGCGACCCTCTCCTTCCTTCTCGGAATCCCATACATTAACTTCCTGGCACTGCTCCATATCTCTGTTATCTGCTACTTATGGCTTTTATCACTTTAGGGCAACTTTCTACACTTTTTCTCACTTTCCTAACTGGTAAGTTCCTTAAGAGCAAGGATAGAATATG
The DNA here is from genome assembly GCF_003265705.2 of Callorhinus ursinus. Lineage (NCBI taxonomy): Eukaryota > Metazoa > Chordata > Mammalia > Carnivora > Otariidae > Callorhinus > Callorhinus ursinus. The sequence continues at coordinate 1,553,391 of NW_027397064.1, forward strand.
ACAGTACTTGGTATAATTATTACCTAGGTGGGGTCTTTGAGAGATCAACATTACTTATGGTTTAAAACTATGAGCCATTCCTCTTTTCTAAAATTCTAAAATACGTGTTTTCTACACCTTGGGAATTCTGGTGTTATACCACAAACAAAACCACAGTTTTAAATAAAATGCTTTCTTCCTCAGTGCCAGGATTTAACAAGTAAGACTGGTGTGAACCACACAGGCAGCTCCCAGCGAAGGTGCCAGCCTCGGCTGAGCTGTAGCCCCAGTGTGCACTGCCCGACACAGAGCACTCACAAGTACTTGTTGAAAAATGCATCTCCCCCCTAAGGCTCTGAATACTGCCGACAAGCAACATTAATCACAGAAATATCGGCCGTTTTGTACTCAGCCCCAGGACTGGGGGGGACCCAATACGGGGGGAGGGGGTGGGGGGTGCAGGGCCCTGTGACCACCACCAGGCCAGGCAAAGAGGGAACAATGGCTCAAACGCAGGCTACTCACCACCATGTTGTACGCATCAGGAACTTCAGTTTCAAACTGAAATTTTCCACCCTGGTAGTAACCCTCATCTATCGAAAACACAAAACAAAACAAAAAAATCCTTTAAATTAAAAAAAAAAGGAAACAAAAAGCAAACACTAATGTCAGAATATGACAAATACAGAGAATTAAGAGTTAAACAATAGGACTGCAGGGTTCCTTGTTACTTCACCAAATCCTGCCCTGCTCTAATGACGAACCCCAATCAGTTCCCTGCTGGCCTGTCACCCCACTAACCATGCACCCTCAGGGGAGGCGTAGGCACCCTTCTGGGGGACTGGTTCCTCTTCCTCAGTCTCCCAGGACCTGCCCAAGGAACCCTATTTTCACCTCGTCCCCCCCCCCACTTCACATCCCAGCACCCACGGGACCCCTTCAAGCACATCTCATGATAGGCAACCATCCTGTTTGAGCTGTAGGGCCATCTGTTTGCTGCCCGTGGCCCTGTGAGAATGTCAGTTCCGAGGGGTGCTCCAGGATTGGGGGGTGGGGGGGCAACCAGTGGAGCATACAGATGGAATCCTTGCCTCAGAGACAGTGCACAGGCAACGCTTTCGGGCTGGCTGGCTGAGTGCTGGCTGCAGCCTTCTGAACAGAGCGGGCCCTCTGGCAGGGGGCTGGTGGGCATGCAGGAGGACGTCTGGAGTCAGGGCGGCACTGGGTCAGACCCCACAGCGCAGTCCCAACTCCTGTGATGGCCTCAGCCACCTCTCAGCCTCTTCTAGGGTCGACCAGGCCGGGGTGAGCGGGGCCTGCAGGTGCATGGTAGAGGCTACCTGGGCTGCTGCCAGCAGAGGGCGCTCCACCATGAAGGTGCTTGAACCTGAAACACTTCCCTCCAATACTCTTTGAGTTTCACAACTTGACAAAATTACCACCACCTTTAAAATGAAAGTTCAACTTCCCCCCAAATAGTTATCATTGTGAACAAATCAGCAGTAGTACATCTTATTGCTTCCCTCAGCTGTTTATGTAAAAAGAACATTTAATAGGAAGTTGTCAGTTTCCAATAAATCATCACTAAAAAAGTTGAGATTGTGTCAACACTTATGGTGTCCAGCAGTTAAAACTAACATTACCTGGACCCCAAAGTTTTCATTCTTTGCCAGCGCGACAGAAGAGAAATACTATTTGTTTCATTTTACACTGAAGAAAAGTAGTGAGGCTGAAATTTACTTCATATTGAATCATTTAATGACTGATGTTCCATAAATATCCTTGTATTACTGAGGTACCCATGTTTTAATTACAGTATAAAAAAGCTCTTAAGAAGATTAACCTTTGCCTTTTATATTTGTTACAATGTTTCTTAGTCTGCTGTTTGTCTTTTGGTTTTGTGGTTCAACTAGTTTTCACTTTTGAGAAGCCAGTCTTTCTGTGGTTTCTGTCTTTGGTATTACCCTGAAAAATATCTTTCCCAACCAAGATTATAGAAACACCTGATTTCTCTGTTTTCTCTTAGTGATCCTGTGGTTTCGTATGTCCCATCGGCTCATCTGCTCATCTGGAATAAGGTGGTGTGTTTTCTCCGTGCTTGCCTGACCCAGTATCACATCCAATAAATCACACAGTATTTATTACCCTACCCTTCCCCACTATCTGATGCGTCTATTTCTAGTGCTTACAAGTGCACTTGGATTCGTGACTGACACTATCGAGTCTTTGGAAAAGACCTTGGGGAAAAATTTTACCTCCAGATACAAGAACTTTCCAAACAAGTGGCATCTCAGGTATAAAATAATCAGAGCACATCCTTGCTCACCAGAGGCTCCGTGTTGCACAGCGGTCACCGCGGCCGAGTGGCCCAGCGCTGGGCTCTGTAGACCATGCGGCACCACCAGAACACCAGCTTCGGGTGCAGAGCTCCACCTGCTCTCTTCTCTTCTTGCTCCCCAAGGCTGTGCTCCAGCCCCTCCATCCTGTCACACCGCTGTGGTTTTTCTCTAGCTGGCTTTCCATGCCACGATTATACAGAGTTTCAACTCTGCTATCTACCAGTTTCAAAGAAACTATTCTTTGGTCTAATGGGGTTTTGGTTTTACCATATTCCTCTGTCCTAGTCAAACTCTCAATTACTAATTATTAGAATTATATCATCTCTGAATCCACTGAAAAGAGAGAGCAAGGAGACGGTTGTAATTTTTGTTCTATTTCATGAAATACGTCTTTCAGGAAAGATGATCAGCTCCTGAGCCAGTACTTCGTTTTTCCTCTTCTAAGGTATGTAGCCTTTAGACCCGATCCACCTTGGTTATGAATTTGCCTAGAAATGCCACAGTCCCACTTACAAAGCAGCTGAGGAGCAGACTGGACTGAGAGGAAACTCAACAGCATCTCGTTTCCTGTGATTTTCTCAACAAAAGGCCCCAGGGAAGAGTTCGTGCTGATCCACCTTCCAGGTCTGGCTCCCGAGCTGGCATTTCGCAGGGCGGAGACAAAGGACAGCCTATGCGACTCTGGAGCCAGTGGGCAGTGGGGTCATTTAGAGCGTCCATAACCCAGTGGGCACCACATCCAAGTCTGGGACAGGCCCACCACGTCACTACCCGTGACTGCTGTGGCTGAAAACATCCTGCTTCTCAGATAACTGGGCATTCAAGTACAACAGTGAAGCGCAGTAGGAAAGTTCCTGGCATCCAGCTCTCACTGGGCCAGCCTGTTCCCGTCACCCAGGGTTCCAAAGACAGGAACCATCTTCCCCTCGTCTTGTATCCTGGAGCCCACTCCCTCCTGCCTTCCAGGAATCATACACTACTATCTCTCAGCCAGGTTAGGGGTCCTTCTGGGAGAAAACTGTCCAAGGGGTAGGTGGGTACCAACAGCCTCAAGAGAATCCACTTCTAGGTGGTCAGTGTCCAAGTGCATTCTCTCCTAAAATGAAGCTGCCTGACAGTCTCAAGAGGTCAGAAGTTCTGCAGGCCTACCCTCCTCTTCCCTTGTCACAGCTGCTCCCACCGGGAGCAGAAGGCTGACATCTCAGCTCTCCTCTTACCACGATGCGCTGCCCCAAGGCACAAACGTCCCAGAGGACAGAGGTCCCAGGAAAGCCCTCTGAATGGAGGCACATGGCAGCATTGTGCTTTCCCTACCCCACACCCAGTTCTGTTAAGGGCCAAGTAGGGTGTTATAAATAAATAAATAAGATATCCCAGTTCATACTAGAATGTCTTAAATTCAGACACATCGTAGAGTCTGATGGCAGGGATGATTAAAATTTCATTTAGCAACTTTAATCCCTACACTACTGTAAAATAACACATTATCCCCATGAGAAGCAAGCTAACAGGGAGCCAATAAGCCACAGGCATGGCACCTTCCAGCCAGGTGACTGGCTCCAATGCCTCACCTAACTGCTAGGAATTAAACTCAGAAGAGAGGTGGCTGATGGTACATCTTAGAGATAAGTAAGACTTCTCCTGAGAGTGAATCTGACTGTTGACTGGGCTGATAATTAGAGCTGGTTCTGCCTATTTATGCACTGCGTAGATAGTTCTGATAAACTGAATGAGCTAAATCTACAGCTTCAAGCTTTTAAGGAAATATAAAGCATACATTTTTATGCTGATAAAGGTATGGCAAAATCAGTATCACAAAATTCTCAACTCTTATTGAGAATTTCAGAACAAACAACAGATGTTTCTAAGTGAAGACAGGTATGACTAATGGTCAGTCGACAGATCTTGGGAAAGTGGTTTTGGTGACTGTCTCAGAAACCGTGATGCTAAGGGACGCAGACGACTGTGTTTGGAAAGTCTTCTCCAAGTCAGGTGGGTTCCAATTCTCTGCTCTCAACAAAATGGAAGAAGGACCCTAATCTAGTAATCAGCAAAAAGATCAACAAAATATCGTATATGATATTTTTGGCCTCTAACTTTGAAGTCCAAGGGTGGAATGTCATAGCTATAACAAAATACCTTCCCTTCCAGGCCTGTCTGAACAAGCAGTCCTCAGTGTCTACATCTACAGAAACAAGAAGAAAGAAAAATGATACTGAACCCTTCTTTCTGGCATAAAGTCATTCACAAATACATTAACTAATCAGAGAAAAATGCTAATAGTAATAACTCCATCATTCTCAGATGCATTTCAGATGAAATGCTATGTTGTGTTTAATAACCATCAAAGCTTGCAACATACTGTTTAAAGTCATTATTCATTCAACAAATATTTGACGAGTGCTTATGTGCTAAGCCCTGTTTTAGGCACTGGTGACACATCAGCAAGAGACCTTTCCTGCCCTGACAAAGCTTACATTCTTGTGGAAGAGGGACAAAATAAATAAGGAAATCATATAACAGAAGGTGAAAGAGCTAAGGGAGTAGGAGCTGTGATTTTAAATAGGGTGGTTGTAGAGAGCAAAGGCCTGAAAAAAGGCCACTGGGGTGAAGAACACTCCAGACAGGGGAGCTGGGTGAGGCCCATGAGAGAGCCTGGTATGTTCAGGGAAGACTCCAGAGGCTGGAGGTGAGGCAGGGGAGGGAGGAGCTGAGGCTGAAGAGGCCACCGTGAGAGCGCTTGCATTTACGCAGAGTGAGGCAGGGAGCCATGAGAGGGGTCTAAGCAGAGGAGGGACAGGCTGGAGGCCCTGTGGAGGCTATCTCTTACAGTAACCCTGGTGAGATGTTAAGCTGTTAGGACCAGGGTGGAAGCAGTGAAGTGGGAATACTCTGATGGGAGCACCACCAGCGTTTGCTGGCAGATTAGGCGAGGGGTGGGGAAGAAGGAGCCACAGAAAAGCTGAGTTCTCTGACCCTGCAATGCAAAGGGCAGGGCTGCCACCGGGAAGAGAAGAAGGCTGTGAGGGGCACCACTGCACAAAGTTCCATGTCAGACGGCGAATCTGAGGTTTCACGTCAACATTCAAGCGGAGGTGTCAATCAGCAGCCAACAGACCATTCTGGAGTGTGGGGGAGGCTGGGGCTGGATGAGGGCAGTTTGGGAGCTGTTCAGTAGACGGAAGCACTCAGATTTCATGAGCCGACTACGGAGGTCCAAGGATAGGACAGAGTCTGAAGGACACCCCCCCCCCAGGGGGTCGGGAGAGGGGCCAGGAGGGGCAGCTGGCACCCATGGAGGGAGACCAGGAGCCAGGAGTTGGTACAAACAAATGACTAACAACCATTTAAAAGAAAATGCTTAAGGCCTAAGAGTCTTATAAATTTTTTTATATATACATATACATGTGTATATATATTTACAGAATGGCATGACAGGGTGACAAAATACTCAGCAGAAAGATGTTTACATTGGGATAAAATTCTGTAGGACAAGTGGAGTAAAATGAGGAGTGCAAGGAGATAAGGCAGCAATGAACATTTCCCAACCACTGCAGTAGAGCTGTTTCTGCAAAAATGCACGACAGTGGGCGTACCCATGCTGTTTAGATGCCACTGGAAACATTCTAAAGAGCAATATAATACTTTTATCCTTAAATGTCAATATTTACAGCACACTGGAAATTATACTGTATGCACATTTCAAACCTAAAAGTCAGGGAAAACACTGTCCCTGACAAGATGAGCCTATAAACTGGGGCTGGCAAACTTGTTCTATAAAGAGGCAGACAGTAAGCACTTCAGGCTTCGGGCCACAGGTCTCTGTCATATATGCTCTTTTGTTTGTTTTTTCATAGCCCTTTAAAAATGTAAAAGTCATCCTCAGCTGGAGGGACACATGAAAACTGGCCCAGGGCAGGATTTGGCTCACCTCTGGGATGGGGTCTAGTGTGCCCACCCCAACATGAAAATACACAAAGACAAGGGGCGCCTGGGTGGCTCAATAGGTTAAGCGTCTGCCTTCGGCTTAGGTCATGATCTCAGGGTCCTGGGATCGCACCCCACCTCGGGCTCCCTGCTCAGTGGGGAGTTTGCCTCTCCCTCTCCCATTCCCCCTGCTGCTCCCCCCCCCGGCCCCGCTCATGATCATGCGCTCTCTTTCAAATAAATAAAAATAAAACCTTTAAAAAAAAAATACACGAAGACAAACTGGTGCTAACCTGTGTGACACAATGCACATGAAGCTGGCCTGCTGAAGAGGGGAAGCTGGTGTGGGCTGGATTACTCAGGGGAAGCCTAGGGAATATGCTGTTGGGTACAACCTGAAAATCAGGATGACAACCGCCACAACATTATAAGCACACGGACACGTGGAGCGTGGACCACACAGTCACTGACCCAGTCACTCCAGTGCAGTGGACGGGCATGACACAGCCGCTTCAAAGAAGAAACTGGGGCACGTGCAGTAAGTAACTGGCCACAGCCCCACGCCTAGGAGGGGGCACAGCTACTTCCAGTCAGGCTGTCACACTGGGACCTGAGGGTGAGCAGGGCAGGGGAAGACAAAAAGACAGTGTCCATGAGGAAGGTGGAGTGGGAGCAGAATCACAGATAGGACTGCCCTCGATGTGTAGCCCGGAGCCAAACCGGGAAGGTGGGCAGGTACTTGGCGGTGACATGGGGTCAGGAACCAGCTGCAGACAGACACTAAGTCAGCCGTCATGAAAAGATGCTGAGATTTAGAGGAAACCATGGACATAACAAGGAAAGAACAGTAAAGATGAAAAAGAAGCAAACAGGACATCAACAGCTAAAAAAAAACATAATATCTGAAATGAAAACTTCACTGGATGAGGTCCATAGTAAATCAGACCCTGCAGAAATAGGAACTACCCACCACGAAGCACAGAGAGAAAAGTGAACACAGACTTGTGACCCAATGGAGGTACAGGTTATATGTAGAGGTAATATATATGCAAGAGATATTAATACAGGTGGAGTCCCAGGACGGGGTTACAGAAAACATATTTAAAGAAATGTTCAAATTATTGCTAAGTATGATGAAAACCAAACTCTCAGATCCAGAAACCTCAACAAGCCCAGGTGAGGTCAACAGTCACATCAAAACACATCATAGTCAAACTGCTAAAAATGTGATAAAAAGACTATCTTAAAAGCAACCGGAGAGTAAAATGCACATTGCATAAAGTGGAACAAAGAATCAGCAGGCAGCAGAATGAGGCCCCTACGATGCTGAGACTATCACCAGCAGGGCTGCACTACAGACAAATCCAAGGGTGGTCTTCAGGCAGAAGGAAAAGAACAGAGAGAAATTCAGACCTACAACAAGAAATGAAGGTCACTGGTGGTCAGTAATGTTGGTAAACATAGAAAGAAAGCAGACTGTCTAAAGCTGGGTTACAACATATGTAAAGGAGACATGAGAACTATAAAATGAAGGTTGGGGTGGGGAAATGGAAATAACCTTGTTATCTGTCCAAGCTTCCACTTCCAGAACAGGAAAAAGAAGAACAAATTAAACTGAAAACAAGCCGAAGGAAGGTAATAAAGATATGAGCAGAAAAAAAATTCTATTAGGGGAAAATCAGTGCAACCAAAAGCTGGTTCTCTGAAGAGACTAACATCGATAATCCTCTAGCTAACCTGATCAAGAAAAAAGAAAACATTTTCAATAGCAATTAAAGAGGCGATATCAACACAGACTCCACAGAATTTTATAGGGCAAGATATTAAGAACAACCTTCTATTAACAAATCTGAAAATGTAGATGACATGAAAGACATAAATTACCAAAGCTCACTCGAGAATGAATAACCAAAATAGCCCTCTATCTACCAAAGAAATTGTATTCATGCTTCAAATGTCACCACAAAAACAAAACACAACATTCCAGAGCTAGGTGGCCTCCCTGGTAAATTCTACCACTGAGTACAGAATGGATACTGACTCTTCATACACTGTCCCGGAAAGAGAAGGAACACGCGGCCCTTCATTCCAGGAGAGGGCAGCGGAGGGGGAGAAACTAGACCGTTATCCTGCACCATATGGAAAATGAACTAAAAATGGATCACAGACCAAACTGTAAAATCCAAAGCTAAAAAACTACTTTAAAAAAATAGGAAGAGGTCTTTGTAGTTCTTCAATCTCTTAGGGCGTAGAAAACACGGCCCTCTGTATTGGCTTGTATGGTTGCTATAATAATTCACCACAAACTCAGTGGCTTGAACAACACAAATTTACTAACTTCTGTTGGTCAGAAGTCCAAAATGGGTGGCATGGGGCTAAAATCAGGGAGTGGGTAGGGCTGTGTTCCTTTGAGGAGGCCCTGGGGATAATCTGTTTCCTTCACTTTTTAGCTTCAAGAGGCTCTTCCTCCACCTTCAAATTCAGTGACAGCCAATGGAAATGACGACACATGGCAGCACAAGGCGGAATCTCAAAAGCACTGTGCTAAGTGAAAGAAGCCATATACAAATGCTACATATTGTTTCAGCCCATTTATATGGCATTCTGGAAAAGGCACAATGATGGGGACAATGGCTGCTAGAGGCCAGGGGACCTTTCTGAGCTAACAGAAACATCCTGTATCTAGACTGTACTGGTGGGTATACACTGTGTTTGTCAAATGCAGAGAACACCCCAGAACGGTGAACTGTCAATTAGATTCCCACTACACATGATTTTTGAAAAACATTTAAAAAAAAAAAAAGCCTATGATACATAAAAGGCACTAACAGATGGGACAGGAAACCAAGAGTGCTGGCAATTTTTACAGTATGCCAGAAAACTCAGCATTTAAACAGCTTTATACACATTATGTAGGTTTTTACTGGTGACCATAAGAATATACGTTAAGCATGGTAATGAACAGCTTTAAAAACAGTAAGTCAGACATTTAATCTGTCACTGGAGGAAACCTGAGTGTCCCGAGGAAGAATGTGCCTCGGAGTTACATGTGGGGGAGGGGGGGCAGAAACCGGCATAAGAACAGTGTGCATCAGACACACGGGATGGTAAGTCAAGAAGCTTACCTGGAGCTTCTGGAAGGAGCCAAAAAAAGAGCAGTGGATGTTTCCCCAACAAAGGTGAACCAATGCAAAGGCAGAAAATGGACAGTCTTAAAAGCTCACACCATACTCCTATTACATATAAAAAGAGAAGAATTGCCACCTGTATTTCTAGGGTTTAACTGAAAGAAAAGACTTCACCAGGAAAAAGTCTGTTCCTCTTCAAATTTATCCCTTCGTGATGGTTATCTCCATCTTAAAATTAAAAGTCAATCTAGAAAGAACCAGGGAGAGTATGCGTTCTGGGTCTGAAACCTTTATGTGCTAACCATAAACGACCCCAGTGCAGGTCAAGGGAAAGGGCCTGCTTCAGTGCTCTGCTCCATCTCGATAGCTTTTAAAATCTCCATGATTTATAATGTTGTTCCAAATGTTCAAGAGTGGAAAGAAACCCATGTTTCAGGCTTATCAACCACATTTCTTTGTTCAGAAATTGGGATCTTACTGTATTTCACATTTAGAAACTTTCTCTAGGGCGCCTGGGTGGCTCAGTTGGTTAAGCGACTGCCTTCAGCTCAGGTCATGATCCTGGAGTCCCGGGATCGAGTCCCGCATCGGGCTCCCTGCTCGGCAGAGAGTCTGCTTCTCCCTCTGACCCTCCCCCCTCTCATGTTCTCTCTCTCCGTCTCTCATTCTTGCTCTCTCAAATAAATAAAAATCTTAAAAAAAAAAAACAAAGAAACTTTCTCTAAGTCCAAAGCTCTGAAACAAAGCTAAGATGGGACCATTAATCAAACATTAATAGGGGTAACAGATAAATCAATTAAAATTTTATGACTTAATGTACACTACACTTTTACTGTCATGTCCAATTAGGGAGTTTTTATAAATTAAATGTTTAAATTAAGAAAACATGAATAATCTAACACATTTAGAAACAAATTTAGGTGAACACATACACAAATACACAAGATTTACAATACAGCTACAGAATTCCCTAATCAGAATTTTTATATATGTAACATTAATAAAAAAGATGTTATTAACAATTAACCCCCCACAAATCTAATAAAGAACTTATATCCAGTTATATAAACCTTACAATTCAATAATAACAGGACAAGCAACCCAATTTAAATGGGAAAAAATATCTGAACAGACACTTAACAAAGATGATACACGAATATCAAACAAGCACAAGAAAAGATGTTCAACACCACTAGTCACTAAAGAAATGCAAATAAAAGTCAAAATGAGATACATACCCATGAAAATGGCTAAAATTGAAAAGACTGACAGTAACAGTTGTTGGTAAGAATGTGAGGTAAATGGAATTCTCATTCATTGCTAGCAGGACTGCAAAACAGTACATTCTGGAAAACTATATAGCAGTGTCTTATGAGGTTAAACTTGCTCTTACTGCATGACCCAGTAATTCCATTGCCAGGAGAAATAAAAACATAATGGCAAAGACCTGCACACAAAGGTTTTTATAGCAGCTTTATGCACAATGGTTCCAAAGTGGAAACAACACAAAGGTTTATCAACCAGTGAACTGATAAACTAGTAATACACATATAGGACAGAATACAACTCATCAAAAAAAGATAAAAAATACCAATTAATGCAACAACACAGGTGAAACTCAAAAGCATTAAGCTAAAAATGTAACTTACACCTCAACCAATATTGCTTTGAAAAATGTTTTTAAATCAATGATCTAAGTTTCCACCTTAAGAAAGTAGAAAAAGGGGGTGCCTGGTGGCTCAGTAGGTTAAATGACAGACTCCTGATTTCAGCTCAGGTGAATTCTATCAAATATTTAAGGAAGAAATAATACCAATCCTATACAAACTCTCAGTCATGATCTCAGCGTGGTGAGATCAAGCCCCATGTCAGGCTCTGGGCTCAGCACAGAATCAGTTTGAGATTTTTTCCCCCTCTGCCCCTCCCCCCACTCGCACAGGTGTGTGTGCACTCTCTAATAAATAAAATCTTTTTTAAAGAAAAAGATTTTATTTATTTGACAGAGAGAGAGAGAGAGAGAGAGAGAGCACAAGTAGGTAGAGCAGAAGGCAGAGGGAGAGGGAGAAGCAGGCTCCCCGCTGAGCAAGGACCCCCCCAACATGGGACTTGATCCCAGGACCCCGGGATCATGACCTGAACCGAAGGCAGATACTTAACCAAATGAGCCACCCAGGTGCCCCTAATAAATAAAATCTTAAAAAAAAAAAAAGGTAGAAAAAGAAAAGCAAATTAAACCCAAAATATAAGGAAGGAAATAATATGAGCAGAAATCAATGAAATGCACAAACAACTGAGAAAAACAAGTGAGTTCTTTGTAAAGATCAACTGGATAAACTTCAAGCTAACTAACATGATCAAGAAAAAGAGAAGACTCAAATTACCAATATCAGGAATGAACAAGGGGACATCAGTACAGATCCTACACAGAGTAGTGGAATAAGAGAATATTCTGAACAACTTTTATATCAATAAATTCTACAACTTAGGTAAAAAAAGACAAATTCCTTGGAAGAAAAAAATTACCAAAGCTCACCTAAGAAACATAGAAGATGAATAACCCTGTATCTATTTTGAATTCATAAGTAAAAATGTTCCAGAAAGAAAACTCCAGGTCCAAACTATTTAACTGGTGAATTCTATCAAATATTTAAGGAAGAAATAATACCAATCCTATACAAACTCTCAGCAAACAAGAGGGAACACTTCTTCATTTATTCTACCAGGCTAGCATTGCTCTGATTCCAAAACCAGACAAAATCATCACAAGAAGAGAAAAATACAAACCAACATTCCTCATGAATACTGACATAAAATTCTATATCAAAATATTAACAAATTTAATCCAGCAATATAAAGAAAATGGATAACATATCATGACCAAGTGGGGTTTATGGTAGGAACATAAGGTTGGTTTAACATTAAAAAATCACTCAATGTATTTAACCATATTTATAAAATGAAGGAGAAAAATCATATGATCATACCAATTGATGCAGAAAAAGCATTAGAAAGAACTGAACACACATGATAAAAAACTCTCAGCAAATGAGGGAAAAAAGGTAACTCTTCAACCTGATAAAGAACATATTTAAAAAAAACATATAGCTAACATCATATTCATGAATAATGAGCACGTCTCCCCTAAGATTAGGAACAAAGCAAAGACATATGCTCTCACTACCTCTATTCAACACTGTACTAGAGGTCACAGCCAGTGCAATAAGAAAAAGAAATTAAAGGCATACATATGGGTAAGAAAGAAGTAAAAATGTCTTTATTACAAATGCAATGATCATGGGTATAAAAATTCTAAGAATATACTAAGAAGTTACTAGAATTTCGCAAGTGAATTTAGCAACATGACAGGACACGTGACCAATATATTAAACAATCGTACTTTTATACAATTAAGAAATGGAAATTTTAAAAATACCATTTACAACAGCTTAAAAAAACATGAAATACTTGGTGTTGTATTTGCAAGCACAAACACTGCTGAGAGAAAGTAAGGAAAATGTAAATAAGTGGAGACATTCACGTGCTCATGCATGGCAAGACTCAACACTGTGGGGGCGCCCCGGTGGCTCAGCTGGTTAAGTGACTGCCTTCAGCTCAGGTCATGACCCCGGAGTCCCACATCAAATCAGGCATCGGGCTCCCTGCTCAGCAGGCAGTCTGCTTCTCCCTCTGACCCTCCCCTGTCTCGAGCTCTCTCACTCTCTATGTCTCTCAAATAAATGAATAAAATCTTTAAAAAAAAAAAAGACAACACTGTGAAGATGTCATTTCCCACAGAACTGATCTAAAAAGTCAACACCATCTCAATCAAAATCCCAGCACTGGAGAAATGCAAATTAAAACCACAATGAAATACTATACATATCCAAATACTGAGAAGTATGTAGAACAATCAGAATTGCTCATACATTGCTGGTCAGTGTATAGTATAACCCCTATACATTGTGCTCGGTGTATAGCACAACCCCTTTAGAAAGTTCTTAAAAAGCTAAATATACATCTTCCTGTGACTCAGAAATTTCACTCGTAAGTGGAATTAAAGAGAAAATGAATGAATGAAAAATAGGAGTATAAAAAGGATGATATGAAAATGCTAACACAGCAGTTGTTTGTATTCATAACAGCGAAAAGCTGGAAAGAATTCAAATGTCCATGAATAGGAAAATGAGCAATTACAACATTCTCATAAAACAAAAAGAAACAAACCACTGATACAACACATATGAATTTTAAAAACAACTTATATGAAAGAAGTCAGAGACTAGAGTACATATATAAGATTCCATTTATATGAAATTAAAGAACTGACAAAAGTCATTTATGGTAACACATCAGAAAGGAATTTTGGGTGGGTAGCCAGGCGCAAGGAACTGACTGCAGAGACAGAAGAGAATTTTGGAAATGCTGGAAATAGCTTTACTGGGGTTGTGGTTACATAGGTGTACACATTTTTTCAAAACTTATTAAGACACAGTCCAAATTAGTACATTTTATTATTTTATACCTCAGTAAAAGTTATTTAAAAAGTAAAAGCTAAAATTAAAAAAAAACCACAACTGTTATTTAAATCCATGTTCCTCTCTGCCTAAAAGCTCCATGTCACAGTGGGGCAGGCTGAGGGGACCCCTGCAAGTTAGCTGGGCAACAGTTTTCCAAACTGTCCTTCCAATTTCACCGAAGACTCCAGGGAGTATCTCAGCAAGTCTTTAAGTGTTCGCTTTTTCTCGATTCGTTTCACTTACTAGTATTTTTTCTTATTTTGTTGAGTTGACGTGGAGACTTTTGTCCCCTCTTAAATTCAGTTCTTTTCCTCTACCACCAAAATACATTTCCATCTTTTCTCTGAAGTGTACATTTACTCCTAAGCATGAGGGACAGTCTAAAAACAAAACTATGAAAATGTTACCAAGTATTAACAGGAACTATCTTGCCAGGAAACCAGGTGAAAAAGAGCTTTGAGCTTCAACTACCAATACAGTTCTCCCACCCTGACCACCCCAATATCTAGATCGTATTAATCACTTAGTGTGCAGACTACTGGCTGCTGCTAACGAGCCGGTTTCAAACCCATCTGCTTCATACATGGCTAAAACTTTTATCAGTTAGGCATATCTCTTTAATTTCTTCCCGATGCTAAGAGGAGCAGGACTCCAAAAAGTTGTTTTAAGACTATATTAGACAAGTTTTTAGGGTTGGCAGGTTTCTGCCATGTTTCTCTTAATAACAAAGGGCAGGAACCAGAGCAGCTTTCCGACGCACAAACACCACAAAATAAGGGCATATGTACAGCATCTGAAATGCATGCTGAGCACACAGCTCAGTGTGGTAATCGTGTCCATGATGTACACTTATTACAAATATAAGTGCTAAGGTACTAAATAGTTACAGGCACCAAAACACAAGTTATTTTTTAATCTGATGGAACAGTGGAATATCAAAACTCTAGCAACTGTGTTCCACTTTCAAGAACAGTAAAAACATCAAAGATGGTGTCATGTACATAATCTCGGTAATCATAACATCCATGTAATTCCATTTAAAAAATTCAGTTAAAAAAAGAAAAAGCAAAAGGAGAAACTCTTACTCAGAGGCTGGACTTGCACAAACCCACATAAGATGGTAACAAGCCCAGCAAACTCAACAAAGGTCTCCGAGTGTCTGGGATGGACCACAGAGCCCACGCCCAGGCAGGAAGCAGGGCAACAGAATCCCTGCCAGCCACTGAAAATGCCCTAGGAAGGCAGAGGCGAGTAAACGTGTTTACTCCAAACACACAGTCTGAGACCACTTAGTACACACAGAACCAACCTCAATCACCACAATAATTTATGAAAATACTCTGCATTACTCAACAGTAATAGTAAATGATGTTCGGAATGGTGACCCCGAGTCACCAAGAAACATTAAAGCGTGCTCAATACCCCTTGCTAAAAAACAGCACGATGCACCATGTTTTACGAAGATAGCCAAAGAATGGTTATAATTTTCATCATTTCCTAGCTTAAGTCCTAAGCTTTGGTTATCTCTTGATGTCAGGCACGTGGAACGCCCCACCTCTATAGACTGTGTTCTGATATTAACTCCCTCCTGGTGCTTTCTTAGTGTAAACGGTACCAGACTGAGTTTACGGACATGTCTAGAGATGTTTGTAGAACCATCACACAGATTAAATGAGTTTTTAAGTTTTCAAGCACATTTTGAAAATGGGATTTCTCCTGTTATTATAAAACATCTTCCACAGAAAATAATCCATCCTACCTGCAGGGAGACAACTGCCAGGTCTTATCTGTGGGTTCATTATCGCCTACTGAAATTCTGTATTCTCTTTCACTTTCTAATTAGCTAGTGACTCATTACCCTCAGTTTCTCATTCCCTTTCCATCCCCCAAATAAAATAACACTCTCCATCTCCTCCACTACACTCCCTTCCCCACCTACCCCACAGCAGCACCCTCTGCCCAATGTAAACACTGGTGGTCCATGCCAGGCTAGAATCTGCAACGTTCAGAGCTGCACTGGAGCGAGAAAAAAACCCAAGTCCTCCATCTCGCTGCCCACTCTGACCAAGGAGGGACAGGTTACCATCCCGGAGTGCCTGGGGCTTGGAGACTTACCAGTCCTAATGAAGACAGCTAGTAATCTGCTTACCTCCCTGTGCCAGACCCTGGGCTGAAATGCTTCACACACATTATCTATTTAATCATCATAACTGTCCCATGAGATAGGTACTATTTGATCCCCAGTTTCTTGCTGGGTGGGCTGTGCAAAGAGGTTATGAAGCAACTGAACCATGATCACACTGCCACAAAAGGGCAGAGCAGGATCAGACCCAGTTATGATTTCAAAGCTCACCGGACCAACAGCTTCTATGGCCCTTCACTCCAGTTGATAAAGTCTTCATTTCCGAGTATACACCGAATGCCACAGATTCCCTTTATTCTGCTTTTCTTTTCTTTTTTTTTTTTAAAGATTTTATTTATTGAGTAGGGAGAGAGAGAGGAAACACAAGCAGGGGGAGTGGCAGGCAGAAGGAGAAGCAGACTCTTCGTTGAGCAGGGAACCCAATGTGGGACTCGATCCCAGGACCCTGAGATCATGACCTGAGCCGAAGGCAGACGCTTAACCGACTGAGCCACCTAGGCGTTCCTCTTTATTCCGCTGTCTTTGACTACAAAGCACATATCTTGTCTTCATGTGGAATAGTTGTAACTGTCATAACTTTCAAAAGTGAGAGGACAAATCAAGCCAAAGATTCTAGATTTTGGCAGCCTTTAAACTTTGCTATCTGAAAATCACTTTAACACTTAAGTATGTAAGAATATTACCTGGGGTTACAGTTAGCTGAAAGCAGTGAAGCTTGTTTGGATCAGGAAAATGCACCTTACATGTACCTGCAAAAGAAACAGCACATCAGGAAGGTCTGACAGCTAGCAACAGTCCTTACATGGAGGCTAACCTTGAAACACACATGGAGTTGAAGGTGGTACAGGAGTTTGTAGACTCCTTGCTCCTGGTTTGACAATAATTGTGCCGCTGTGCTAAAATTGCAAACCAGTGATTTTGCCATATAGCCTTTTACTTGCTAATTCCAAATTGAGATGGTTTCTTCCAACCTTTAAACAGCCACTAAAAATTGAGATCTTTCCATTAACTTCAAAACTTAAGCTACTTCACTTTGAAAAGAGAAAACCACATCTTGAGGAGATGAACACATGTGGGTAAGGCTAACTAAACATGGCCAAACCAGAAGAACCCAGGCCAAACTTCTGGGCTGTTCACCCACCACCATACTTATTCATACCCACCACAGTAAACTGAAGTTCAAAAGAAGGATGCCCATGAAGTTAACTCATACCCAGAGTATACCATGGCATTAAATAGGAGGGAAAGAAAGTCTTCACAACCCAACTAGTAGCTCAGTTTGCTTTGCTGGTGAAATGATGCTCTGCTCAGATGGCAACACCCTATGCCCACTGTACCACATCAGAAGGGGTCTGGTAAATCAGGACAAGGAGTTCTCACTGGGGGAAGAGCTAATGGCTGGTGGTACAGACGGGAAACTGGCTACATCCTACATCTGCTTCCTTCAAACAAATGATATCAAAAAATGGTAAATACACAAGGAATAAATAGCCACTAAATTGGGAAGGAATATATGCAGAAATTGTCTATTATTTTATAAACTCAGAAAATATGCTAAACTCCTTGGGTCACTTACTGACTTTATTTCTTACAAGTCCCACCACTGAAAAATTTGTCTAGTTTTACCATGGTATGAAATTTCATCAAAAATAGGATGATTCAAATTTAGACTTAGAAATGGTCCTTAGAAATCATCTAGTTCAATGTCCTCAAGCATGAGATAACACAAAGGTCCAGAGAGGTTCAGTGACCAGCCCAGGATCACACAGGTTATCAACAGGTTTTGTTCCCAAATTAAAGACGAGTTCATGGTTCTTCTCCCGATACCATGACTCATTTCATTATTTCAGGAACATGCCAGGTGTGAGGCATAAAAACCACACAGAAGTGTTAAGGGGGTTTTGTTTGTTTGTTAGTTTGTTTTTGGCCAATTCCTCAGAAAATCATTGTAGAGTAAAAGGTAACTTAATCTAGAAGAGCAAGAAGGGGTCTTACAGATTACACTGTCACATTTCTTATTTTAGAAATAATGAAGCTGGGAGCCAGGGAGTTCAAGACTTTTGCCCAAACCACACATGTGAACTGTATATGGGCTTCATTTCTCCTAATCTTGACTTGAAATGAGAAATGCTATCTTTCCAGTGAGATCTATGCAACAGAAACATAGGACAAGGGATTGGGGAACGTCTCACTGATCGGCTGAAGTTGGCAGTATTCCTTTGTTTTCATACTTTGCATTCTCCTTTGTTTCAACAGAAGGACAGACATAGAAATCCATCCCTCTATAACAGATTAGCCCACCAATAATAAAGAAGGTACCAAGGGAGACTAACAAACAATGCAACTACCGAAAAGAACCAAACATTTTAAAGCTCAAAAAAGTCTACTAACTACAACAACTACAACAAAAAGTTAAGAGACAGGTTTTTGCTTTAGTTCAAAGCTTTTCCTGTCTGCAGGGATGGGCTAACATTTTGTATTTCCATCTATCTGAAAGAGGTATTTTTTGCCAACAGAGAAACTTCTATAAACTCACATATACAGAGCTGCAAACTAGTTCTGAATGATTATTAAGCAGCACTGCTACATAGGGAAGTTATTTTGTTTTTCTTAGTTAATACTTTAGAGATACTATTAATACTAGATATGATACTAGAGATCTATTCTTTAAGGTGGCTTCTTGTTTCCTCTTTAGAGTAATGAGTTTTGTACTTTTGGAAAGCATGGCTTACTTGTATAAACTAATTCAGACTTCTCCACTCTGATGGCACAGAGGGTAGGGAGAAAGCAAGAAAAGAGATAGCATGTAGTCTCTTTAACCGGATACTTTAGCCATAAATGCTAGGGAGATGACTTTTTCAAACCTAAGGTGTTTAGTTAAAATCCTGGTTTGAAAACCAATTACACATTGTTTTTACAATTTTTTCTCTCTCTTTTTTTTTTTTAAAGGATTTTATTTATTTGACAGAGAGAGACACAGCGAGAGAGGGAACACAAGCAGGGGGAGTGGGAGAGGGAGAAGCAGGCTCTCTGCAGAGCAGGGAGCCCGATGTGGGACTAGACCCCAGGACCCTGGGATGATGACCTGAGCCGAAGGCAGACACTTAACGACTAAGCCACCCAGGCGCCCAATTTTTTCTTTTTCTTAAGTAGGCTCCCTGTCCAACATGGGGCTTGTACTCATGACCCTGAGCTCAAGAGTGTATGCTCCACAGCTGAGCCAGTGAGGTGCCCCCCAAAGTTTAACTGTTTTCAAACCAAAATTTTAGATAAGGTTAAAGCTATCCTTTATGGGTTAAAAACCAACAATTTCTGTAAGAGTATATTTAAGGACAAACTGAACTGTGTTAAGTGCTAAGTTTTTGTGGCCTTTGATTAAATGTATGCATGTGTGTGTGTGTGTGTGTGTGTGTGTGTGTATACATATATATATATATATATATATATATATATATAAACCCTTTAAGAGTATCCCAAGACACTTCCTTCCAGTTCTGACTAGAAGAGAACTTTGAGATCAAGCAATTCAGGGATTTTTAAGACATTTTTGACTGAGACCCACACTAAGAAACCTATTTTATATCACAACCCACCACACCCACAGATAAGTGCCATACATTAAAAATAATTTTTCAAGAAACTATGTGTACTTACCCTTACAAATGATTTTACAACCACTTAAGGGTCATACCCACCATCATCCTTCTAACTATAGTTGGTGGCAGGAATGGCCCCTCTCTTATCCATGTCAGATGGGCCAGAGAGATCAAGCTCTCTAGAGCATTCACCCAGACCAGGAGACCCACGTATAAAATATTTCACTCACACTGACAAACATCCTCAGCCTCAGAGCTATATTTAACCAAATATGATAAAAAGTTCTAATTCAAAAAAATACTAAAATGATCAAAACTTTCAAGCTTTAATGGTATTATAAAAATTTAGGAAGGATTAATAACAGGAAAAGAAGAACTCTTTGACATAGCATACAAATTAACTGCCCAGGTAAGCGAGCTTGTTCACGAGTGAGGACTGCGCAGTCGGTCTGTGTGTCTGAGCAGGAAGGACCAAGGTCAGGGTACCTGGTGACATAAGGGGTGTGGTCACCCCAGCTCATGTAGAGAGACACATTACCGGCAAGCACTTTCTGGACCAAAAAGGTGGTACTGTCACTCATGGAAACAGGACCGTCTGTCACTGATTTATAGATCTTTTTACTCAAAGAGGACATGGGACAGAGGACATGGGACAGAACACTGTGGAAGAGATACGAAACCCAGCCAAGTCACCTCTGCCACCGTAAGGAGAGAGGAGGCACCTCCGTGCTACAGTCACAAAGATGGTAAATATCTCACTGTTACCCAAGCCTCAACAAAATTCTGCTACCTGTTTGCACAAAATTAAAACTTTTACTCCCAACACACACGAAAAACAGGCTTTTGGCTATGCAAGGTTATTAAAACATTAAAAAAAAAAGCTTCTCCGTGCAATTACTTTGCGACATTTACTGCCTGGGTGGGTGCTATATACTCACATGGTAAATTAGCTTCAAGCTCCGCAACTTCTGTGGAAACAAAAAGACTGTTGTTAGTATCAGTCAAGTCTCCACATAAAACCACCCGCGCTAAACTGGCAACTTCTCCCAAAACACTGAGGAACAAAAGGGACTGAAGTAACTAAAACCTACACTTGGTCTGACGTTTAGACTTCAAGCCATGGAATTGCTTTCAAAGACACAAAGGGACTTGTGGGATGGCAGCAAGTACAGTCACAGGCCCTTGAAAATGTACTTGGTATAAATGAAGATCACTTAAAATTCACACAGAAATCACCCACAGGTAAACAGTCACTAAAGTGTCTTTTGAAAGTCTTGTTCCCCCACATAGCATAACTACTGCCCTTGGAATCTGATTTATATATACACCTGTGTCTCTTCCAGTTCTTCCAGATCTGTCTTCCTGTGCGGCTCACCTAGTGTGTGCTTGAACTTTTCCAGGGAGAGAAAACTCAGCCTCCTGCCGGGGCCCCAGGCTGTGCTGTTATCCAGCTATCTGTTAACATCTTGCTAACTGCCCAAGGAAGGGGGACTTGGAGGCTTGGCCCTTTGAATCATCACTCACTCAGTGTTTAAGCCTAGCATCCCTCTGCCAGGACAAAGCTGCAAACCCCCCACTACGACCATTCAGAGCTGAGGTCTGGGGGCACCAAAAGTGAGTGGGCAGGCAAGTCAGCGGTGCCTCAGACATAACAGAATGTGCTCTGGGGTTCTGGGAGCACAAAGATTCCCCCCAGCTGTGGAGACTAGAGAAAGGAGGTCTATGGGCCAGGCTTTAAAGAATAAATAGAATGAAGTCCAGCAGACGAGGGAAAAAACGCATTCCTAGAAGCTAGGTTAGCGATGTGCAAAAGCACAGAACGTAGACAAGCACAGAAACCGGAAGGCACACAATGCAGCCAGAGCAATGGATACAAAACAACAGAGCAACAGGAAACAAGGTGGAAAACAGGGCCAGATCTCGGAAGGCCCCGAGTGCATGGCTTAGAATTCTAAACTTAAATCTGCAGCGACAGGGAGCAGAGGGACATTTCTGAACAAAAGTTTCCAAACTTTCCTCAAGAGGACAACTTTTGAAAGGGCAAAGCAGAGGCCAGGTGACCTGTGGGCTGGGCACACTCCGCGAGGCAGCAAGGGCCTAGCAAAGGCAGGGAGGGTTGGGGTGCCTGAGCGCACAGAGGACAAAAGGATCTGCCAACTGTGTGGGGTGAGAGGGTCAGAGACAGCAGAGGGCTGACATGCTGGGGAAGTCCTGGAAGGAGGAAGCTGAAATCTGGGTGCACGGCTAAGGCCGAGGAGTCCCCACAGGGATGCCTCCTGTCAGTCATGAGGCTGACAGAGGAAAAACTAGTGAAAAGAACGAAGCTCGGCAGAGAGCAGAGGACAAAGGCAAGGGGGTCCCTCATGACAAAAGGCGGAAAAACAGGAGACAGGTGGGGAACATAGTGACTCAGGGCACAGACTGATCCAAGGGAAATGAGGCCCCAGTCAAGGCCATCAGATGTGGATCAGACACTGCTGAGGGCACTGGAAACAGCAGGAAGGCAGGGGGCAGGATAGAAACCAGATTACAAAAAACTAAGAAGTAAACGGGTGGTCGAAATATGGAAGCAGCGGATACAATTCCTTCCTGTCAAGTACGGAGCGGTGGGCAGGAGAGGGGAGGACAGCAGAGGCCACCAGGTGGCACAGCCGAACACTGAGCGCACTAGTCGGAAAACGGGCAGGTAGCTCCATTCTGAGGCCAAGGGTTTGAGAGACGCGCAAGCCTTTACTATCAGCTACTTGAGAATCTGGGCACAGATGGGGGCCCACTAACGGTGTTCACCCTGGGGTCCAGGTACTTAGAATGGGCACTCAGAAAAGTGGAGTGGGGCAGAGGAGAGGAGCTAGGGAATGGAAAGGTGCCCGCGTGGGCTACGGTGCTCCACCATCAGCTGGAGCCAGGGAGAGACGAAGAGCAAATCTCTTCAGTGGAGCAGGGCATGCAGAGAGAAGTGACAGTTAATTATCCTCTTGCTGCGACTGGAAAAGGAACAAGTTTTGTGATGAAGTGCAAGCCTGGGAAGTCTGTTTTCTTGGCCGCCTGGAGTTGTGGCACATTTAAAATATAGTCACATAACAAACTGCAATTAAGAATCCTATGAACGTTCACTGTTGTTATTCTTCTAACGACCGCAGTGATCTTTAGTCCCATCTTGACTGGTGCGTTCTCACCCTTCCTTGGAGCAGGGCACTCACTAAAGAAAACAGTGTGCGGCAAATGGGGGCCGAGACCACAGTGCCACTGCTCCGAGGCCACCGACACCGGGTCCTCCGAGGGCCACCCAGGGCCACACTCTGCTCCAGCCACTCATACAGGGCATTTGTTTTATCAAAAAAGCACAAATTTTTCAAGTAAGTCATTCATTAATCACTTTAAAATAAATGTTACCTACATAATTAAACTGTATGTTTTAAAACTATATGCATTTGCATATTTTATTATACTATTATTTAGTTTGATGGTAAGAACTTAGAAGAAACTGTCCTTGGGGGCCCTTGTTTTGAGAGACTGATGTCGGAATTGGCTTTCGGGGAAAGCCTGTCCTGTCTACAGTTTGAGAACTCTGGCAGTCCAGCTTTAAAAAACCCAGGGAAAGAAAAAACATGCCCAGAGGATTTGAGGAGGAGGGGGCCACAAAACAGAAGCAAAATGTTTGAGAAGACCGTCTGGTGCCAAGGGACGGGGAGGAGGGAGGTGAGGACAGCAGGGCACTGACCAGGGTGTGGTGGTGACCGAGCAACAGAACCAGACCCCTGCGCCACAGGGACGGGACGGGGGTAAGAGGCTTGTGTCCCCAGGAAGCCTGACTGTAGGACAGGGAATCTCTGCCCTGGCTGCACATCACTCACCTGGAGAGTTTTTTTGCTGCCTCCCCCCTTTAAAAACAGTTTTGGTGAGGTACAATTTACTATAAAACAGACCCACTTTGAGCATATGATTCAATAATTTTTAGTGAAACCTGGCGTTGTGCATTCATCACCACAATCTAGTACCTACTGAGCTTTTAAAACTTCTAGTTCTATGCAGACCCATTACACCAAAAGTTTTACGTGGGGCCCAGGCCTCTGAATCTTTTACTCTCCCCCGGTATCGGGAACTGCTACAGGGTATCCGGCCAGCTTAACACATTCACACACAGCTACTTACACAGATGGATTCAACAACTTCACACTGTAGTCTAGAATTCAATTCCAAAGATGAGCATTATGCTTGCATTTCCAGGTTCAGTGTTACTCAGTCAAGGGAAGTGGACAAGAGCCAGGAGAGCCCCACCATAGTCAGGCCGCTGCAGGCTCCTGGTCCAAGAGCAGGCAAGAAGTATCATCTTGGGAGCACAAGAATTTCAATAAAGATATTCAGCATTGGGGCGCCTGGGTGGCTCAGTCGGTTAAGCGACTGCCTTCGGCTCAGGTCATGATCCTGGAGTCCCGGGATCGAGTCCCGCATCGGGCTCCCTGCTCGGCAGGGAGTCTGCTTCTCCCTCTGACCCTCTTCCCTCTCGTGCTCTCTATCTCTCATTCTCTCTCTCAAATAAATAAATAAAATCTTTAAAAAAAAAAAAAAAAGATATTCAGCATTTTAGTTCAGTCCAGTGCAGAAAATAAAATAAGCTACATACTCTCATGGAGTAGTCAGAAATGAGTTTCTCTACACTTCAAATGATGACAAATAAGAATTCATTACTGTCAGTAGCTATCGCCTTAGAATCTATGTACAAGAAGTCTATGGCCACAGAAACAAGCAAATTGCTTCATATGTTTGAGAGGCCTCTTTGCAAAGCAGTGGCCCTTCCCTGCCATGACCTCACTGCCTGCAGGACACAACCCTTACCTGTAAAATAGCGAGAAATTCAGAATATTTTTAACCTGCTAAAGTCTCGCCTGTTCCAAGATGCTAACACCTCTACCCCTCACTGGCCCAGCTTTTCTGGGGGGCACCTTGCACAATTCCGAGGCTGCACAACTTCCTTCTGAGAAATTAGACTCTTTTCCTTTCTAACTAAAGAGCAAACCACAGAGCCCACTTGAAGTGTGACTGCATTGAGATATCACATTACAAAACCCACCCGATGACCACAGTGGCCCCTACACGGCACGTCTTCACCCCTTTCTGCCACAGGCTGCTCACAACACAGTGCTCTTGTTGTTTCTCCACTGCCTGCCCCTCAAATCTGCGCACTCTTCATGGTAAGGGCTGTCTAGTCTGACCCAGACCTGCAACCCCAGTACTTGGCCCTGGGCTTGGCACACACAAGGTGCTCAGGAAACACTTAATAATAAGCACCGTCGCCAGCAAGCTGGACGTGCTCCTGGTGTGCATGTCCTGAGATGTGAGAAGCCTTTCCCCTTGTGTAGTTAGAGGCCAATGCATTCCAAAGTTGCTGTGGAAGTGTGTTCCCCCAAAGTGCCTATGTGGAAGCCCTAACCCAGCCCCGTCCCCATTTGACAGTATTAGGAGGTGGGGCCTTTGGGAGATGATTAGAGTTAGATGAGGTCATGAGGGTGGGGCCTTCATGATGGGATTAGTGCCCCTATAAGAAGAGACACCAGGTGCTTGCAAGCCAGGAAGGGGTCCTCACCAGGAACTAAGTCTGCTGACGCCCTGATCCCGGACTCCCCAGCCTTTAGAACCATGAGAAATAAATGCGTGTTGTTGAAAGGGCCAATCATAGACACAGATGGCTCTCCATCGGGCCAGGAAGATGTGCCATCCCACCCAGGGAGAGATGCAGCCGCTTCCCAGAAGACTTGATTGCCTCCTTCCACCTGAACCACTACCTCTTAGATTTTCTCTGACTGGAACTTCCTCTCTTAGCTTCCCGCTTGTCTTTACGCACTGAGCACTCCTTCTGCAGTCTTAGCATCCATGCATAGTGTCCTTATCTGGGAGACACCTGAACTAAGGGCATTAGCCGCTTCACAGACAGCATTGCTAGAGCCGAGCACTGAGGACCCCATGGAGCCTCACATCAGCCCTTCTACTCAGGCTAGGGGCCTTTTAGCAGCACACTGCCCAGTGCCGGCCCAGAGCGCTCACAGACTCCACTCTGAGGGAGCAAGGCTGTAACCCTGAAAACCAGCACAGCTGCTACAGCAGAGACTGGTTATCAATGGGAATGGAACCCAAGGCCTCATGCCACCCCTACTTTCAACATGAGCTGACAAGGTTAACTTGAAACCTCATCTGTCTTCCACAATCCTCCCTGCCCTACTGGGCTACCGGGTACACCTAAGTGGGGCCACCAAGCTTCCTGGGCAGCTTCACTGGTATTTAACCCTTCAACAAAGCATTTTTTAAAGGTTAACCTTGGGGCCAGCTGCCTTAGCTCTATTTTAGCAGGACTCTTCCTCTCCGGGCCACTGCTCCAGCTTTTATTTTTTACTTTTATTATTTTTTAAGATTTTATGTTTAAGTAAGCTCTACACCCAACATGGGGCTCAAACTCATGACGCTGAGATCAGGAGTCATGTGTTCTACCAACTGAGCCAGCCAGGTACCCTTCAAGTTTTTAAACTACAGAATGTAGTGCTGCTAAGTGCTCTGAATATTCTGCCAACATGCAAGCCAAACCCTGAGCCCACCCCCGGAGTCCTGGGCAGGGCCTGCCATGGAGAAAGCAGCTCCGGAGAACAATAAATGGCTCTCTTTCCCCCACTCTTCCAGGAACTGCACTGGAATGGGGCCCTTCCTATCCCATCCCATGACTGAACTGCTCGGGTGGACACAACAGCCCACCCGATGAGGCACCTGCACCCCGGACACTGGGAAGCACAGGCAGGTGGGCGGCCAGGCCTCTTTGCTCCAGGCCTGGAGCATGGAGAGCCACATACCACAGCCCCAGGACGGCAGGAACCATCTGGGGTGAGGGGGCTAGGATGGATAAAGGTACATACAGGCTCATTCCCTCTTACTCCCCTAATTTCAGAACTCACCCTGAACTCACTCAATCCAAGTCTCCACATTTAACAAAGACTAATAGAGGTGAACGGTTCCTGCCAGCACGCCTAGAGCCCTTTGGGGTTTTTAGGGGTCACTAACAGTAGGCGGGCACACAGCAGGGACTAAAATGCCTGTTGAGTGAAAAAACGAAAGAACAAGGAGACACACACAATCCCATTATACAAAAAGTGCCAAGCTTCTGCTAGCTAACCAAGACCCTGCTACGCTTTTTTGGTAGGTGGGGAGCACCGGCAGACTTAGAACTTGATGGACTCAGTGGCCCCACAAAGGTCCACCAGGAATTCAGCACCATCTGCCCGTGACTAAAAACACTGGCAATCGCTCCCCAGTTGGGCTCAGACCTGCACAAGTCTGACACTCTCTCCACAGTGTCCCCAGCTCCTAGGATTCAGGGCAGACAGCAGCCTTCAGTCTTAGCCCAGAAATACTCAATTGTTCTACACCCTCCAGGGACTGCTGCTACAAGCATCGTTCCAGTTCCAGTCTGGAGGATGTCCCTGAGTTACCTGAGGGGTGCAAACGAAAAGCTGGTGTGACCAAGATGCCAGCGCAGTAGAGGCCTCCCCTGGCCAGCTGCTCCAAGGCAGGCTATGGTTTCTCCAAAGAGAGTGGACTCCAGCCTTCCAGAGGCAAGAAAAGGAACAGGAGCTACACAGTTCTGGAACCCCTACTGGCCCTCACCATTAGCACCAACTGTCCCTGCCAACCTCCAATCTCCCCCATCCATCAGCTCAACCTATAGCCATCTGCACCAAGCCAGATCCCATACCTCTGGGTTATGGGATACACAGCCCTCTCACCCCACCCCAGCCCCCACAGGGCTCTCGGCAGATGGCCCTTAGCTGTGTCCTTCCAGGCACTGTGTAGGTTGCACAGAACCCTGTGCCCCAAGACCCTTACCCCTCTCAGGGCAGCCCCTGTGGCAACTGATCCATGCAGAGCAGGAAAACCTGACCATCTCACCTGACTGGGGACTGCTCTGAAGGCTACGCTTGCCTAAGTTGAGGCTGTCTGGGGCCTTCCCCAGAGATCGATTTCTTGCTCTGCCTGCTCCTGAGTCCTTCACCTCCCTCCACAGGTATCAGTCCCAGGGATACTCCTTTATAACTATCCTGATACCAAATTCCCCACTCCTAGGAATCCAGCCTATGGCACTGAATCCCAAGACACATTAACATACTTTTCTACAAACTAATGATCCCCATGAGTAACATTCCCACATGAGCCAAAGCCACAGCCCAGGATGACAGCGCCGACTAGAGCAATCTTGTTGAACTCAGACGTCCAACTTTTTTCAAAGTTCCCAAAGGGGGTTTCCCTTAGAAAGAACTTCGCTGTAATCACCACTCAAGTGCCCACAATGCCACGGACTCCTAGACTCCACACACCACTTCCGCCACCCAAAATCCCCAGAATGAAGACCTCCCCAACATCCAGCCAAGCAAAGGAGTGCTCTAGGTGCAGATGAGGAGATCATGGACCAGCAGAGCATCCTTCCTTATGTGCTGTTTTTCAGAGCCCCCTCTCTCAGGCCAGGCCCACCCTTGCTTTCTACCCACCCCTCCACCACATGCCCAACTGCTCACCACTCAGCCAGCCCAACCTGGTCCAACAGCCCCCCTGAGGCAGGAGGGAGCAGGCCACGTGAGGTATGTGTTACACTGAGCCCTGCTGCCCACAACTACCCCAGAAACCTGATCATCACCAGTGCCCTGGGAGGATGGAAACAGGTGGCCCCATGAGGTGGTTCTGCACCTCTCTCTCTGATGAGTCTCACAAAGTCAAAGGACCTTAGCAGGGCCATCTGTCCTGGGAGCGGGGGCGGAGTCCAGCTTTATGAGCCTCCATGGGCTCCCCGGCGCTGCACCAGGCCCTAGAGCCATTTGAGAGCTGCCAGGTGAATCCTTGAGCAGGGTGGAAGGTGTGCAGGAGCCCGTACACCTCCCTGAAGGTGAAGTTCTTGGCAGTGGACCTGCACTTGTGTTCTGCTCATTCAGCTTTTGCTTGTTAGGTCTGCTCCGCCAGAGCCTGCACCACCCCAGGATGTGGGTCTGGCTGTGCTGCTACAATAAAGTCGTAATCTGGGCATGTTTCTTAACCTCTCTGGAGTCTCAGTCCTTCGGCTGCAGAATGAACAACCCACCTGGCAAGGCTTAGCAACAGTCAAACAAGAACTGCCCTAGAAAGTGTCCAACAGAGGGCCCGGTCCCAATTGCCCTGTGTATGACAGCTATTAACCATGACAAGGATACGGTGAAGAAGATGGAACAGTCTACTCACTGCTTCCAACCCCCTCCTCAGCTAACATCTGGGCATTCCTCACTCTAACTCCCGGGCACTAAAACACCCTCCACATAAGGACTGCGTCAACACATCAAACCCCGTCCCCAGCTTGCTTGGCTCCTGGCTTCTTCTGCACATGGAACCCTTGAGCCAGCATCTGGGAAAGAGACTCAAGTCCTATCAGGACTCAAGTCCCATCCAAGTGAGGAGCTGCAGCCCATGTCTCACCCTCTGACCACCATCACAACTCTGAATTCAATCTGACATAGTGGGTAATGTCAAAAGGTAAGAAATGATTCTTACTCCATCATCCATCAGGCTGGATAAATCAGAGCTAAGGCCAGATTCAGGGGCAGAGAGAATAAGGAAGAGCGCACCGCCCCAAGACTCCCTGAACCTGATGCCTTCCTGGTGCCACTCCTGCCAAGCTCAGCAATGCCTCGTTTCTGAGGACAAACAGTGCATGCACCCACACCAGCTCTCCTGCCATTAGGTCTGGTTCAGGACACACAAATGCCAGCAACCTCATGGTGTCTACCTGATACGACATGAAAACAGGGAGTCCTAACCAACTGTATAGCTCGTTGCTTCCTAGCTCCTATACATTTAAGAAATGTAAACATATGCCATAAAGTAAAAAGGGCTACAAATTCTAAGCTCCTTAAAGCAGGAACTGTTTCTTCTTCACCTTCTGTAGTCCTCATGACCCCAGGAAACTGCCTTTGCACCTGACAGTTGTTAAGTTTGATCAATGAATGAACACAGAAATTCCATACAAATGCATGCATATTCACACAGTATATAAACCCTTCTCCAAAGACTACAGCTCTAGGGCACTCAGTTATTAATTCTGTGAAGGGAACTGATTTTGTATAAAGCTCTCTTCAGGCTGTGACTTGAATAAAGTACAGAAGGATCCTAGAGATTACTGAAATCCACTCCCTCCCTTTACAGACCAGAAACTGGTGCTGCGGTGTTAGAGAGGGACTCTGGAGCCCCTTGTGATGGAGCACAAGAAAGGAAGATGCTCCCCCCTCGCCCCCACAACCAGCCAGATACTGAGAGCACTGAGGCCAGAGTACCATAACCCTCCCACCGGCATTCTGGCAGCCCCTACAGAGCATATTCCAAGTGTGTAAGACATACCACATTTTTTTTTTTTTAAGATTTTATTTATTTATTTCACAGAGAGACAGCGAGAGCAGGAACACAAGCAGGGGGAGTGGGAGAGGGAGAAGCAGGCTTCCCGCCAAGCAGGGAGCCCGACGCGGGGCTCGATCCCAGGACCCCGGGACCACGACCCGAGCCGAAGGCAGACGCTTGCCGCCTGAGCCGCCCAGGCGCCCCCAGACCACACTCTCCGGTCCTTAGTGTTCCCACAGTACTAAGTCCTTGTAAGTGACAGGCAATTATATTTTCAAATAGGTATTTCTACTCAGCAACTGGGTGCTTCATATCCCCAAAGAGCCTCCAGTCAGAGACTTCATTCTATTACAGGAGAGAAACCAGCTTGCATGGATGACATTACCTTTAACAAGCAGCCTGTCTCTCACAGATACCCTCCGAGTGGAGTCGGAGGCCGTGGCTGACATCCGGGACCCTTTGAGACCGTCCTCCCGCTTCAGTTTGCTTGCCAACGTCAGCATTACTGCTACCTTTACCCTGAAAGACCAAAAGCAGGGTTATGGACACGTCTCTAGACAATGACTGGAAATTGAAGACAAGGCCATAAGCGGTTAACCTTTTCCTGTAATTTAGTCACAGAAAAATTCAGCATATAAGGCACATTCGTAAGATTGGATTCCTTTATAATTAATCTGGGAAATCTCTATGCCATCCTAAGTCTAATTTTTTAAAGTACACAAAAATTTAAAAAACAGAGAGCCATGCATTTAACATTCATTGGGCACCAGGTCCCGGGACACAGTGGTGACAAAGATCCCGTGAGCCTGTGGTCTAGGGGAGCCTCCACCAATGGGTTCCATGTTGGCCCACCACTGTCCTCTGGCTAAGTGTGCCCCACTCTGCTGCAGGGACCATGCACTTGTGTGTGTGGCCCCTGTGCCTGGCCCATCGCAGACTGAGGGGAGCATCAGCTCTGGGTAGGAGGAAGCAATGCAATGCTTTCTTTTTCTTCTCCCTTTAACAAAGGTGTGGATGGAAACTTAAGAAGCATCTTTGCATTTATTTATGTTGTCTTATTTACATTTTTAGGCAATATCAACAACAATATTAAGTTATAATTAATGCCCCAAACTAGACTCTCTTCATTGGCCGCTTCCAACCCATCTATGTTTCAGGCACGCCCCTGAAATTCACTGAAAGCTCACTGGGAAAGACAATGAAGACCAAACACAAAAACTGGTCACCGGCCCAATATTTCCATAATTTCCTTTGTTGCTTTCAAATTATTTCCTTTCAATACCACTCTGATTGTTTTCAAAAGAAAACAATCTAAAACTTCCAAATGAAAAACTTGACCCAAACACAAACTTTTAGTTTGAAGCTAATATACTGAAAGCCAAAATAAGAATACGCTTCCCCCACTGGTATTTTTAACCCAGGTTCTTTACATAACTTCTCATACCATCTTCTTCTGTGTATCTCCCCCTCTTCCAAAGACTATCAGATTTTATTTTCTATTATGTATGCCATAAAAAAGAAACATATTGAATATGATCTTCTGTATTGTATACGACCCACACACAAACACACACCTAATCCCTTTTAGAGTCAGTGGTTTAAATGCTTCAAAAGATGGTTCTATTACACATTAGCATTCACAAGGTCCTAAAATTTCAATCTGGGAAGGACTTCCCCCTCCAACCCCCAATTCCCACTCCAGGAACTGGCTTGGTTGAGGCCACTCAGCTGCCAGAAGCAGTCACCACAGAAACATCAGTTTCCCTCCTGGAGATGACGCAAACATTTTGAGTGTGGTGATGGTTTCAGGGGTATATATATCAAAACTGATCTAACTGCATACTTTGAATATGTGCAGTTTCATGTACTTCAATCATGCCTCAATAAAGTTGACACAAATGTGAAAACAAACCAACACTAGTTTCTTCATTGCCACTTGACCATGCCATCTCCCCCGGCGAACCTACATAGTGGCCTGGACCATAACCAACATGTCTTCTCAGCGTTACCCAGGGCAGGGAGATATTGGTTGGGCAACCTCACTAGGGGAGCCTGGGGGTGGGAATAAAGTCAAACACCCATAGGGGCTCCAGCCTGCAGCTACTAGAGACAGAAGCACCTTCTAGAGCCAGGTTCTTTTGCTCAGCCCCCACCTGGAATGATCTTGTCAGGAATCCCTTAAGCAGATCTGGATCACAAGACCGTGTTTGCCGCCCCAGCCAAGTCCACCAATACACACCCAGACTTGAGCACATCAGTCCTGCCACCTGGTTCGGGTTGCCTGAAGATGGACCAAGACATGCAACCTTCACAAAGTCCAACTGGTTTTTATCTTCTAGCTGACCTTGGCAATACAAATATGGCAAAAAATAAAACAAAAGCCCAACCTGAGTAAAGAGTTCCGTAGGCAGTACTCCAGGAAAGTCATAACAAAGAGCCCCATGGAGAAGCAAGTGCCAGGGCACCCAGTTCCCTGAGGACCTGCACCGAAGGAGCCACTTGGAGGGTCCTGGCAAGACTTGTTTACAAAGGCTCACGCCAAGACACTCATCTGTGTCACTGCAGTCTGAGGATTGACTTTTTTTTTTTTTTTTTTTTTTGAGAGTGGGGGTAGTGGTGGAGAGGGAGAGAGACTCCCAAGCCGACTCCCTGCTAAGTGAGGAGCCCAATTCGGGGCTGGACCCCAGACCCTGAGATCAAGACCTGAGCTGAAGCCAAGGATCAGACGTTCAATCAACTGAGCCACCCAGCCACCCCACCGCTTATTCTTTTATAATCCTACTACTCCACACTGAAGTCTTCTCTGTGGGCATAATATGCCTTATACTCAACTCCACTAAGTTGGCTTGCAATCTTCAAGAAGTTTGTGGTCCTTAATAAAAACACGGGGCACTGACTGAAAGGTATAAAAGGCAACGATACTCATGTTTTGTTGTCCATCGAAGAGAACACTAAACTTACTCTCCTAGCATTCCAAGAAATCTAAGTGTATAATGACCACCTATTTGTCCACCATCTGTATTACTACTGCATGACACTGTAGGGATAAACCTAAGGCCTAATTTGGAGATGTTTCCTTAGCTGTTAAATTCTCTATAAAGAGATCTGAACAAAGAGAATTATTCAAACTGTCAAGAGGTCTGCCAAACACCTGCAGCTGCTTCAGGATTCTCTCTTCCTTCTGTACTATGCTTCGCCAACGGAAGACCAGGCTTAGCAAGAAACTGCCCCTTGACTGCAAAGCACACGGTGTTAAGAGAGCGCTTCTGGTGACAGATCGGCTGCATCGAATAGCATGCTCAGTCTCTAAATCCCGCAAGTCCCAGTTGGCCCATTTACGTTCCTCCTCCTCCGGGTGGGACTTGCTCTCTGGCTGTCCAAAGAAGATTCCTCTGTGCTACTTACTGGTCTCATCATCAAGTCCTATTTACTCGGCATTCCTGCCTGTAGTGGCAACATGGGGCCACGTCACCTGTGCAGGGATACCAGGAGCCAGTCAGCTCAGAGTGAGGAACACGCCACATTTGAATCTCCTTCTGCTGTGGAAAAGTCCCGATCTTAAGAGTAAAAGATGGAACTGCAGGTCACTAGGGGACAACCAACTTCTCCGGCCAAAGAGGCCCTTATCAGGACACAAAAACGTCCACACTGTACCATCCTCCTTCAGAATGCCGGGGCCCAGAAACCTCCCCCCCCCGGCAGGGGAGTCACCCTGGTTGGCTGACCGACTTCTGGAGCCCAACCCTTTATTTTCACCCGTAAACATGCCCCCTCCTGCACTACCTAGTCACCTGAAGCGCAGGCAAATCTGGGTGGAGGTCCTCAAGCCACACACCACCCGGCCCGGTGCTGATTTGTCTCTGAACGTCTCTCCCACCCTTCCGTCCCTACCACCACCCACCCTCACCCCCGTATCCAGCCAGAAATCCTTTGCAAGCTGGCCTCCTCCCTGCTCCTCAGCACCACCTTGCCCATTTCTGGAATCGTCTGTTCAAACCGATGATACCCAGGTCTGGAGTGCCCTCCTTCCCGTCACCACCTACTGCTATTCCTTCCTCAGGACGAGAGATTCCTTTCCAGAGTCCAACGTCTCCTCCAGGGAACCTTCTCTGGCCGCTCCAACCCCTCCTACCCCCCACTCCAGGGCTGGACGGAATGCAGACGGGGAGGGCCCAGTTCCCTCATGTGACAAATGAGGAAACTGAGCCCTGGGAGGGCAGGGCCACACCCAAGATTACACACCAGCGGAACCAGGTCTAGAATCCAAGACTTGGTTGTTCCGATCGTTCCGTGACACCCTCCCCCCTTTCCTCCCCTCTCGGTCCGGGTAAAATCCTCCAGACGAGCCGAGGCCGCCCCCAGCCGCGGGGCAGCTGCAGGCGAGCTGGCGCGGCGGGAGTCCCACTCCTCACCCCCGCCGCTGTCCGGGCCTAGCCGGACTCCCGAGGCGGAGCAGTCGGACGGCCCGCGTCCGAGTCCCGCTGCCCCCGGCCCCGGCGGGCTGGTGACCTTGGGCTCCGTTTCCTTCTGGACAATGCGGCCCGCGGCTCCCCCGCGACGGCGGGCGCGAGCCAGGCAGTGTGGGCGCCGGCACAAGCAGGCGCTGCCCGCGGGCTGCCCCTCGAGTCTGGCGGCGGCCGGCGCCCCGTCCCTTTCCCAGTCAGCGGGTGCGGGCCCGCACCGCCGGCGCCCGGCCGAGAGGAGCGCTCGGCCCGAGGCGGCCCCGGCGCCGCCCGCCCTCCGGCCCGCCCGCGGTACCCCCGGCGCCGCCCGGAGGCCCGCGGCCGCCCCTCGCCCGCCGTGGGGCCGCGCGCTGCTCACCTGGGCACCCCGAGACAGGCGAGGCGGGCCCGGCACCCAACACCATGCCCGGCCGGCCCGCGGCGGCGACACACGGCCCCTCACAGCCGCACCGGCTCCGGGCGGCGGGACCGGAAGTGGCGGGGCGGGGACTCGTCCGCTCTCGCCCGCGGCGGCCGCGACGGCAGCGGGCGCTTTAAAAAAAAAATTCAAAGCCCCGACGAACTTTATTTGGAGCCTGACACGCGAACAGCGGCGTGCGCCTGCCGCGGCTGGGCTCCGCGGCTGGCCGCCCGGGCCTCGCTCATTGGCAGAGGGCGCGGCCGGGGGCGGGCATGAATCTCGCCGCCCCTGCTGATTGGCGAGTAGCGGCCGGGGGGCGGGATCGCCCTAGCGGTTCTGGAGCCTGCGCACCCGGGTGCCCGCGGCTCCGAGCCGAGGTCCTACCTCCATTCATTTCGTCGTGTGTGGTACCTGGACCTGCGGTTCAGAGGTGCTGGGCACAGCCTGCGCTGCCGGAGCGGCTGGGCCCAAGCTGACCGCCTCGATGGATGGGGGGCCCGCTCTGTGCCCGGCACAGTGCCCCGCGTCTGTGTACGGGACCAGGCATCAGGGGTGACGGGCGGGGCGGTCAGGCGTGCAGCACCCACCGATCAACCCCAGGTGTGCTTCGGGGCGGCCTGCAGGAGTGCCTGGACCCTTTCCTGATCTTGTCTGAGAGTCTTTTATTCCTCTTTTCTCCTCCTACACATTTGTAAAACACTGACTTTATTTCTAGCTTGTTGAATACAAATTCTCACGTCCGTTTGTGTCCCTGTGATTGCAATAGGCCCTGGGGTGGGGGAGTCAGACAGGACGGCTCCTGGAGGAATGGGCCGTCTAAAAGATGAGGTTCACCACGTGGACCGGGAAGAAAGAGCCAAGGAGTTCGAATTTTATTTCCAGAAGCCCCACTGAATGGTTTTAAACAGTGGAGTGACTAAGTTTTCTTTCCAAAAAAGAAGCTTCTGGCTCTCATTGAGCTCGTGGGAGGGGAGCCAGGCAGGGAGTCAGGAAGACCAGTGAAGAAGCAACCCATGGTATTCCTTCTGTTCTGGAACACTTCCCACCTTCTTCGCCTGGATAACTCTTGTTTTCCTAAACTTAGACACCACTCGCTCAGAGAGGCCCCACGGTATGGGAGGTGCAGGTGTCCCTCAGTGACTTCACTGGAGTTCTGTGCTTGCCCTTCTTGGTGCTGGAGACTTCCTGCCACTGCCTGTTTCCCCAAGTTCAGCTCCTCAATCCCTCCTCTGCCATGTTCCCCAGCCTTCTATCCCTCCTCCCCCATCCTGTCACACAACAGGTGGTCAAAATCCATCTGCTTGATTAAGTATTGCATGTGCTTATTGCTGGAGTCCTGGTGAGAGAAGATAAGACTGTGAAGCAAGGCAGCAGGTGAAGGCACAACTGGAATGACTTGAAGACTTGTCTCACTAAGGGGCCACTCTGTTTAGGATGGGCTGCAGGGCCCAGTGCTCCCAATCTCGCCATTGTGGGTAAATGCAGCCATTTCTAGCTCCACTTCACGAGGCTGCCTTGTGTCTTCACCTCATGTTTATTTCAGGCTTACTAGATTGTAAATTCGTGTAATCCTTACAGCAACCTCATGAAACAGGCATTTTGTTACAATAGTCCTCGCCTTTATCCATGGTTTTGCTTTCCAAGGTTTTAGTTGCCCTCAGTTACTGCAGTCTGGAAGCCGATGATCCTTCTTCAGATGTATTGTCAGATGGTCAGTAGTAGCCTAATGCTATGTCACAATGCCTATGTCATTCCCCTCACTTCATTTCATTGTGAGAAGAGGAAGGGTAAGTACACTACAATAAGATATTTTGAGGGGCGCCTAAGTGGCTCAGTCGGTTAGCGCCTGCCTTCAGCTCAGGGCATGATCTCAGGGTCCTAGGATCGAGCTCAGGGTTGGGCTCCCTACTCAGTGGGGAGTCTGCTTCTCCCTCTGCCCCTCCCCCTGCCCATGCTCTCTCTCTCAAATAAATAAATAAAATCTTTTAAAAAAGATATTTTGAGAGAGACCACATTCACATAACTTTTATTACAGTATTGTTATAATTGTTCAGTGTTGTTATTAGTTGTTAATCTCTTACTGTGCCTAATTTATGAATTAAAATTTATCATACGTATGTATAGGAGAAAACAGTCTATGCAGGGGTGGTAGAATCCATGGTCTCAGGGGGGTCTTGGAATGGATCCCCTGCAGATAAGGGGGGACTACTGTATCCCCATTTCATAAATGCAGAAACTGAGGCACGGAAGTGGTCTGCCTGACATTGCAGAGTCGGGATTTGCCCTCAACCAATGCACCATACCCCTTAGTAGCTGGCGGTCCCAGCAGCCAAGAAAGGAGTCAAGTTGACCTTCATGCTTCCTGAAGAAGCAATTTGTCATCATCCACGGCTTCTTCAGAAATGAAATTTGTACTAGCTGAAGCACAAAAGATTGAGAAGACTGGAGTGCTCACAGAAACCAGGGAGGTCGGGTCTGGGGGTCTGGGGGGCAGCATGAGGGACTTGTCGTGGGCAGGCCTCTTGTTCTTAGTGGTTCGGTCTGAGTCTTGGCCTCTGGAGGCTGGCCATGTCCTCCCAGAGGCCTCCTTGGAGCTGGGGTCTGGCCTCAGACACATCTTTACAGTCCAGTCCATCAAGGGAGCTACCCCCTTCCTCCCAATCTCACATTCTCTGGGAGGGCTGGCTGGGCTTGGATCCCACACTCATATGGGAGTGTGTGCATATGGGAGGGAAGGGGAGAGGTTCAGCTGTGAGCCTCCCAGAGGGGTACAGGTGCCAGGGAAAGAGCAGGCAGACAATTCACCAGGTGTCCTTCCCACCTCCTGCACCCTGACCCCAAGAAGTTCAACCAGGACTTCCAGCCGGAGCATGGAAGGGGAGATGTCCTTTACCTGTTTTCAGCTAGGCCTGCCTCTGGACACACAGGCTGCATGGCGATCCCAGAGGCTGTCCTGGCTCGGCCTGGGGCTCACTGACCTGGACGACATGGTGTTGGCAAGCCAGGGATCTGGGCGCTCTTCAGCCTAGGGCAGCGGGCCAGTTGGTTAACAACGTCTGTTGAAGGGCCTGGGTGCCTGGTGTGAGGCCTGCTTGGGCAGGAAAAGTGACCTCTGCTGGTAAAGCCCTGGAGGGGCAGCCTTTCTTAGCCAGCCCCTCGGTGTTTCCCTCTCGCGCTCACTGTGGAAGAAGCAGGGCTCTCCCGCATCAGTGGCACCCCAGTG
This sequence comes from Callorhinus ursinus, assembly GCF_003265705.2. Classification (NCBI taxonomy): domain Eukaryota; kingdom Metazoa; phylum Chordata; class Mammalia; order Carnivora; family Otariidae; genus Callorhinus; species Callorhinus ursinus. Next base: position 1,591,498 of record NW_027397064.1, read on the forward strand.
GGGCAGACATTCCTGGCTCCGTGTTCCAGTGAGAGGTAAAATCTATAGCCTGGGTGCGTTGATATGAGAGCCAGGCCCATGGGGTCCAGTGCTCTTGCTGTCCTGCCCCGCACTGTCCCGTGGACTCCAAGCTTTCCCAGGGCAAGGCCTGCATGATGTTTCAAAGCCAGCCCCTTGCAGGGATTGGGAGATAGCTCTGGAGGCACTAGATACGGAGTAGACGTGGGTGGAAGGGTCCAGCCCAGCCCTTAGCTGGCACCTGTTCCAACCTGTTCTGTGTTGTTCCAGGTTGTTCCAGGGTGTTCATCCTGCCCTCCCGCCAGGCCTGGCTCTCCCTGGAAGCACAGCCCAGGGCACTGGAGAGCAGGCCTTGACACACACAGGCCCCTTGTTCCTATGTGTTTTCTGAAATCTATTCCAACAAGTCAAGAACCATATGATGAGCATCTACCAAGTGCTGAGAGCCTGAAAAGGACAACGTATAAACTGTACACCCTGGCCTCCAAAAGCATGAACTCCCCAGGGAACTAGTAGTAGGTAAATCCCACAGATGGGAGAGGGATTGTAAAGATGTCCCCCCTTATCTGCAGGGGATCCATCCCAAGACCCACCTGAGACTAATTCCTGAGGTTTGCTTGGTAGCGGGGAGACCCATCTGTCCCACTGGGGTTTAGAGACTGCTGGGGGAGAACAACTATGCTGACCTTGCCTAATCTGGAGAGGGGAGGATGAGGCACAGACGAGAGCAGACAGAGCAGCTAGAAGTGGTTACGGGGACCTGGATGAGTTGTCTTAACCAAGACCCACTGACAGCCTTGTTGGCCCAGTCCGGGCATCCACTGTGGCATGAGGGAGGGGGCAGGCTCCACGCCGCTGGGCCAGATGGGAGTTCTGGTGATGATGATGTTGTTGATGATGACGACGATGATGATGTGAAGGGCTATCCAGACAGCAAACAATTAGATTCTAAGGACTGTGACTTCAATTACATCTCTGGTATAATTAACTTTTGACTGCTCTTATAACTAGCCCCCAGGGAGAACACCAGTTTCCTTTTATTCTTTTGAAAGATCATAAAACAGGCTGTGACAGCTATCCTGGAAAGGGCCTGAAACAGAGCGCTGCTTTAAATATCACAGGACTGAGATTTTCTTCCTTTACCTAAAGCAACACTGGGCACATTTTTTTTTTAAATGTAGATTGATTGGTTGATTGATTTTAAAGATTTTATTCATTTTTTTTTTTTTTTGACAGAGAGAACAGCGAGAGAGGGAACACAAGCAGGGGGAGCGGGAGAGGGAGAAGCAGGCTTCCCGCGGAGCAGGGAGCCCGACGCGGGGCCCGATCCCAGGACCCTGGGACCATGACCTGAGCCGAAGGCAGACGCTCAACGACTGAGCCACCCAGGCGCCCCGTACTGGGCACATTTTAACGAGAGTTGCGCATTGTAACTGGAATGCAGACATTGGTAGCTGACCCCCTGGCTCCCCCCACCCGGCACCTTCCTGCAGGCTGCACTCATGCGATTCTTGTCCCCTCCAGGCTGCCCATCAGATCAGGCCCCAAAGCTGGCAAAGCTCTGAGGGAAGCTGACTTCCTCCAGAGCCTTTTGCTTTTACTTTCTTGCAGAAATGAATTGAAATGGCTGCTATAGCCTTTGTCACACTCTGTCCTGTTTCGCATTTCATATTCTTTTGTATTAGTCACTAACCAAGGTCACTTCATATTTTCAGGTGCGTCTAGGCTGCTGATGCAAAGTGCTACATTTTAAAGCTTAGCTCTGGTAGAGGACACCAGCAGTAGGAATGTGTGCCTGCACGCATGCGTGCGTCTGGCGGGTGTGTGCTCATGTACGGTGAATAATAGCCTTGTCCTATGAGTTTGTTACTTTACACGGTGAAATGGACTCTGCAGATATGATCAAGGTGGGTGCCATCAGCTCAGGGCTCATCTTGGCACATCCGCAGAGAAATTCAGAATACCGAACCCACTCTTGCAGTAAAGTCCTGCTGCCTTTGTTTTATATTTTGTATTGTACCTATAGTTTTCATTACTTTAGGTACCTGACCTTGTCCACTTTGGTGAGGGCTATGGGCAAAATACCACAGAACACTGTTTTTTTCCCTTAAACATGATTGAAAATGTTTACCAGTTAGAGTTTATATAAACACTCCAGTGAACAAGGCAGGAACATGATCAGGAGCGACCTGACCACATTCTGAGCATTTATAACAGTCCAGGATGGTGTCCCTGACTGCATCGCAGGCTGCAACCCCATGGCCACACTGGGGTCACCCAAGGCAGTCCCACCTCTGTGTTGAGCCCTTACCCCTGCAGCCACAGTTCTTTCTGGCTGGAGACCAGAGTGAAGAACCAACATTCTGGCGACTTCTTTCCAAACCATCGTAACTAAAACCCTACTCCAGAACTCTGGTGATAGCAATGCTGCGACACCTACTTGTGAAGAGGAGGAGCCGCCGTTCAGAGTGGACCTGGGCTGCTGCTTGCTCCGTTGGCATCAGGGGACCCAGCACAGCCCCTTAGGAGGGCTATAAAAGACCTACAAGCCTTACCTATGTTTTTTTAAAGATTTTATTTATTTATTTGAGAGAGACAGAGAAAGATCACGAGCGGGGGAGGGGCAGAGGGAGAGGGAGAAGCAGACTCCCCACTGAGCAGGGAGCCCGGACGCAGGACTCAATCCCAGGACCCTGGGATCATGACCTGAGCTGAAGGCAGACGCTTAACCCACTGAGCCACCCAAGCACCTCAAGCCTTACCTTCCTTTGACGCAGCAATTCCACTCTAGGGATTGGCTTGAGGCAGTAATCCAAAGGCAGAAAAAGCCCTGGCACAAAAATATTCACTGTGCATGTATGATAGAACTTGGAAGTGACCTCATGCTCATTATTAGGGAACTGGTTAACTGAACATAACCCAGCGATGAAGCTTGATCATTATGCAGATTATGTAGAATGATGAACATACTGATTAAATCAAATGAGGCAAACAATGCTCAAATTGTAGAAATTCAATGCCTGCAATTCTGAAAAAGACAAATAGATGGGCAGAGACAAGTAAATGAACAAAAATGAACATAATTTTTGAGTCAGGTACTTGAGTTTTCCTTTTTTTTTTCTTTTTAAGCTTTCATTTATTTTGTTTGTTGTCTTCATAGCAATACAAAGCTCTTTAAACACGATCGATCTTTCACTTGGAGAACAGGTCTCACCAAGTAAGTGGCTTTGCAGCTGCTACTCACTACAGAAATAAATACAGAGAAGCATAAGTTCTTCCCTAGACAGTGTTTAAAAACAGGTGATTGGGGCTCTTGGGTGGCTCAGTTGGTTAAGCGTCTGCCTTCAGCTCAGCTCATGATCCCAGGGTCCTGGGATCGAGCCCCGTGTCGGGCTCCCTGCTCAGCGGGGGGTCTGCTTCTCCCTCTGACCCTCTCGTGCGCTCTCTGGCTATCTCTCTGTCTCTCCCTCTCTCAAATAAATAAAAATCTTTAAAAATAAATAAATAAATAAATAACATAAAAAACAGGTGACCCATACCATGCTTCCAAAGCCTTTCTGAATTCCCGGAAGACACAGTCACTTTGAACTAAATGGTGACTGATGGAGATAATAGATTAGCTTTAGGCCAAATCCATGTGGTGGTAGAATCCATGTGCTCTCCGTGTGGTACATTCAGGTCCACTCAACGGGATTCTGAATGTACGTTTTCTTTCCTTTTTTTCTTTTTTTCCCCCTCTAAAGCAGGCTCCATGCCCAGCATGGAGCTCAACTCGGGGCTTGAACTCACAGCCCTGAGATCATGACCAGAGCGGAGATCAAGAGTTGGACGCTCAATTGACTGAGCCACCCAGGTGCCCCTGAACGTACATTTTGTACAGGAAAATGCAGTCTGCCTCATGGCAGTCCCCAAACACATGGAAGAGCAGACACTACTCCATCTGAGAGGCTGGGAGTGTGGTAGATTTACCATGAGGAGAGGATGGAGAGGTCACAGACAGCAGGATGAAGACAGATGCAGAGACATCCACCCTCACCGGTTTACCTAGCATTATTTTGGAAGTTCTGGCTAACTCAGTAAGGCAGGCACCAGAAATAGAATGTGATTATTAGAAAAGAGGAGGCAACATGACCATTACATAATGAGACAATGCGATCAGCTTCCGGGAACATCCAAGTGGCAACTGAAAACTAAAAGGGAATTAGGGAGATGAACAGAGTGACCCTGCTAAAAAAAAAATCAACAGGTGTATTTTCTGTACCAACAGCCCCCGATTAGAAGTTATCAAGCAGCCCTTTTTACAGTAACCAGAAAAGAAAGACACATAAAATATTTAAATAACCTTAATGGCAGATAGGCAAGATCTGGATAAAGAAAATGATAAACTTTAGGTTTCTCAAAATATACGTGGCAGAGTTAAAAACGTACATGGCAGACGCGCTAGATGCTCATGCCTGAAGGAACGGGCCGTGGATCCGCTGGTTGGGGGGAGCGAGACCTGAGCCCCAGGAAGGCCCCTGCTAGCCCCTGGGGAACGGCGTCCACAAGGCTGGTCAGTGGGAGACCGTGGAAATATCACCCCATCACTGCTCTGTTGTTTCCGGCAATAGCCCGGATGCCACCCAAGTCTCCCCCCCACAGGGCCCTGGGGAAATAGAGGCAGGGGGCTCCAAGAGTGAGTCTGAGCGGCTGCTCACGGGAATGAGCAGATGCACATCACATGTCGCAAAATGGAAAAATTAGTGGCACAATGGCATGAATAATATAACAGCATTTCTGTAAATATAGTGAGTGTGGCTAGAGATAGGTTTCCAAACTACCAGAAAATATTGACAAGCATATCGTATTACTTTGCTAGGGTTGCCGAAACGAAGTGCCACAAATGGAGTGGCTTAAACAAAAATGTATTGCTTCTCAGCTCCGGAGGCTAGAAGCCCAAGCTGGAGGTGTGGGCAGGGTTCTCTCTGAGGCTGTGGGGGAGCCGGTTCCGAGCCTCTCTCCTTGGCTGGGGTGGGGGGGCGCCCTCTTCCCCCTGTGTGTTCACCTCTGCCTTCAAATTTCCCCTTCCTTATACGGAGTCAGTCATAGTGGATTAAAGCAACCCCCAACGACTTCAATTAAATTTTATATCTGTAAAGCCCCCCATCTCTAATTAAGGTCACATTGTGAGGTTCTAGGGGCTAGGACTGCAACCTATGAATTTGTGAGGGACACAATTCAACCCATAAACATACAGGCCAACTGTTAACAGCTGCTCTGGGCAACAGGATGGGGTGGGGGCGGGAACAGAGCCTGCTTTTTACTTCATGGAACCCTGCACCATTTTGATTTGTGTGGTGGGAGAGAGGAGCGAGGGAATCTAGGACCTCGTTCAAAACACTGCAGTTCAAGTGCAGTCTGGGGAGTCCGAGCTGCATTCAGCCAAGGACCAGGTGGGGAGGCGGCCCTCTTCCTGACCTTCCAGATACAGAAGCCAGGTGGGAGCTGCAGCCCTGCTTGGCTGGGCGCCCCCCACCGCCCCCCGCCCGGGGCCGCCAAGAAGGTAAGGTAGCTGGCAACAGAACAGCCTCCAGTCTCCTATGGGCGTCTCAGAGAGACTTCTGGAAATAATCTGGGATGCTAAGGGTCTGATCCCAGAACTGTTCTGGGAGAAGCCGCCTCCCCCCACCTCCTGCCACTTGGCATCTGTCCACTCACAGGGGCCCCGTCCTGACCTCGGCCACCAAGAGGAAGGACAGCTAAGGGCACGCCAGGTCAACCTCCAGTCCTCAAGGGGCAGCCACCCCCTCCCTGCCTCTGAACCAGAGAAGCGGGCGGGGCTCGGACGCGGCCGGTGGCGGTGAGGCGGGGGCGTCAGAGGAGGAGGAGGGCAGATTGCCCGGCAGAGGTCGGTCCGCGTTTCCTGGCCTCCGCCCCGGAGCTGCGCGGTCTCTGGCGCCACGTGGAGGCGCCGCCAGGGCAGCCCGAGGGGACGCTGCGATGTGCCAGGGGTCCTGGGCGGCCGCGTCTACGCGGGCGGGGAGAGGCGGAAGGTGGGCGCTGGGTGGCGCCCCTTCTCGGCACCGCGCCCCCAGTCCCTCCGATAGGACCCCGCCGGGATGCAGGCGCCGGGCCGCTCGGGAGCCTCCCCCACACCGCAGACGCCGGCCTGCCCTGGGCACACTGGGGAACACGGGGCGCGGGAACGCGGAGAGCGCGGCAACTCGGGGCGCGGGGGGGGGTGACCGCCCGGCCGCCCACCCCGCGGGGCCCCCTTCTCGGGCGCCCCCCGGACGGTGAGCGCTGTGGCCTCGCGGGAGGCCCACGCGGGGAGCGGCCGGTGGGCTGCGGGACTTGGCTCCGGGGCCGGGCCTGCGCCTGTCGCGCTCAGAGCGGGGCCCCACCGGGCACGCGGCCCCGGCCTCCCGCGGTCCCCGCCCGGGCCCGAAGGCAGTGACCTGCGTCCGGGCGTCCCTGGCCTCGGAGGAAGCGGGAGGAGCAGGCTGTAGGGCGGGACCAGCCTGCAGGGGGGCAGGTCGGAGGAGCTGTGGAAGAGCGAGGCGGAGGAAAATCAGCGAGGGGAGGCGCTTTGTACACAGTGGGGACTCTTACCCCTCAGTTTGGGCTTCAGGACCCCTATGCCAGTTCCCCGACCCCCCATTACTCACCACCTCAAATGAGAGATTGCAAAGGAGTTTAGGTTCCAGATGGGCTGTAGTTCTAAATGTGAAAGGTAAAGCCATAAACTTTTGGAAGAACATATAGGAGAATACTTTCATCCGGGAAGGCAAAGATTTCTTAGAACGCACAAAAAAGCACTAAACTATAAAGGGCAAGAAAGATGCAAAAGCAACCTGCAAAGCAGGTACGGACTTTCTCCAAGGCCAGTCCCCAGAAGTGAAATTGCTGGCTGGTGGGGTACGCATGTTTTCAGCTTGGCTAACATTGCCAAATTGGTCTTCTTTGCATGCCCACAACCAGTGTATGACAGTTTGCAGTACCCTGTACCTCCTGGCGCTGATTGCCTTGTGAATTTTGCCTGCCCATTGCCATGTATGAAATGGTCTCTCTCTTTGGTTTTAATTTGCATGTCTCGAACGGTGAATTTGTGCTTCACTTCTCCTGTCTATTGGCCATCCAGAGTTTTCCTTCTGGGAATGCCTGTTCGTACCCTTTGCCCATTTTCAATTGAGTTGTCTTTTTCTTGTTGATTTGTGGAAGTTCTTTATACCTCCTGGAACAAATCCTACATCAAATATGGCAGATATATTATACATGGTGCAAAATCTTCACCTGGCCAGTGGCTTGGTAATGCTTTGTTATGATTTCTTTGCCATACAGAAGTCTTAAATGTGGATGCTGCCCAATCCACCAGTTTCTTCCTTTATGAGCTTTTCCAGTCAGAACTCCTCTTCCCTGAGATTGTACACGAAATACTCCTATTTTTTTTTTCTAGTAGTTTTATAGTTCCTAATATTTGAGTGGTTAATCCTTCAATTCAACTGGCATTTACTTCGGGGTATGGTGATAGGTAGGAATCCAATTGCATTTTTTCCATAAGGAAAACCAGTTGTTCCGGTGGCATTGTATTGAGCTGTCATCTCTCTCCCCACAGAGGTATGACGTCATGGCAGAGGTGTGATGTCATGGCAGCCGTATGTTAAGTTCCCAAGTGTGTTTGGGCCTGTTTCTGGACTCTATTCTGTTCCATTGAGCTATTTCTCTATCCTTCCACCAACACACACTGTTCTCATTATTGTCCCTTGCTAATAGATCTTGAACTCAGGCGGCATAAATCCCCTTCATCCTATTTCCTCCAGAAATACCTTAGCTGTTCTAAGATCTTTACTCTTCCATAGGAATTTTAGAATCAGTTTCTCTACTTCTTTTTGGATTGTTAGCAGAATTCAATTGAATGACACAGCTGATCTTGACTTAATTCAGAAAACAATTAAATTCCCTTTGGAAAGATGTTTTCTAGTCTGGGACAGATCCAGGTTTTTTAGGGGTCTAAGTCTTGATGTATGGATGGGGGGGCTCTCTTTAAGAAAGACTATGCTCAGTTGTATAAAGTTACTATACAAAACATACTCAAAGAATACGAAGGTAGAGATGAAAGTGAATATTTAGAGTGGGACAGGAAATAATAAATACCACAAATATGACAAAACCCAGAAAAATATGATCACACAATAATACTTATATGTAATGTAAAATAAAATTAAATGTGTGACATATCTGTTTTTCATGTTTGTGGTATTTACAGTTTACTTTCTCATTCTAAATAATATTTACTGTGATCCCTAACTCTGTGGCCATAATTGAGTATACTTTTTAAAGAGGCCCTCCCAACTATGTGACAAACCTCTCCAAAAGTTTCCATAGGCATGGTGGCGGGCAGAATAATGCCTCCGCACACACCCCAAGATGCCCACACCCTAATCCCTGCACTCTGTGGCTATGTTACCTCACATGGCAAAAGGGATTTTGCAGATGTGATTAAGAGAAAGATTTTGCAATGGGGAGATTTTCCTGGATTATCCAAGGGGCCCTAACTGTAAATATAAGAGGAAGGCAGGAGGGTTGAAGTGGGAGTGATGATCTGTGAAGATGGAAGCAAGAGGTCAGAGAGAAAGAGAGATTTGAAGATGCTATGAGGCTAGCTTTGAAAATGGTGGGAGGGGCCGTGAGCCAAGAGATACAGGTGGCCTCTGGAAGCTGAAAAGGCAAGGAAACGGGTTTTCCCCTGGAGCCTCCAGAGGGAATACAGCACCGTAGACACCTTGATGTTAGATTCTCACCTCCAGACCTGTAAAAGAATCAGTGTTTGAAGCCACCAGGCTTGGGGTCATTGGCAGCCATAGCAAATGAATACAGCGTTGTGTCCGTATCTACGTCAGAACATTTCTGGGATCACACTCTACATAAGCCCAGCAGCTGGCTTTCCCCTCTTTTTCTTAGCTAGCAATAGATCCTGAAGGTCTTTTACACACACACACACACACACACACACACACACACACACACACACGCAGAACCACGCGCTCGCAGAGGGGTGGTGATGCTTATTAACGTTCTATTAACATTCCTGCCGCTCCCCTCAAGTCCCAGCCCCTGCCGGTAGGGGGCGCCGTATGCCTGGTATGGCTCACGGGCTGTGGGCACAAGCGGCAGGGCTGGCTCTGATTTAGACAGAAGGGAGAGGGGATGAGCAGTCTGGTTCCGTCTCCCAGGCCGAAGACTCACACTCGCGGCACTCCTTCCCCAGCGGGCATCTGCGTTGGGAGCTACGCAGAGCAGAGCAGGACAGGGAGGATGTTAGTTGCTACCCCAACATCCATCCTTCTCTTCCTTCTCAGTAACACAGCCCTGATTTCTAGCTGGGCAAATTGCTTAATCTCCCTTGCCACTAGAGTGGTCTTGTGCCTGAGCTGTGAGTGGAAGGCGGCTCACGTGGGTTTGACTCAGGTGGGAGAGAGCTCCTTTTGTCTTCCTGCGCCACTCGGGTTCTTGGAAGTGATTCAGAGAAGCAGGCGTTTGAGAGTCCAGAAGATTCTCTTTATCCATCAGTTGGCTTAATTGAGGTGGTGGTGGGGAGGACCCTCTCATCAGCATTCCAAATGCTTCCCTTGTACCAGAACCCTCCACCCCTACCCCACCCCCACCCCGCCCCAATGCAAGGTGGGCTTGCATACTGGCTCTGCGCATGCTCATTACTCCATTACATTAGCAGGGGGAGAGGGGCGGGTGGAGTTTCTGGGGGCTCAGGGGTCTGGGCATGTGAACGCAAGGGCACACAATAACGTGTGAACCCCAACACGGCTCCTCTCTGGGCCATGCAGAGAATTCACACGCTGTTCCTGCTGCCCTGTCTTCCGTTCCACCTGCCATCAGTCCGTGCTGCTCTATAGAGTCAAAATTCTTTGGTAGCAGCACACAGAAACCCTCTCAAAGTTGCTCCAAACTCAGCATCTCTTAACTGGGGGCAGGTCAGGCAGCAAGTGTCAGGATTCTAGGAGGCATTCGGGAATGGAAGTTTCTGGGTGCTGCGTGGTCTCGCATACTGCTGCATACCCCTGCCTCTCTCCATCACTCACACCCCTTCCATCGGGCTCCCCCTGCTTGTGTGAAGCCTGCCAACGCCTCCCTGCTCCCATGACCATCCACATGACCGGTGGGTGCTGGGTCAGCCAAGAGGGGGCTTATCTATCCACCCAATTGATTAAGAACACACCATGTGCCCCTGTGTTAGGCTCAGCAGCCATGCTGATAAAAAGACAAGGCTGGCTCTGCTCTTGTTTAAGGCATTGGGGGCAGGCAGTTTACAGTTTAATGGGATCTGGGCAGCCCTAGATGGGAATCACAGAGGACTAGAATATCTGCATAAAAATCCCTGGCTCAGAGGAAACTCATTACCCACCATCACACGATCAGACGGGGAAGCAGAAATCAGCTGATAGGAAAATAACCTCTGTCCACTTATAAAATGAGCATCCTTTGTACCATTTAAAAACAAATACAGCAAGTGACATGAGTGAAGCTGCAGTAAAGATCTCTGAAACTCTGTCCCCTTGAGAAAGCAATAAAAAGCTGGTGAAAACGGTCAGAGTCAACTTGTTGGAACTCGAAAATTAACCAAAGATTTGCAAGAACTCAGGAAGCACTTATCAAAAAGAGGAGCTGCTCCTTAGTAAGAACAGCAGACTCTGCAGTGTCTTAACTTACTCTGGTCCCATCCCTTGCTCCCAGCCCAGCAGTGGCCTGGAAATGAGAGACTGAAACACAGACAATGGCCAGACCACATATGAAAATAGAATGCCAACCCACAGCCGGCAGCAGCCTGCCCAAGACACTAACCTCTGTAGACCACACTCAAGCCAGGAAGCCAGCCTGCTGGAAGTCAGACTTGCAGGGAGCCAGACTGCCATGTCCAGGAACAATCTGGAAGGCTAAACAATTACTTCTGTAACGGTCTGCTGCGCACAGCCAGGGCTGGACACTTGACACCTTCCCTACGTTTTGTCCCTACTTCCAGCTTAAGACCAACCAGACAGAGCCAAACATACTAACCAATGACATGGGACACCCCACTTCTAGTTGGCTGCCTCCAGCTTCCCCAGCCCACAGGCTCCCATCCAGGCATACCTGGAACCTTCCAGGTTCAGTTTCTCCCAGTTCTCTGCCTGCCTGTGAGTCTCTGCCAAAACATAACGGAGGGTGGCTGATTCCCTTGCCAGAGTAAGCTCTGAGAAAGCAGCCTTTGCTTTTCTCATTTGGTTGGTCTTTGTTGATTTCTATAAAGATAACAGCCCACGTTACCAGCAGGGAGAAGAGCAGACTCCTTCATAAAGAATTGTCATTATTTGACCTGTTTGGTAACTCCTTGAAAGACCAGCTCAAAAGATTTGTCTTTATTTTGCCTGACTTGGACCTCATCCAGCGCCGAAGCCACTATGCAGAAGCACTGTGGAAAATATGTCCAGGTGTATTTTGGTTGTTGCTTCCGGAGGCAATAGATAACGGTGGGGGCAAACAAGAGTGTAACCACACAGCTTTCTCCTTTTTATTCGAAGCTGGTATTAGGGGCCAATATCTGGGTGCCAAGCCTGCTGGTTGCCATGGGGTATTGCTTCCTTAAGGCCCTGTCAGCTGATAGAACAGCAAATACAAGGGTTTATACCAGCCTGGGTCACACAGCTCACCTGTGACAGGCATCTAATCTATAACTGTTTCCATTTGTAGCCATCCGAATTGATATTAGACTGAACATGCTTTCATAGCGCTGCTTGATCTACTACCAGGTGGATAATTCCAGCTTCTTCCTCTTGCTTCTGTACAGACTCTCCTTTCAACAGGGAGAATCAGCCATCCACGGACTTACTCGTTGGTTTCCAGAATCCATGTGCCCGTGTGTGTAGTCTGTTGGCCTCTAGTCTCATGCCCAAAGTGACTCAGGTCAGCACCTTATCCCCACCTACTTCAGTGAGGCAATGGTTAGATGCCCTTGTCACAGTCTGCATTCCCTCCTGGGGTCCCACAGCGTCCCCAGTGAGAACACCTCTACTAGAGCAGTGACTTGTGGCTATTAACAGGCATCCTGCAATCTTGCTATAAACACTTACTCATTCCGGAGTCTTTTTGTCAATTCTTTGGGATTTTTTACCTAGACAATCATATTTTAAAGATAAAAATCTTTTTTTTTTAATTTTTTATTGTTATGTTAATCACCATATATTACATCATTAGTTTTTGATGCAGTGTTCCATGATTCATTGTTTGTTCATAACACCCAGTGCACCATGCAA